>NC_059427.1:126936323-127242989 GCF_021028975.2 Sphaerodactylus townsendi
TGCAACATACTTAGATACAAGTGGCAGAATAGAGCCCCATGTGCTGATGTGGCAAGAATGCAGTGATCAGAATGAGGAGACATCATAAAGAATAGGGCAAGACATGGCATGCAAGGGAAGGGGAGTGAGGGAGGGTAGGGAGAGGTGGCATGCAAGGGAGGGAGGGGGAGGGGGCCCAGCATCTGGACATGGCCCACCCACCCTAGCGGAGGGAGAGGGAGGGGTACCATGCAGGGGAAGGGGAGGGAGGGAGGGGAGGGAGGGGAGAGAGTGACAGGTGGCATGCAAGGGCGGGGAGGGAGGGGGCCCGGCATCTGGACATGGCCCACCCACCCTAGCGGAGGGAGAGGGAGGTCAGGGAGGGGAAGTGAAGGGGTGCCATGCAAGGGAGGGAAGAGAGAGAAGGAGGGGTGGCATGCAAGTCATTTATCTGGTCATTTATGGGAGTGAGTCCCACTGTACTGTCAAAGAGGATCAGTCAGTGCAGCCAACCCAATGGAGAGGGTGTGGCCATGCACCAGCTGGTTGGGAATTGGGTAGACAGTATAGGGCACACCCACGAAAGCAAGAGCACTGTTGAATTTTTGCTTTGTCTGCCCTCCATTGATCTAGCCCAGGGGTAGGGAACCTGCGGCTCTCCAGATGTTCAGGAACTACAATTCCCATCAGCCTCTGCCAGCATGGCCAATTGGAAAGGTAGACTACCTAGCCTAGTATGGCCCACAAACACAGCTAGTCTGGACTGTTAACTTGTGCAGCTTACCAAGAAAATATTAAAGGGTGACAGCTTCATGCACATCCTAATTTAGCATATATATTTTCAGAATTTTTGTTTAGGGCTCTGAGATTACAGGGAGAAGAAACTGCAACGCTCAAGCTGCAATTAGGTTACTTTGGTAAAACATCCACTTTTGTCAAGGATATGTATAGATGCAGCCTCAGGGAACCAAACACTATGCACAGTAGAGGAATTCCATGCAGCCCAGTACACATATAGATATGCATACATGTGAGTGAGAGAGAGAGAGAGAGAGAGAGTGAAAGTAAGAGTAAGAGGGGGGGGGGAGAGGGAGAGAAAGAGGGAGAGCGGGGAGGGGGGCTGCACAGAATTCCTGCAACCTGTCTAGTGCAGAATCTGGCCAACTTCCCTGCTACTCTATGCAGGCTCCATGAAATTAATTCACAACAGAAAACAGACATTCTTGATTCAATTTCAAATGTACAAAGGAATTGCAGCTTGTTATCAGACAGAGGCAAGTTGAGGAGCCACCCACAAAGAATAGCAGGAGACTCTGTTAGGACCACCTTGTCAGGTTTCCATCTACAGAACACCAAATGATGGCAACTCTTTCCAATATTCCTGTATCATCACTCACCCAGATAATGGGCAAGGGCAACAGTGACACATGAAAAAATTGTTGTTACCTGAAAAAAAGGCGAAGAGACCTCATCTGTCCCAGGTCAACTCGGAAGACCCCACAGATCTGTTCCAAGGCAAACACCTTCTGCTGCTCATCCCATCTGGAGTTCTGAACTTGGCCATTGTTCTCCTCAAAGTTGGGATCAAGGCTTGAGTTGGAGCTTGTGGAGTGAATCATGTGGCTTTTGCACGGCTCTCTACACCAAACGACAGTGGCACAAGATGGAGGAAGCAGGGATGGTTAGAACAGCAGCCAAAATGGCACAGGAGCTAGAGGGTTGGGTTTAGAGGTGGGAAACCTGGAAGTCATTTTGTGGTCACGGGTAGGTCACTATTTCAGTTTATCGTAAAAAGGTTTCTGTGCCAGTAAGCGCTCAGAGCTGCTTGAAAACAGAACAACCTGTGAACAGCAGTTGAGCACAATTCCTAAAGTGAAACTTAACCAAACTCAGTAGGTGCAACTTTCTCCAAATTATAAGGTACACACAGCAAAGTTAAAGTATTGTATCATGCCTTTACCCAGGAGCTCAGGACTGTATCCATGGCCCTCCCTTCCCCAATTTATTCTTGTTACTACCATATAAGTCAGTCAGCCAGTCATTCTCTAGTTGGTCATTTGACTAGCATATACAGATAAAAAAGAGACTAACAAATAAATTGTCATTAATGAACAGTTCCACCAGAGACCCTTGAACAACATAATATACTAGCTATGAAAAAGAGCTGTGCCACGGAGTATGAAATAGGAACTTTATCTTCACACAACAAACTGTGTGTTTGTGAGTGAGTGAGAGAGAGGGGGGGGGCTCATGGTCACTTGGTGAGCATCATACCTCAGGGAAGATTTGAATCTGAATTTCCAAGATTTTAGACACAATACCAAAGAAACAGTTTACAGCTCAGTAATTCTAACTCCATAAAGGAGCTATTCATGATCCACCTCTCAGCTATTTTCAAAAAGGTGGTAACACACATTACAACACCCCCCACCCACCCCAGTATTTATATCTATGCTCAGGGGTTCCCAGCCAGTACTGGAATGCCGACAGCAACTAGGGGACAAAATTAACACAGGCCAACTGCACTTGATTCAGCTGAAAGATACCTGGAAAAGTAAGTTCCATTTCTACCACAAACTCACTGGGTGGCCTTTGCCACAACTCCCCATTTGTGAAACTGAAACGCCAGTCTCTTTCACAGAGCGCAAGGCTCTCTGTACTTCAAAAATGTTGTTTCGCATCAACTTGTCTGTTCCTATACACAGTTAGTCTTTCCAGTCTACTTTAAATGGCAGCACCCTTCTGAAACCTCAGGGAAAGTTCCTTCCCAAAATGGCTGCCTCAAATCGTTCGTCACTGTAGGCACTGGGGACTGCACCTTGGGACCTTCTGCATGCTAAAGGCCCTCCAGTCCAAGGAATGCTTTTATTATCTTTGATGTCACAGAAGCATTCTGAAAAACAAAACAGAAGGAGGTTCAGCACCACAGGCCTTCAAGCATTTATTTAGGTTTTTATCTCCTTAGACATTCTCCATTAGAAACACGATCTGAAACAACTTTGCATCATACAAATACATTGAGAAATGCAGGTTCAGATCTCTGCTCTGCCATGGAAACTTTCTTGATGACCTTAAGAAGTGGTGGAGAGGATTTCCACTTCTATTATCTACTGCCATCTGTTTTTATCATCTGGACTGGCACTGAAATATCATTGTTTTTAATACTGTACTGTTATTTATATTTCTAAATGTTTTAAGGATTGTATAATGTTTTTATGTTGTGACCCACTCTGAGCCCTACGGGGATAGGGCAGGATATAAATTGAATAAATGAATAAATAAACAGATAAATTTATCTTTAGACAAAGTGACTGGCTGCTCTATTGTTGGCACAGTGGCAGAAATGGCTCTGTGGGCAGAGCCCTGTCATTGGCCATAGTAACTCTGATGGGAAATCAAAGGATTTTGGGCATTACAACTGACGATGATCATGATCATGACAACGGTGATGATGGAGTAACTATGATTACCATGAAGAGGTCAAGAGACCATGTCAGCTATATTTCTTTCTCATAATCGGTAAATTAAAAACCTCCTATCCAACATCTACATACACAAACAACACAAAGTCGTCTACTTCGCAGCCCAAATTTAAATACATGCAAATTAAAAATACATCCTAGATACTCCGTGCAATTCTTTTCAGTACTAAAGAAGCTCTTCCCAGGCAGTAATATATTTCCTACAGGCTCCAAATTAAGGCAAGACCCTTACTCTAGGAATTTAAATAAGTTTCCACACAAAAGCTTTTTCTCTGGTAATATCACATCTGTACACTGGAAAGGCTAGCAGTAGCACTGCCATGCAACCCAAAATTAGTAGGCAGAGTGAGCCAGACAAAGCTTTTTGGCTCATTGAGCAACAAGGCTCAGGAGACGTCATTCAAGGCCCAGAGTCTGGACTGCAGAAACTAACCCCCGGCCCCAGTAAATGCCATCTCCTTCTACCCCACTTCTCCTCCGCCCCCCCCCAAAAAGAGAGAGAAAAGCAGCAATGCTCTGGGAAATAAGTGAATCTGAAACTGTGACCTCTGGGATCTTGAAAAGGCCAATCCATTTGAACAGCCTGAATGGGCTCTACTGTGAAATCACGGTTTGCAAAACAAGGGGAAAAGCAGCCCCCTGAAAAGCCACTTTATGCAGTGTTTTCTAATCCGCTTATTGAACAATGTAGGCACTGAATGCTGAAGAAATCACACACTCAGCATGCCTGTGCAGAACATCCCATCAGTATGCTTTCCTATCCCAACAACAGTGCCCCTGAAATTGGAGCCACTCTAGGCTACTGGAACAGCCTTATTCCTAGCATTCACCAGTCGTCTGGGTCATTGAATTCCAATACACATTCCCTGGATATCCAGGATGAGGGGCTACATTGTCAACAGAACCCCAGGTAGAAAGACCAAGTTCAGCAGAACAACTTGAAACCAGTCCTTGAATGTGTGCCCACACACTCACACAGTACAGAAGAAGCCCTCTGCTGCCTGGTCCACTTCAAAATTTGAACAGATGCAAACTGGAATAGTGGTTTGTGCCAATCAACTGAATTTCCTCTTGCTCCTTACATTTGCCCATTGACAATGTGCATCAACATTTGCTGATTTTACCCCTACCAAGAACAATCTTAAAGACAGTACAATTGACCAAAATAGACGCTGAACTGTTCATTGGCATTTGGGGACAAACAGCAGCTCAACTAGTGAATAAAATAGGAACAAGCAATAATTTTAGATGTGAGCTTCCTTCTTCTTAAACCTCGACCCATTCAAACTCTGGTTTTCTTCGTGAATATCCCCAAGCATAGTTTCTCGCAGGGGTAGGTATGGCTCCTCTATCTACCACATGGACCAGCTGAAGTGTTTGTCTGAAGAGGGAAGGTAGGCATTCATGCCAGAAGGTTGGTGTTTTCAAAAGGTAGTTCAGAAAGCCTATCAGTGTGATGCATAAAGTAGTGATATGTGTTTCATGACTGCAGCTTTACATTTATTCTCATCCAAAATGCTAACATTAGCACACAAAAATATTCAGTAGCCATAGGCCAATGGTTGACAGGTGACCTTCCACCTAGAAAAGGATAGTGTTGATAACTTCCTCTCCAAGTTAAAGCCTAAAATGAGATTAAGAGATGATTGTTCTTTCTAAACAGTTTTGTTCTATTTAAATAGAAGCAGAACATTCTATAGACATCTAGGGAATGCATAACCCACTCCTTGCAATCCTGAAGTTGTGGATATAGAACTGGCAGAATAAAGTCTTGGGTTAAGTTGAATTCTGAGGTTAATTTTGGAAGAAAGAGCAATGTTTGGAGAATTACTCAAATGTTGAAGATGTTAAGGTGAGGAGGATCATGTCAAAGCTCATCGAGTTTGCTTACCCTACTGGCCAATGGAACACCATTTTCATGGCCAAAAGGCTAAGGAGGTAAGTGGTTATGGGTTCCAACTGTCCATGAGTTTTGAGACTATGAGGGATAGGGTTCACTGAGGGGCCAGGAGTTGAACTAGGGGACATTGGTTTTGTCATCCCTTAAGAAACAGTTTGGGCTTCCTTTGTGCAAATAAGAATTTCCCTTCAATGTATGTATGAAAACAGGCTACGGTTGCTAAATGGAACCTGATGGATGTGGATAATCCCCTTATACTAGGCCTAGAGGATATTTGAAGACCTTTTTAATGGAACATTTTACTGGGTCAAGATTTTGACCTTCAGGCCAAATGCAAGCATTTCCATTTGGTGAACAGGACTGCCTGGTTGATGGCTTTCTGGCATTTAGTAAGATCCATTTCACTGGCTAACAGAGAGGGTTGTTGGTCATTGAATGAGTCACACAATTACATGAAGGCTGCCCATCTTTGGATGCAAGAATGGCTCTTCAAGGTTATGTTCCTTTGAGTGAGTGATGTACCTTTTGGGGAATACTGAAAGAAGTGTTGGGATTACACCTGCCTTGTACGGGGGGGGGGGTATTCTATGGTGGATGTGCATTCCTGACTCACTTTGGAGAGGCTCTTCAGGATTAGCAAAAGGGGAGGAAATGCATTTAGCATGACTTCTGCCTCCAGAAACTAGAAGGCACCCCAGAGAGAATTTCGGTCCTGGGCATCTTGGGAACAGACAAATCCTCATTTTTTGTCTGGCAACAAATAAATCTGTTTTAGGTGTTCCCCAAAGATGGAATAATGGGGACAGAATTGTGCCAGTTGTGTCCTGCTTGGAAGGTTGTCCAGCTGAGAATGCGCCACTCCTCAATTAAGATAGCAAGGTGACAAAGTTTTGGAGACACCACGGTGTCCTGTGTATTTCTATAAATGTAGAACATGGCTGCAAAGATGTCTGTAGCTAACTCAATATTTCTGCCATGGGACCTATATTTTTTAATAAGAGAATTTTCAGGGCGCAAAGCTCTACAGAGGTAGATTCTGAGGTAGAAATGTTGGCAGTAGGGTTGCTGATAAAGGATAACAGAGCTTCTAATAATGAATCTCTCTCAGTAATGGCAGAAAGAAGGAAGGGTGCTCAGCCCTCTCTTTATCATGCTGGAAAAGTCAGGAAACAGCATAGGGGAGGGGAACAGAGCACCCCTGACCATGTTTTGAACTTGGCAGCACCCATATGTGACTGACTGCACAAGTATCACAATGATGAATCCATCAAAACAGGAGTAGTGTTGCGGGGGGGGGGGGGAATCTAAGACACAGAACCCTAGACACATTCACAGTCAAAGCTAGCATCTATTCCAAGATCCATGTTTAATCAAACTCTTCTGTACAGCCACACGTGTGCTTTAGTTTTCACAGTTCCCATCTGGACTAATTTTTAAAAGCCCTCAAACAAAACATGAAAGCAGTGTTACCACATTATCTCACATTTATTTACTTTACATTTATTATTTACACATAAAATACATTTATGTATGTATTTATTTATTTCCACTGCGTGGCTTTACATGATGAGCTTACTCAGACTAGTTGTTCTCCTTACATTTTTAGTGGCTCTTCCTCACACAAGATGCATGAACTACAATAACTGCAGCAGACAAGACATCACAAACTGAACCACCATGAATTCCACTTTCTATTGGTTCTCAAAATTGAAGTCAAAGGACACAAAGAAGGATGCATTATTATGGCTATCTGTTAGCTGACTCTCTGTACAGGATGCTTGAAGCTTGAAGCAGCTTATAATAAAAGCGCTAACACAAAGTAAAAAACACACACATATACTAACAAGCAACAACTAACAGATAGTTGCAAACCACCTCTGAAATCTCTTGCCTTGAAAACTCTATGGTGTCACCATAAGTTGTCTCAATTTGACAGGAAAAAAGCAACAGAACAGCAGCCAACATCAAAGAAGCCAAACAAGCTTAACAGCAGGAATTACAATATAATTTTTAAAAACAGCAGCATAAAACTCGAGTAGGTCAATCTCCCTATTATGCATGGAATGCTTACCTTGGGACTTTTCTCCGTGCAGTGGGCTTGCAGAGAGCTCTCCTTGCATTTCTCTGTTTATACACGAGGAGGCACTCCCTCCTTTCCATAGAGTTTTTCTGCAGAGAGCTCTCTGGGTCTGGTTCTCTTAACTCCATGCATCAAGTGCTCCTTAAAGGCACAAATCTCATTCCACTCACTAGTCGAGACCGCTGACTTAGCCCTTTAAGCTGCACTTATGCCAATATTACTGTTCCAAAATTAATCCCCCCCCCCCCCATGAAAGAGGCAAAGCAATTCTCTGGGCCACAGGCTGGTAAAGAAGGGGACCCTCCTAGAGCAGATATTCGCTTCCCCTCCCCTTTTCTCCACACAACACTTTCTGCTACTGGTGCTGCTGTCACCGGAGGCTTATTTCCAAGTTCTCTTTATATCGATATCTCTAAATACCAAGAAAATTAGAGGTCAGTGTACTGTGAGCAGCTTCTTTTCTGTTACTTCAGGCAGCCAACAACATGGAAGGGGAAGTGAGGGGGAAGGCATGTGAAGTGGTGCATGGGAGAGGGAAGGCTGGCTGTGAGCAGAGGGAAGATCTCCACAGCAAAGCTGTGCTCACTGGCAAATTTCCCCATTCGGATGGTGAAGCAAATTAAAAGTTGTGCTAAAAGTGGTCTCACTTGCCACAGAGAGAATGGAAAGTGAAACCAGAGGAAATAGGTTCGTACAAGAAATCTTGCTGCAATGGACAAATGGACATCACGCAACAAGCACATTGTGCATAACTAGCCGGAAATTAAAATACAAAATGTAAACAGCAAGAGCTTCTGGTCTAAGTTAATCTTCACGTGCACAAACAAAAAACCCAGGCAAATAATGTTTGTATCCTGCACCTAAAGCATAAAAATGTAGGGGCCAGATAAATACACTGTACAGAAGCCCCCACTGAAAAGTTCCATCTGGAGTTGCTAGTCCCCTCATTCCAGAAACTGGGGACAAGGTGCTTGAGGTTTTTATAGTAACTGGTGGGAGTAGACCTATTTGAGAAGGTCCTTGAAATACCTGTTTCCCAAACCCTTGAGAGCTGTGAAGTTAAGAACCAGCTTTTTTGAATTGTGTCTAGAAATAAACTTGCAGCATGTGCAGTACTTTTAAGATTGGCATGGTATGTTCTTACAGCTCACATGAGTCAATAACCATTTCCTACCAGTTGAAGATTCCAGACAGACATACCAAGAATGGTATACTTTCACAGTAGTATGACCTTCTGAAGCCCTGCAAAACCATATCTCTGAGGTATGCCTGATGTAGGACTCCCCAAGAGTGAAGATGAATGATACCGAATTTTTGTATCCAATTTGCCAGTCCTCACAACATTTTTTATATATCTGTAATCTGTCTTGAGTCTCAAGGAGAAAGTTAGATGATAAGTAAAATATATATATATATATAAAAAGCAAAACATCCGTTTGTGAGTCGTGCTCTAACTCCGAAACCACTGGATGGATTGCTTTCAAATTTTCACTCGACGTGCCTTTCCAATGCGGGCAGGTTTTCGGATATTCACATTGCTGAAATTCAATACCTGAGCCAGGTAAAACATCTTTTTCCTGGAACACCAAGCCATGAAGCTGGTTGTGCTTAACTGTCACCCTTAGAATGTTCGTGCAGCATGTCTGTGGCCTGAGGGGTTGGTATGCCCTTACAATGTTTGCGCAGATGGCCAGAGATGAGCACTAAAAACAGTAAATAGGTAATACTGTTAGGTAATATGAGAGGAAGTGAAACACATACACACTTTGCCGTGTGAGACATCAGGTGGGGTTCCCCCCCTCACACGCAGGTAACTTTCACTCTCTGTGCCTCACCCACTACTACCACACAACACACATACTCTCATACACATCCAGCTTAACCTCACACACCTCACTTCCCTCCCTCACATTCAACCACCACTTACCCACTTCCTCACCCATATTCGCCACAGTTCTCTTTTACTAAAAGCGAGCTGGAGTTTGCCTTTTTCTTCTAAGAAAATCTGCGGGGTGGGGGCGAACCAACACTACTGGCTCCGCTTCTTTTGCACATGGCCCTTTACGAACCCAGGGAGCTGGCCTTGATCTGAGCGCCTCACCACCCTGCCTCTGCTGCCTGACTGGGATAGCCTGCTTGCCCCAGTCCTATATTTTACTTATCACTGGACAGCGGGATTCGCACTCTGGACAGTTCCGTTGTGGAATGGAAAGGGTTACCTTATACTAAAAGAACAAGACACCACCATATAACAATGTGCATTGGCAAGGGAAAGAGGGATTCCATTTGACCACCCCAAAAGGCTATGCTGCGGATCATTGGACCTGCATGGACATCTGTGTGGGTTGCATACTGTGATGAGAAGGACAATTGCCACAGCAACGCGTGGCCGGGCCCCGCTAGTAATAAATAAAATTTGGCAATGTAGGAGCAGACATTTGAACACAAAGCCTGAAACTATGGGGGGAAAGTCAAACACATCCAGTTTAAAAAGTTAAGGCTAAATGCTAAACATCAAAAGATGTGAAACTATGGCTGAAATAAAGTCAGTGGCAATTCTAGTGAAATTCCAAGGGATTCTCTCCTCTCGGCAATGTCAAATTAGGACCCAGGTTCAAATATCCCTGCTCATTCTCAGAGATCACTGAGTGATACTGACTGGTCGTGGTCTTTCACCTAACCTACCTTCACAGGTTTGGTTGGGAAGGGAGTAGATGGGTCACTCTAAGCTCTCTGGACCAAAATAATAATAATAATTAGTCTCCATGTCCCTTTACAAAGCTATATCAGCAACACAAGGCCATGTTCCAGGCTTTTTGCAACCTACATTTGGATAAGAGGAGGAGACAGCTAAGCGAAGGGAAAGATTAAGGAACTAGTACACAAGTGATAAACATATCAGTGCAGGCTTATTTAAGTAAAAATGAGACCACAGATCGCTCTTTCATGCTGGAGTCAGGGATGTAAGGGGGGGGGGGGGTTCAAACCCCTCCCGGCTTGCTTGAAACAATGCATGGAATGGAACAGCCGGAAAGCCCTCAGTCACCAAACCCATAAAAATCTATACTTATGTCAGTGGCTGGGATCATGAACAGAACCAAGCAATACCCCTTCTCTCTCTCTCTCTCTCTCTCTCACACACAACACACACACACACACACACACTTTCTCTCTATGTGTCAAATATGGGCTTCTGAAAACATTATAACCCAATAGGCTGGAAGGGCAGCACTGTCCTGGAACCACCCACCCCCCTCCACTCATCTTCACTGTGTGTCCATTTCCCTCTAGCGAGTGAGCGGCACTAAACGCTATTTAAGTAGCTAATTAACTTTCTGTGCTAAAAAACCTCCTGTAATTGCGTTTCTTTCACCTTTTTAGCCCGCTTCCCCCAGGGACTGGGAGCTGTCCGTTGGCATTTGTTCTGCTCCTTCCCACCACCCAGACACAAGTCCTACCTTGACAGCGACCTGCCAATCATGGCTGCAGAGGTCACTGGGGACTAAATTAGGAATACTACCGCTACGGACAAATGTGCCTGCTATGCACAATAGAAATAAAAGGTAGGCAAAAATGCTTACAAGAATTTTTACCCGGTGCTAGAGAACAGTGTAAAGATTTAAGATCCCCCCCCCCCCCCGTTTATCAATTTACAGAGTTCTTCGCTTAAACAAAAAGAGAGAATAAAAAAGATGGTCAGAGCTGAAATTGCTACATGAGACTGCTTTGAGTCAAGATCTTCATTCCTCAGGCTGAAAACCAAACAGTGGAAGAGAGGAAACCTTGGGGGGGTGGGGGAAGGGGAGCAGAACAAGAGTCCACTTCTGCAGAAAACAAACGGGTGGTTTCATCTGACATTTTGATCCAAGATCAAGCATTTCACACACAACATCTGTAGCTCCAGTTAGTACAGAATAGCCCTTCAGTGGGATACTTTTAAAAAATACACACTTCAGAATTATACATTCTGAATTATACATTCTGAAGCCCCCTTCACTGCTCTGACTCAATATAAGAACATGGCTGTCTGAAAGATGACAAAGGCTTCTGTTGAACCCCAATTAATTTCTCAATGGAGTAAGAGAGAGGGGTGGGAAAGGAGGAAAAGGCTGATTTTAGATGGAAACAGGAAGTTTTAAATGAATAGCCAAGCCTGGTGCAAAGGGTAGGCATCCCTGTCTCTGTATGGTTTCATTCACAATGTATATACACACAGCACTGAACCTACCTATCTTACACATATGTTCTGTCCCTGTGAACCAAAACTTAGGACCTTATCTTTCAATGGAAAGAAAATCTTCAAGCCCTATTAGTCCCAAAGAACTATTCTTACCAGATTTTGCCTATGTTTTAAGGATTCTGAAAACAAAGCCGGAAGGGGGGGGGGGTTTGCACAGGCCTTCAGTGGGAAGAAAGCCTTGCATACCTTTCTGGCTCCCAGTAAGCATTCTGCTCTGCTCAGTGGCTGGGAAATGAAGCAAAAATGTACAGCTAATAGCTACATCTATTATTCCAAACCGTGCATGAAGCAATACCAGTATCTGTGGGGTTCTGATATCTCCTGGTTTAGATTAGCCAAGCTCCCCCTTCCCCGCAAAAGGGTATCTTCCTTTAAAATTGGAAAGTTACAAAAAAAAACCCCACCAGTCTGTGAAGTTATCCATGTGGTTTAAATGCTTCATGGAGTCAAATGCAAGATGCACATTCATAAGTACAGGGCTCTCTCTCATTATCACAAATATGCTTGCTAAACAGGTGAGGCGTGCTTGGATAAATCCGAGGAAAGGATTTTCCCCTAACATTTCTTGTTGTTACAGTTGCTTAGCGGTGACAGGTCTAGTCGTCTGACACTTATGAATAAACACACTCACACGCCCTTGCTCAGCTTAACAGAGCTAACCATTGAGAGGCAGGCATAGGCATGAACCTGACCTTCCTTTGAAAACAAGGCAAGTATTGCAAAAGCCAAATGATACGTCTTTTTGCATTCTGCACCGAAGAGGGGGGTCCTTTACGCCCCAGCTTCAGCTTGTTAATAAATCAATTGAAACCTAACACTGCTCCCTTCCCCCCCCCCCCAATCCAAATCCTAGAGATGGAAAATGTGATTTCTGAGCACAGCATGAAGACAAATGTTTACCTTCCAGCTGGTCCAGCCTGGAAAAGGAGAGCTTTCTTAGAAGTGTTTATTTTATTTTTTAAAAGAATCAATGGGTCATTTTGCTGTGCTTTCCCTATTGCCCTCCCACCCCCACCCCCGCCATCCATCCACACAAAAATAAAAGTCAGAGCTCATTATGCTAATTACAATCAAACCTTCAAAAGCTCAAGTCACTGGAAACCCCTGAAGATCAGCTTTGTTCTTAGATTCTTGGCAAAGGGAAAAGAATCCCGGAGGGTCTTTTGCCTGGCAGACGAAAGCGCCCCCACCAGCTTGCATTCTGCTGAGAGCCCAATGCTTGCTTAGCAGCACCACCCAAAGAGATTGGCACTGCATTCAGACCTGCTAGGGTATGGCACAGCATTCCTCAGTGGGTGGGTGGCGGGGACAGAGAGAGAAGAGAACTGACCAAAGATTTACTGCAAGCATTTAACATTCTATTATTTCTGAGGACTGGGATTAGGTAAACGGGTCACACCATTTTTTCCCCTGAATTTGCTGCAAATATATTTAAGAAATGGAGAGAGATTCTCAACTAAATAATAAGAACAGAATGCATATGCATAAGACATACAATTCTTCTGGGGTCGCAAAAGAATGCCAGTGGTGGGGTGTGTGTTGGGGAGGTTGCTAGGCAAAAGATCCTCCAAGATTCTTTACCTATTGCCAAGAATCTAAGATGATCATGCAGGGAGTATGAATGCATTATGGTAGTCCACAAATTGAGGTTAAGCTTTTAACAGCAAAGGAGCACATGCGATCAGTAGACACTGGGAGTAATGCTAGCTTATCAACATTTACATGGCTTATAGTGAGAATTGCCTCGAGATAAATGGACGGATTTTATTTGTTTATTTTTCAACAAACTAGATCAGAATTGGTACTTTTTATTTGCTCAAAATGATTCACAATTATATACAGGTAGCAAAATGAAAATACTCTTTAGCTTGTGTTTGTCCATTTATTCATCACACTGAATTAACAGGAGGCTAAAAGAACTGAGAATACACATGTGAGAAGCAAGGACAGGTTATTGGACTCTGGCCTAGCATCAGCGAAAAGACATAAGGATTACCTAAAGGGGTGCAAAAGCAGAAGGAAAATCTAAGGTTGTAAAGTGATCATATCATTAGTAGAGACTGTGGGTCAATTCTACTCTAACTCCACCCCCACCTATTAACTTAATTATTTATTCTGAACATCACAGAATGTTCTTACACTCTCCTCCTCCCAACGGTCATTCCTATTTTTATTTTAAGCTGCTGGTTTGTATCCTTTTATTGAAATAGCAAGGCTAGTTTACAGATGTGTATTGACATTTATGCAATTTATGCAATTATTCATTTTCAGCAAGCTTGGTAGGTTCATCAAGAGCACATTGTTTACATGCAATAGGTGAAGTAATAAGCTGCAGATATTAAAAATTTGTGGAGGCCATGAAAGTGCTTACAATACTTGAGAGAAGGCACATACTAGACTTTCAGAACTCTGAGAAAGAAGACAGTAAGGAAGGCAGAATGGAGACTTTTCAAAAGGCATGATATCCTTTACAAATCGTTCCATGAGGCACTTTATTTCATTTCTGATTTAGTGAGAGGCAGAAAAACCCTACCACAACATAAAATCTTATATGGTATAAACATGTAAAGCCTACACAAGCTCCACTATGTACAGATGACATTTTAATGCCCCAAAAGTCCCTATCTATGCTCTGCAAAAACTGCCTGAGTATTTTCAAATAAACTTTTTGCCTACAATCACAAGAGCCACACATGAATACTGAAGAGGCCAGAAATCTGAGGAAATGATTCCATTTTATACTATACACAAATCAATGGCATGCAAGCTCCCAGACCCACTGGAAGGACTCTCCATTAAAATGCATATGCATCACTTTGAAAAATCTGATATTTAGACCACCTATTATCCAGATTTCCATTGCCTCCTATGGGATAGAAGGAAACCAGTGGATTTTGCATTGTCTTCTATTTGAAGGCATATACAAACTCCAGCTCTCTCAATCATTGTCTCTCAGAGGATGAGGGGTCAGAGGCCACATCCCTAGGGAAGAAGATGCTAGCCAATCACAACACTCCAGCAAGCACTTGATTCAGCAATTGGTTTAATCCAGTCTGTCAAGTCAACCTTTCCAGAGGAAACCAAAGGGTACAGGTACACACACACACACACACACACACACAAACCAGAAGTAACGGGCAAGAAGGGCCACTATAGTAATAAAATGAAAGACTGGCAGCAAACCCACACTTGGTCTAGCAGCTAATCTGTGTGATTCCACATGGTTTCCCAAAGAGAATCACTGGATGTGTTTCCTTCTGCAGAAAGGAGAAGGCCGGGGAGGAGGGAGCTATGGTTAGTCTCTTGGTCTCCTGCCATTTAGATTCCGGGTCTTCTTTTGGCGGCTCATAACTGTGCTGAGAAAAGCATGCCATCTACTGGACAGATGGAGAAAACCTCTTCATGCTTGCTCTTTTCAAAGAGCAAAAAAATAACCACTCCATTAATCTTCAAACTGGAACAAGCAGTAAAATTCACCTTCATGATCTGGATTTTCATAGAACTAAAGCAGTATCCCCGTAAACCTCTCAGCCTGAATGCTGGGATACTGAAAGCAACTCATTCAGCCTCCTTTCAGACATTATTGACAAAGCTTAATTTAGTGAAAATGCTTGGGTCCAGAAGAAATAAGTCTGATTTTTTCTTGACTTCTGAGAAAGTCATAGTTGCAGAATCTCCTTGGTTCTTCCAGATGTTATGAACTACAATTCCCATCAGCCCCTTCCAACATGGCCAATTGGCCATGCTGGAAGGGGCTGATGGGAATTGTAGTCCATAACATCTGGAGTGCCAAAGGTTCGCCACCACTGTCCTATAGGCTCTCTGGAAAACAGCAGCTGGGATAAGGAAGCTGGCACACAAAATAACAGCCTGCCACAGGGAGAGCACTTTGACTACCTTGGTTTCATGCACTGGTTAACATAGGAGCAGCAATACTGGATCAGACCAACAGCCAACATATTAGTCTACTATCCTGTTTTACACAGAGACCAAACAGACACTCCAGAGGTCTATAAGCAATACATGTAGTCCAAAGGCTCCCCTCATGTTATTGTTCTCAGCAGTTACTGCTCAGAACATGGAAGGGTATCATTTTGTCATTGCAACTAACAGCTTTTGATGGACTTGGCCCCCCAATAATTCATCTAATTGCCCTTTAAAGCCATCAAAGCTAATGGCCATCCCTAGATGCTGTGGCAGTGAATTGCACAATTACTCACTCACTGAGTAAATCAGCCCTTTCCTTCGTCTGTCCTGAATTTACTGTCCATCAACTTCAGCAGGTGCCTCCAAGTTCTAATATAATGGGAAAGGGAAGAAGAGTCCTCTCTAACTACCCGCTCTTATAAACCTGCATCACATCTCTTCTTAGTCCTCTTTCCTCTAAAAGAAACCCATTGATCATTTTACTCGCCCTTTTCTAGCTCCACAATATTATTTTTGAGATACAACAAACCATTGATTGTATATAGTAATCCAAATAGGGTCATACCTCAGATCTATACAAGCACATTAGGATACTGGCTGGTTTGTTTCCTAATAAATCCCCTGCTTTTTTCACCACTGCTGCTTTATACTGAATTAGCATTTCACCAAGTTATCTATCACAACCCCCCAAATCTCCTTCCTGGTCAATCAACGCCAGTTCATTTCCTATTAGCATATCTTTAAACTCAGGATTTTTGCCTCAATGTCTCTCAGTGTACACTTATACCAGACTTCATTTGTCATGCATATTCTTCAGCTTGACTGGTAGGAAAGCTGCTATTCCTTCTTTGTCTTAGAGAATAAGGAAGAACCCATTCAAAAGAAAGTCTTTGCAAAATAATCCCTCTACTGTGTCCTCTTGAATCCACAAGTCACTGGGCTTAAGAGTGATAACTCGGCTAATGATCCAGCTGTTAGACATCTACACAATGTAAGGCCTGTGCCATTTCATATTATGACATCAGTTCTTTGGTCTGGTTGTTTAGGGAATCTCTGGATCCCAGCTGCAAATATACTATTTTTTCTACAGCCTTTGTAGAAAAAATTTTAGTTGTAGAAACACTAACCCAAGTTTATGGATCAACACCTTAACACTCAAGGTTGCAATACAATAAACACAGTGCAGCAAGGTAGGAATTATCACTTGTAAAGCCTTTAATGGCTTCGGACCTACATACCTGCCTTACCTTTATGACTGTTCTCAGGGTGAGGCTCACTGAAGGTACCTCAATCAATTGGAGAAGGAATTTGGGATGAAATGCTGCAGATTGATTATGTTTATATTGATACTGGGAGTCAAAATCTTATCACCTTCCTCCATTGGGAGGGGCATACCTCCTTATATTGATCCAACTCTTCTGTACCCTGAGGGCATAATGCAAAATCAACCCCCACTGTTTCTGACAAGCCTTTAACAACCAATCTGAAATAGCCCAGTGATATCTGACTTTTCCAGTCCATGATTATAGAATTCCATTCATTCTTCAGTTCTACAGTAAATGGCACACAAGCTACATGCGAAGGAAGACAGAGACTCTCAAGAAGTGGTCATATACTATTTAAGAACACCCGCTTTATAAAAGATCTAATCCAGAGGTCACCTGAAACTCTTTCATCCTGTTCACATATCACAGGTGAGAGTTAAACGATTCGTAACACAGCCTCTAGAGAGAGTCCTTGTGATGAGGGTCAGTTTACTATTTAGACAAGCACAGTCTTTCAGGTGACTCATTTTTATTTTGTTACAATACGGGTACCTCTGAAAGTATAACCTGCTTTACTTCAATCAATACACTGCCTGGATATCAACACTGATGACACTGATACCAATTGTTTCTGTTCACAATAAAAACAACAAATAAATTAATAAAAATAAATTAAAAATACTGCAGAAGGGTACCAACAGGTCACTATTTCATAGCAGAAGCAAAGTTGGAACACAGCTTGAATTCCCAGTGTCCAAACTATTCTACCCAGTTCATGCCTCTATCTCATGCAGGCTTTACCAGTAATTTCATCTTCTGCTTATTCTGCAAAGACTGAAGCTTAGCACCAGACTCTCCAGTGAATTGCCACAACAACATGATGCAACATCCCATACCCTGTTGCTGCTGACTTTGGCAGCCAATGCCAAACTCAGTCAGTCACACGTTCCCTGCCCAATCTAACTGCTCAACAAGAAAGCAATTTATTTACCAGCTCCCCCAGGGAGAACTTAACAGAAAGGGCAAGAGAAAAAGCCCAGGAAAAGCTGCCTCTTAAGAATACCATGTTCGGCATGTATGTGTGCAGTTCAGTTTCTGAACAGAGGCCACTGATATTGCAACAGATATCTTGATGCTATCATCCAATTTAGAAAGTCTTAACGTAACCAGTTTTAACAATTTAATTGGTCTCAAAGTTATCTTAAAATGAGGAAGAGCTCAGTGATAGAACACATGTGTTGCACACAGAAGGCCCCATGTTTAAACCTTTCTAGATAAACGTTCTTGAATAGCAGATGTTCTGTGATGGAGACCCTGGAAAGCTTCTGCTATGGATTAAGACACAACTGGTCTGATTCAAAGGGATATCACACTTGTTTGGAAGAAAAGTACATTTTTCTTCATTTTAAAACTACTCACCTGTATTGTAGAAGGCATCTTTTTTTGTTACACAAAAACATTTCAACTAATTACCATAACTAACTAAACAGTGTTGCCTTGCATGTTACAGACAGATAGGAAAAGGATTCTTTAGAAGCTGAAAATCCACTGACTCCACTGTTGCGTCTGGAACCACTATTGGGTTATGTATATTCTAAACACTGTTAAGGAGAACATTGGCTCACTGTGTGTCTTAAGGCACTAGTATAATTAACTACTAAAAATCCAAACACAAGGCCATTTTATCTTTTTATAACTCTGAGATCTGCTATTGCCAACCATCACTTTGCAAGCAGTCCTCCATTTAGTACAAAGCACCAGAGGTAGCGGGCTAAGCAAACACAAGGATCCCCCATCCAAATGAGCCAGTGGTCATAGCATTTCTCTCAAGGTGTGTGCACACACTGTGTCAAACCAAGATGTAATGTACACAAAAAGATAAGTGGCTGGATATTAGACAGAATTATTATTATGGCTATTAGAATAGAATGAAACTAGGACTGCATTGAGTATCAAGAGTTTATGAGTCACTTCCAAGAAAGGTCATGTATTCACTGAATATTGTTTAAAATGCCAGTGCAACAACAAAAAGCAGTGAACATTTCAGTACCCCCTCCACCTTAAGACACACTTCCAAGAAATGTCATGTATTCACTGAATATTGTTTAAAATGGCAGTGCAACAACAAAAAACAGTAAGCATTTCAGTTCCCCCCTTCGCCTTAAGACACACACAAGGATTTACACAAGCATGATGAGACAAAACTAGCACATAGGAGTTCCTGCTGGCCAAGAAGATCCTAAACCAGAAGGCCATGGTCCAAGGTCCCAAGCCAAAAGTTCCTTGTAGATCCGTGGTGGCAAACCTTTGGCACTCCAGATGTTATGGACTACAAATCCCATCAGCCCCTGCCAGAATTTTAGCATCAGAGGTGTGCTTTATTTTTAATTTAAAAATTCAGTTTCTATTGTTTTATAGAACTAATAACAACCAGGGGAGGCCACAGCCAATACAATATTAGACAAGGTTTGCAGTTCAAAGGTATAACTGATGTTTTTTCAAGTTATCATTTCTAGGAATTATATTGGGAATCCATGTATGTTTCAGTGGTTTATAAATGCAGTGTTGGGATGGGATGATGACCACGAATACATATTAGTCCAAATAAAACACCCAGTGATTAATGCACCAACTGGCTGTGCTGGTCAAATCAGAACCAAAGCTAAGATTTAATTTATGTGACTTCTCTCAAATGGTAGGGTTGATATGGAACCACCAAGTAGTACAAGCAATGCGACTGACTGTAACTATAAAACTGAGCTGCCCCAGTGATCTCTATGGAAGAAATGAATCTGTTTTAATAGAAGAATGGACAACAGCCATGGCACATCATGCTGTTTTCAGGTGTGACAAAGTTAGTGTGTTGACAGTTTTCAATGCCTTGGTAAACAGAAGCACATTTCATTGTCTGTAAGCATTATTCCAATAAAAATAAATTTCTGCATAAAGTTCGAAATGTGTTTAAATATAAAACATTTAACCACGCTTCATTTTTCTTAATCAAACATTTCAGCACAAGTATTTGTTGCAACTGGGACATAAAACAGGGGACAATATTTAGTAAACTAAATGTTAAGAGTCAGCCAAAATAAACATGTTAAATCAGATTGTCCTCTGTGTTGGGCATCTGGTAGGTTTTGGATTGTTTTCCTGAACATTTTACAATTCATATTTTTCCAGCAAACTTACATCACTACCTACAATGAAGACCAAGCAAGCCCTGAGCCAGAAACTGAATGTTTCACAACACGGACTGGTTCCATTATCATAGCTACACAAAAGGAGCAAAATATGATCCAGGTGATATACCAACATCTATTTGTGTAGAAGTCCAGACTGAGTAATCTATTGTAAAAATAAAATTAGGGATGGAGAAGAGGGAGGAATGCTTCCACTTGATCAGAAGGCATGGACACACCTGGCTGGCTTATTCATTACCCCCTTCCCTCCACAACTACAGTGGAAAGATTCCCTCTGCTTGCAGAAAATTCAAATGTATGGGGGGTGGGGTACAAGGAAGGGAAAGGTAGGTGCTCTCAAAAGTACCCATAGCCCTGGCCAACTCACAGGTTCAATACAGACTGGCCAAGTTGATAAACAATTAAATGCGTGAATCCATGTCGACAAACCTGAAGTCCCTTCATTAGAGAAAGGGGGAAAAATGGTGTGTGTGACTGACCTAGCCAAATGACCTACTGTCAGTAACAAATGCTCCTTTATACAGTTTTTCAGCTATTTGATCCCAAATCCATCCAAAGAATTACCCTTAAAACCATGCCTATTACAGATTTTAAATTGCCATGCCATTTAATCTTTCACAGGAATACACAAAACCTTCCATCAGGGTAATGGGCTAACTTGCCAGACACAAGCTTTTTTTGGAACCTGCCTGCAAGTCATAACCATTCTCTCTCCCTTTCATTCATACTGCTTTTTAACATTAATTTTAAGCAGGTTACTAAAATATAAAAAGCTAGACCAAATCTGAATGGCTGAAAAAAAAAATCAATTACAAGGGCATAACATTTCACAACTGAAAGAGTGATATGTCTACTACTATCTTCTAATAAAAGAGGCATTGTCTCCATTTGATCTATATTTTGGAGCACAGAAAAGATTAAAATATTACTAGCCTCAGTAAAATAATTGAATTCAAAATCACAGGTATCTTAAGATACCTTCTTTGTAAAACCCTAGATGGTATGGCATTTAGGCGTGCCAACATAAATGCACATTTATTCCAAGGGACAGTCAAACATGAACACTAGTTGAGAAGCTGGCCAGATGGAAGGATACTGGTAAATCAGGTAGAACAAACACTTTGTGCTTTACAGAGGTTACTGTTGTAATTGCATCTAAATAAACATTTCTTAATCGTGCTCAATGCTTCATGTTTGGTGACTGATCACATGGAATTCAAAGAAAGACTGAGGAGCTGAAGTTATTGCTCTGCAAGTTTATCCCAGTAGGAGACATTAGAATCCCACACAATCAATCTAAGGCAGCTCTTCTAGGTGTATAATTTTAACTTAAGGAGAAAAGGCCTTCATTCAAGCCCAAGCTTGATTGTCTCAGTTCCACTTGGAGGACCACTCCAGTTACATAATTTTGAACTCCGGAGACAGAATGCAGGAATTTAAGAAGAACTGAAACGAAGGTCTCCCCTATTTTGTCAATGAGGAAATATCTCCAATGTCTGTCTCACTTTATCCTGAGGATTTAGGGCTTAGCTACATTGATAAAGCTGCTGGACCAAGAAGAACCATATATACTATAAACACTCCTTAAGTTTCAGACTGTGTTGGGTTGCATCAACTGAATTTGAAAGGCTGTTTTTGTAATCAAAGGCTTGGTTTTGTTGCTACTGATCTTGCTCAGTTTAACAAGTCTATAAAGGAACAAGAGGAAGAGAGAAGCAAATAGAATTAAGGACTAGGAAAAGCCTTTCCCACATGCGTAGCTCACCACAGATTTTCCCAGTGGTCTTACCTTGCGTCTTGGAAATGTTTTCTGTGAAATCATTCGGCATAACTCCATTCCCCTCAATGTTTTTCCCCTTGTCTCTTCAATTGCATTTTTTCCATATACTACTGCTGAGAACATCTTATTCCCGATAGTGGTGGACTGTCATCCCTGACACAGAAGAACCCTCCCCCCTTTTTTCTTTTGCACGAAAGCATAGTTACATTGAAGCAGCAATTCAAAAAAATTCTCAGCCTCCATTCCTACCATTGAGAACTACCCACACAAAATTGAAGCCCAAAATACCTGCTGAGTAGGTCCCTTTATCTGAAAAAACAGAAACTCTGCAGTGAAGTACTACAGGGGCTTTTAGTTCCACCATTCAAATCTGTCTCTCTCTGCCCACCAGTGTGCAAACACGTTTCTGCCAACTAAGGATACAGTTTAGACATGAGATGAACCTCATGTTCACAAAAGCAAATAAAAACAGCAATCACCACCACCAGAACAGAAAATAAATCTGTTAAGTTTCTTATGATCCCATTAGCCATTGTTCACCTGGAGGTGGCTCCCACCAGGCACCAATAGACTTTGGCCATGTTCTTGCAAGGCAAGCCTCAGGTGGAGGCGGGAGAAAGGTGACTTCTATGGCATCATTTTTAGTGCTGCTTCTGAGACCTGTCTGAACATAATCCATAGAGAGCTAATAATGATCCTTCTCGGAGGATTTATTAATTTACAGAATTTCCTTTTGAATTTAAAAATTCCACATCAGCTTATTGTACGGAATGCCTCTGTACAGTGTATGATATGAAGTGGCTTTAATTATGAGTCACAACATAGATCTATCTCAGTACTATCTACTCTGATTGGCAGTAGTTTTTTGGGGGTTTCTGGAAAAGGACACTCTCAACACCTCATACTCACAGAAGCATCTACCAACAAAGTTAATACCAGGAGCTTCTTTTGCATAAAAGCAACAAAACACACAGTCTTCATTTTCCACAAACAACTGCAAAGACTCAAAAGCTTGGAGATATTGCGAGTAGTTTTTAGCTGCGAAACAATAAAGCAATTTTTCACTATACAGGTGGATTTGATGGAGAAAATAAAGCAAATATAAACCAGGGCAGAGTCGGCCAATGCCTTTTTCAATAAAGTGCTCCAGCAACAATTAGTCTTCCCCTACAAGGGATCTGTAAGTCTGGTGAAAAGCCATCCCTACACCCTTGTGCATATGGATTCTCAAAGAGTCAGCTGGAACCATGCAACTGAATGTAAATTCAACTGTGACTACAGCAACAACTCATCTTCCATCCTACTCAGAAGTCAATGCACAAGAAGATGTGTCTGCAGTACTTCCATAAGCACCAAAGATGTCATTAGTATAGTGTGATGGAATAGTACTGTAAAACTAGCAAAATCACACATGACTGTGAAAAGCATCTTTGCCTTTTGATCTCCTGGAGAGAGGACAGGAAACTATGCAAAGGTGCCAGGATGAAACTTCAAAGGCCTAAGTTACCTCGCAAAATTGGCTGGAAACAGAGTTTACTCCTGAGGAAGGGGGAAACTTAAAGGTTTTAAGAATTCCATCTTGAGATGATAGCTCAGAGAAGGATCTCTCAGCCATGGGTTCCCCTAGAATGGGGACAAAAGAACCAAAAGGGATAAGGGACCACCTAAGCAATCCCTTAACTGCATCTAAGTTTTATTTCTTTGTTTTCTGTTTTTCAATAAAAATCGTTGAGACCTCAGCTGGTTGGAGTTATTGGAGAAAAGAACCCAGGTTTTAATGAAACAAGCGTGGCTCTCCCAGGCTTGCTTTCATGATATGGTGGCAGCTTTTGTGGTCTCCGATACTCCAGGGAAAACACCTTCGTGGCTTTGCAGCAGGCTTGCTTTCATGATATGGTGGCAGCTTTTGTGGTCTCCAATACTCAAGGGTCTACACCTTCGTGGATTTGTGGCAGGCTTGCTTTCGTGATTCCAGTGTGAGCATTTTGGGAGGAGAAGGCTGCGCAGGTGGTAAGGTTGAGGATGGTAACCAGAGAGTCTGATGCTGGATGGCTATGAGTGCTTTGGGAGCCAAGATGTGCCAGGATCCGGCAGGGAGAAGTCAAGGGGCCAGGGCTCAGGTCTTGAGCAGGAACTTAGAGGGAGCTTTCTCAAGGGGATGGCAGGGGAGCTCCTAAGAAGCTTTATGCTGCCATCTACAGGCTATTTGGAGATCTTTTGACAGCACAGCAGAGAAAACAACTCCAAAATTCGAAGCTTTGGAGGGGAACAAAAAGTCTCCAAGAGAGGGAACAAAAGCCTCCAGGTGGGAGACTGTTCCATTCAGATGCAAGCGAGGAGCAGAAGCCTGGCATGTGAAATCCTCTTTGGGGGAAACTACCAGCATCCTTTTCAGAAAGGGGGGAGAGAGCAAATTCGCCGGAGGGAACAGAAGACGTCTTTGGAAACGGCTTGGAAGTCATCCGGAATGAGCTCCATAAGCGGTCATCCAGCACCCAGAAGGTTGGTGGGGAAGGAGATCATCCCCAGGAACAGGAACTTTCGGATGACAGCATGAGAAGTGGACAGATGAACATTTCATCTTTGAAACTGGTGTAAAGATTAATTGATGTTGTTGGAATTCACATGTAAGTTTTAATCGAAGTTTAATGGGAAAAATTTGTGTTTTGACCCATGAGAGAAAGGTAGAAATGCACAAATGAGTGTTTCCACTAGGCCCCAAAGAAAAATGCTTTGGATTTTGGAAAAGGGGTGGAGAGGGATGAAAAAGTTGGTGTGGAGAAGGTGGATTTTCCCACAAGGTGATACAACTGTAATTACAACAATCAGTCCAAAGCAGTCTCTTATATTGACAGTAGCAGATCCTGTAACTGCTAAAGAGCAGCAGCCTTATTCCTCTTCAAGTTAAGGGGATGGAGAGGAAGTCCTTTTGAATGCAAACTTTGGAGGATGAAATTGTTTGGCCTGATATGCAAAGTGCTGAAGGTGGTATCACACCAGAGCAGCAGGCTCAAGTGATGGCAGAAATGCTGGCTGAAGGGAAAAGGTGGTGATGTTCTTGCAGCAAATCAGGGTTACTAACTGACTTGATTTCACATTACATTGATATGGGCGAGGAATTTGCCTTCATTGAAGTGATGCATCCTACACAATGATGTTGCATCACGAGTAAATCTCAGGAAGAGGAAATTCCAAAGGGAGAGATACTTTATTGTGTTTTCTTCAAAGAAGAAGTTGTATCAGACTATGGGTTGAAAGGAGCATGAAGGTCTTGTAGTTCAATGCTCAAGAGTATTGCAGCATTGCTTATTAGTCTGAAGAAAGTATGTATTAGTCTGAAATTGTAGTTTCTTTGTGTTAACATGATTTTCTTCTATTCTGTATTGTTATGCTTTAATTCATAAGGACTATGTTATGCATGAAAGGTATTGTAGTTAGCAGATCTCTGTATTAGTTAGGAGATGACTGATGTGGAAGTGAACACATATAATCTTTTTCTATATGGATAGGATGCTTGAAATATGTCAGCCATTAGACTACGATGATTTCCTCTCCAAAAGGGCGTGGTGATGGAATAGTACTGTAAAACTAGCAAAAAATCACACATGATCTGTGAAAGCATCTTTGCCTTTTGATCTCCTGGAGAGAGGACAGGAAACTATGCAAAGGTGCCAGGATGAAACTTCAAAGGCCTAAGTTACCTCGTGGCCTGAACAGAGTTTTCCTGAGAAGGGGGAAACAAAGGTTTTAAGAATTCCATCTTGAGACGTGGTCAGAGAAGGATCTCTGGGCCATGGGTTCCCAGAATGGGGACAAAGAACCAAAAGGGATATGACCACCTAAGCAATCCCTTAACTGCATCTAAGTTTTATTTCTTTGTTTTCTGTTTTTCAATAAAAATCGTTGAGACCTCAGCTGGTTGGAGTTATTGTAGAAAAGAACCCAGGTTTTAATGAAACAAGCGTGGCTCTCCCAGGCTTGCTTTCATGATATATAGGCCTTCCCTTTGTTTTATAACAAAGATCATCTACCTGTCCAACTGTTCTGAGATTATGTGCCATATTTGTGACTAAAACCATTGCAAAGTATTTATAATGAGCATTGCTGGGAACACTCAGGTAAGTCCACCTTTATTTAGTTTATTCTTTTAATCCTTGCAAATTGGTATTTGACAATAGCACTTGGAACAGAAAGTATTTTGGGATCCTCTTGAGTGATTACTGAATTATTGCCTGCCATTTCAGGTGATGAGAAAAGGCAGGTTAGAAAGGTTTCAATAATAAACAAATCCTTCTAGAAGAGAAGAGGAGTCTGGATTTATACTAATCATAAGGAGTCTCAAAGCAATTTACAAACTTCTTCCCTTCCTCTCCCCACAATAGACACCTTGTGAGGTAGGTGGGGCTGAGAGAATTCTGAAGAAGAAGAAGAAGAGTTTGGATTTATATCCCCCCTTTCTCTCCTGTAGGAGACTCAAAGGGGCTTACAATCTCCTTGTCCTTCCTCCCTCACAACAAACACCCTGTGAGGTGGGTGGGGCTGAGAGAGCTCCGAAAAGCAGTGACTAGCCCAAGGTCACCCAGCTGGCGTGTGTGGGAGTGTACAGGCTAATCTGAATTCCCCAGATAAGCCTCCATAACTCAATCGGCAGAGCTGGAAATCAAACCTGGTTCCTCCAGATCAGAGTGCACCTGCTCTTAGCCACTACGCCACTGCTGCTGCTGAGAGAACTGTGACTAGCCCAAAGTCGCGCAGAGGTTTCATGTCTGAGAGAGGGGAAACAAACCAGATTAGTGTCTGCCATTCATTTGGATGAGTGGGGACTCAAACCCGGTTCTCCAGATTAGAGTACACCACTCTTAACTACTACGCCATGCCAGCTCTGAACAGTATATCCCTTTAAACAGTACATTTATAAACCACATTTATAAAATAGTAAATCACGCTGATTCCAATGAAATTCACTTCCAAGAAGACATGCAACATGCTTTCTAGCAGAAGAAAACACCTCCGTAGATGGAAACCAAACTATTTGAAGACATAAGAACATTATGTTCTTATGTTCTTATTTGTTTACACATAACCCTACAGGCTGTGGATACTCAAAACTTCTACTACGTCTTATTCTCAGGGGATGTCTTATTTTCGAAGAAACAGGGTAGCTATGGAGAAATCAGCAAAGAGTATGTGAGATCTCATAGCAAAAACCTAAAGAATCGGGAAGGCAATCTTCAAGATACACATATTTCTTATGTGCTATTTTGCAATATAACTCCAGGGCCACTTGAGGGCACCCTCCCCATCAGAAAGAAGATGAACAAAACACAAGTCTCATAAACATGTGACATTGGACTCTACTGGAATTGTGTCTTCAATTACATTAGGCTGATGAAGTGTAAGCATTCAGCCCAGATGGGCAGACCTGCAGTCCCTCCCAAAAAGGCAGAATGCACAGGACACAGATTTCAAAACACACGAGTACCATCAAATAGCAGCTCTAAAGCAGAGAGCGGACAGCTTAGCTGTTTGTGAACTTGACAGCCTAAACGAGAGTGCAATCCTGTGCAGTGTTACTCCAGTCTAAACATATTTTAATGAGCTTAGAATGGAAGAACTCAGCACAGGATTGCACTGTCACACTGATACAAGCACATTTATTAGCATAATCCTGGCTACAGGCAGCATTGACAGCAATACCCCAAAATGGAATGAAACAGCCTAGTATGAAGGCATCTGAACAGCCAGGCGATTGGTAATTATTCACTGCATTACTCCAGTGACCTGACACTGCTATAAGTTCCATATTTAGCAGATGCCCAATTGCGGTAAGCAAAGCACATCATGGAAAGTACTATGGGGCAGGCCATCCAGGTACATGTTTAGTGAAGTGGGTGGCTCAGAAGTAGGTTTTATATCCTACAAGACCAAACAATCATTAGTGATGATTACTGTTAACCCAGAGATACCAGAGATGTTTCATCAGGTTTGTGCAGCTAACAGAATTCAAGCTTCTACTCTCTTGGAGTGACAAGGCAGATCTAAGGGTATGCAAAGGAAGGAATATTCAAATTACAATTAAACACACACACAGAATACCAAAAAAGGATTTGCTCTAGGATTTCTGTTTTGGCCTCTGTCCCATTCCCTTCTTCATGAAACATGGAAACATAACTCACCTGTTTTCATTAACCAGGAACACTGAGGCGGCATTTTCCCCAAGTGCTTCACTTATGGGGGAGAGACAGAATGGAGAAGAGAAGGCATCAGAGTCTGAGTCAAACGTACTGTCCCTGCTAACGTCATCGGCAGATAGTTCCAAAGAGCCCTCATCTTCCCCAGTCTCCAGAGACTCCTCCAGCCCTTCCTCCAATGCCAACTGGTTCTGCTCATCCTGAGAACTGATTGTTAAGATTCCTGAGTCACTGTGGGTAGGCTGTGCAGGGCTGTGGATGCTGTCTGTTGCCAAGCAACCCTGGGACAGCTTCTCCCCTTCATCAGAAGGAGAGCTGACATGGGCCACATCCTTAACCAGCTGTGACACAGTCAAGATGTCCTCCTGTTCCTTTAGAGTCACAGATTGCTTCTGTTCAGAGGAAGAAGCCTGCATAGGGGTGCCAAAAGCCTGAGTGTGGCGGTTACGCTTGCGGGGAGCCTTGCGGACTGGGGAGCTCTCTGGTGTGATGTAGCGGAGGGCCTCCTCGTCCTGTCTCTGGATGCGAGAATTTGGGACCCAAGCCAGGATAAGTGTGGTTCCGAGTAGCTCATCTTTCTCCATGTACAGGCACAAGTAGCCTGCAAAATAATACAATGGCTCAGGGTTACAGTCAAACAGTACCATTACAGTCTTCAGAAGTTCTTGATTACCTAAAAGAATAGCCAAGCACCCCAACCTCCTGCTAGCACTTGGACTTTCTTTTCTGTCACTCACCAATTTCTCTGCTGGCTCCCAGCACTGCTTCCACTATTCCACTCCCTGCTCTCCCAGATCTAAGGTCAAGGAACACCAGATTTGATAAGCAACCTCACAGCGCCTGAATGAACATGTCTTGAGGATGCTTTCTAATGTCCATTTGGACTGCAGCAACTTAGTTTGTAGTCCATCTCGAGAGTGCATAAACACAACAATTAAATTTTAAATGATGACACTCACATAAGTGCTGGTCGTGGAAGAGTATCAAACAGCCCAAATTCAACCCCTCCAGGGAAACAAACTTCAAGGGGAGGTGGAAACAATATCATCCAAGAAAGTTTACTTTTCCAGCTCAAACCGCAGCTCTGAAAGGTCTGCCTCACTATAGAGGACCGACCTTGCTTTGGAACAGCAGACCCAAAGCAGCACACCATTTATGCACACTTTTGGCCATGAAATCATCCCAAATTGATTTGGAGAGCATAGAGTCTTTATACAGTCTGAACCAAACGCAGAGAATATTATTTTCAGTTAGAGGCCCCAGGCTTCCTTTTACTCTGTTACGACATAAAGACTTCCTGTACTTTAAATGAATACTGCCCACACCCATGTCTGATAATCTGGTCACCTGCAAGCCAGATTTACAAATGGACAAAACCTATTATCAATTCACCATAGACTGAAGAATCACAGTAGCTTTGCTTGAATGTTTGTTCAAGGGAGTCCACTTCTTCATTGCATTCTTGAGCATAAAACCAACGTTTTGGCCACCACTCTACCATCCTAAATGGATACAGGCAACATCTTTGACCACTTTGCCCAAAGGTTACATGTATGGGAAGTCATTCAAGCTGATAACCCTGACAGCCAGCGTGGTGTAGTGGTTAAGAACAGGTGTTTGATTCCATGTTTGATTCCCCACTCCTCCACATAAGTGGCAAACTCTTATCAGATGAACTAAATTTGTTTCCCCACTCCTACATTCATGTTGGGTGACTTTGGGCTAGTCACAGATTGTTCAGAACTCTCTCAACCCCACCTACCTCACAAGGTGTCTGTTGTGGGGAGAGGAAGGTAAAGGAGTTTGTAAGCTACCTTGATTCTCCTTACAGAAGAGAAAGGTGGGGTATAAATCCAAATCTTTACTCCTCTTCTTGAAAAATGCAGCTGAACTGTACCTCACCTACTCACCACACAAAGACATAGTGGTAGTCTGGGCCATAACCAATAAGCATGCTGGCCAGGGGACTGAACATCCTCTAATTCAAACTGTGAAATAAAAAATGCAATGAAGATATTTGCTCAAAGTCAAGAAAGAATGTTCATCAAAAGCTGACAGGAAATTATCTCCGTAAGCAAAATGCAAAATAAGGTTTAAAACATTTGCGCCATTTATCCTCTTTCAAAGGCGATAGAGCTGACTGGTGAACTAATTAAACCACAAAGCAACACATCACCTAATGAATCCTCTCTGCAAGCCTTGATAAGTCCTCATGAGTTCAGCAGCTTCAGCTAATCAAATACACAGCAGCCGGGCTACTTTCAAGGGGAGGATACAAGGATCATATTCCCTCAGTGAGGAAAGATTTGCCCTGACTGCTTATTTGTTTCCAAGCATAATTCAATGCACTGATTTTTGCCTTTAAAGTCCTAAATTACATCAGAACAAGGTACTTGAACAAACACCCCTCCCGTACTGTCCAGTCTGCCAGTCAATATCTTCCACACAAGCCCTGTTCAATGTGCCCCCACCTTCAGACATAAGGTAGGTGGCAACTGAAGACAGGGCTTTTCAGCAGCGGCATCTTGCCTGTGGAATGTCCTTCCACTTGAGGATCGCCTGGCACTGATGCCACTTTCTTTTAGGCATCAAACCAAAAGGTTTCTGTCTACCCAGGCTTTTAACAAAGACCTTTTAAACGTAATTTTAGTCTGTTTTTAGCCTCCAGAATGTTTTAGCTGCTCATATTTTACGTTGTTTTATACTCTGCTGTGCCTTGAGTGGTGGGGTTTTTTTAAACTAACGTTTTATGCCTTGATTTATGTAAGCTGCCTCAAGGAGAGGCCCTGGAGAGGCAGCGCAGAACTTTTCCAAATGATTTTAGTATATGTAGGTTGCCTCTCTAGAAACCTGTGTGAGATGGCTCCAAGTATCTTAAGACAATATCATTTAAAAAGCCATGGCGCAGAAACTACATTCAGCAGCAAAAAAATTAAATTCAGACCACAGGCATCAGGCTAGAAGCAGATAACTTATTGCATTTTATTTTATAACCTTTAATGGCATAGGAGAAGCAGATAATAAAAAACAGCTTGAAAATGAAAAGCCTCAATTAAAGCATGGGTAAAGAGATATGTTTTGATCTGATGCTTAAAGGAAAGGAAAGTAGGCACCAAGCATGCCTCAAGGGAGGGGAGGCATTCCAAAGACATGGTGCCACCACTGAAAAGATCCATATCTGGCAGTCACTTGTGCCATCCTACAGACAGGGAGAACAGAAATCAGCACTTATTACAATGATCTTCAACTGCTAGGCTGGACAGTATGGTCCTTCAAGTACTCTGGTCCCAAACCATTTTGAGACTGAAATGCAACAACCAGAACTATCAATTGAAAGGAAGCTTGGAAATGAAAGGAAGTCAGTACAGATCTTTCAGCACACGGATAATGCAATCCCTGTATCCATCCCAATTCTGCCTTTACCTGGGTGGTGTTCCACAATGCCTTGCAGCATCTCAGGTGGGTGGACACAGACATTGTTCTTGGAGTAGATGATCTCCCCATCCAAGATGGAAGATGAACCACCACCAATGCTGCTGGCATTTAAGGTCAGGAGGTCAGAGGCTTTTGAAGAGGCACGTCGGAGGAGTCTTCCCAAAGACATTGCCAAAAGAGTGTTTCCATTCTCTGTCAACTTCAAGGAAGCACCTAATACAGACAGTAAGGTCTGCCCAAGGAGAAGAGAGAGGGAGTTGGAATGAATACAAGACACATGCTTCCAGACTTTATCCAATAAAAGGACCAAAAGGTTGTCTAAGAAGTTGTCCGAGTCTCCAGAAGTTTAAAAAAAACTATGAAAGAATCAATAAAACTTGTGAAGGGAACCAAAACAGAAAAAGAAAACTGTTTATTACTTACTGAACACTCCATGGATTTCTGTGCTTAAGTGCTTGACTACTTCATACACCTCTTTCATGCCACAAGATATCGGTTAGTCTTGTCACAAGATTTTTTGGCTGCATTCAGATCAACACAATCAACCTTGGTTAACCAAACTCTGGTTAAGTGGTGACATCATAATGCAGAGAGTTCAGCAAGCCAAAATCGATTGGTTGGCACCAATCTGCCAGTTTTAAACTAGATTTTGTAGCTGATCAGTTAATTGCAGTAAGTACTTATTGGATTGCTGTGGTGCACAAATTCAGAAACTGCTGTTTGTTGAACACAGTCATCATTTGCAGCTACTGGCCACAGAAACAGCAGTACAGGAAAGACTGGTCTGGTGATAGAGAAAGACAAGCAGCAGACAACCCCATTTTTATACGCAAACTTCATCTAGTTAGCTAGCCAGAGTCTGCTGCACAAGGCAAGGAATGTCACATTTGCTGAGACTGATAAGCATAACTACCCCTTTGAGAACCTGAGCTTTAGGATTCCTGCTTTCTTATTCAAAGATACTAAATGAATGGTATTTGCATCTTTAAACAATGTTTGGCTTAGGCATACCCTTCAGAGTTACCTTTTCAACCTCAGGAATTTTTCTCAATGAAGTAAAGACCCAGAAGATTTCAGAAAAACCTTTCCCTAATCCCCAATAAGGAAGAAAAAGACACAAGGCTTTTTTCCTGCAGGAACGATACCCTTTCCCACCAAAAGAACTAAGTGTGGTCAGTCATGTGGCAGAAGTCCAACCAGTGTCTTTCCACAGGTTAAAATAGTCCCAAACGCCAAGAAAGAGGGCACCTTGGAAAAGAGCTGAGCAGCCGAGGGAGCAAGAAAGGGGCTGCTCCATTTTGGTCCAGAAAGCCTCAGAGAGCCTCTGCAGCAAGGCAGACCTTCCTGCAATTGCCCCTGTCATCTTGGACCAGGATGGGAGTGGGGCATTTCAACGGGCGAGGGATTCAAGACCCTGGATGCAGCAGGCAAGAACAGGACATGTTCAAAACTCTTGATAGATTTGCAAGGTTTTTCAAGAATGAACTTCATTTGTTTTAATGTGTTGTCATCCCCGCAGGGTCGTCGCTAAGGAAGAGGCGAGACGCGGAGGTTTCATCTGGTGGAGAGCGCCAGCAGCGGGAGCGCGGGTGTCCGTGTTCCTAGCGACTCTGCCGCGTGCTGGTTCCTGGCACCTTTTATTATGATTCTAGTGGGGGCGTGTAGAAGGGCGGAACGGGGGAATTCCGGGAGAGCGGGAGACTGAGAGATCATCATGTGATGCATGATCTCACCTGGCTGCTACGTGCGGAGAGGAGCATCAGCGTCTGGGCCTAATCCTCACCTGGGGCAAGACCATTGTCCCTTTGTCCGGGACACCCGGTGGTTGTGAGCCAGGTAGTTCATGACCTGTGACTCATCGGGGGATGAGGGGTGGGGGAGCGGTGCGACCAGAAGGCTGTAGGAGCGCCGGTGTGCCAGCGCACACTTACGGTGCTGCTGGGTCAGCAGTGCATCCCTACATCTCCTCCTTTTACATTTAGAAGGAGGCCGAAATGTTGGGGGGTGATTTAAAGGGACGCTCATCTCCTCCGCCGTTTGGCCAAGCTGGCCGAGCAGCTTGTGCAACATTAGAACTTGGTTGCGATGTAAGGGAAGGTTGAGGGGTTTCTTACACATGTTACAGGCAATATTAGATATACATTGAATGAAACAAGATCCGACGATGAGGCACACAATCGCTTTCAATGCATCTGGCAACTCATGCACTTTCATATGAATCAACAATGACAAACAATCAATGGCGTAACGATTAGAATTGGTGAACTTCGCAGGGCACAGGCCAGAACGGCCGATAGTCTTGGTGTTACAGGAAGTAAGTCCGGGATTCCCACAAGGGAAGTCGCGAGGGAAACATACTCCGCCTTGGCTAGAGCCGCCGCGTCGCTCCGGCAAAGAGGGGCCGAGGGGAAGGGGGAGCCACGGGCGGCGCTGCGCGGCTTCCGGGTGGAGCCTGGAGGCAGGACGATGGTGAGGCGGCAGCAGACAGTTCCGGCAGACGGATGCAACAACAACAAATAACATAACTTCTAAAATTAAAGCATGCAATAACTTCCATGATCAGCTGGGTTACAGTACTCAATAATTCCTTTGGAGGTCGGCTCCAAAGGGCATCATGTAGATGGGAACAATAAACATAGCTAAACAATACAAAGGCTAGGTGATGAAAGGAAAAAGGGGGGCAGCCCATGGCTGCATAATTGTCCAATGCACGGCTCTTGCTGTTTGGCCACCAAAGCCTTTAGAGCGATGGTGGTAGAGTCCATGGATCTCTCAAGAACGTAGAGAGAGAGCTACTGATAGTCTTTAGCGTTGCAGTTCAGTGACTCTCACGAGCAAGGCTGCGAGAGAAGGCATGTTCCGATAACAATCAGGTGGCTGGAGACAGCGGAGAGTTCCAAAGGTTAACCTATCAGGAGTGTTCCTGGCTGCAACTTCAAATTCCAGCCAGGGGGCAGCAGAGAGGGAGAGAGAATGGCGGCTGTAGATGAGGAGCAGCGACACACAGCGTCAACCTCTGAGTCATAGCTGGCCCAGGCAGAAGGACGAAACATTGGCGGCGGCAGCGAATTGCTCCCAGATGTTGGTCTGGTCAAAGCTCATCAGGGGGTGGCCGACTGCCACCGGCAGGAGGCAGCAGAGCAGGCAGAGGATGGTGGCCGCCGAGTTGGCAGTGATGATTGCAAAGAAGGCGGTACAGAGATCCTCGGGCGTCTCGGGTAGCCTTGCTGGCGCAGCAGCTCTTGAGCTTGGCTGGCGGTCGCCTTGACATCCCCCCCAGGTCATCCGGGTCTTTGGACCGTCTGGGCGGGCGTTTCCGCTGAGGCCGCTGGGCGGGATCCTCCAGGAGAGATTCGTTCCATCTCTGGATGGGGTTGGTTTCCTCCTGGCGCCATTCCATGGGCTGGCCTGTCATGGCGAGTCGGGATCCACAGGAGATCTGTAGGAAGAAGGACTGAAACACACCCCTTCCCCAGGTTATAGGAGGGGCCGGTCCTGCCAGGCTTGGAGAGCCGATGGCGGGAGGTCAAAATCAAGTTTTGTTGGATTTTAGTGTTTGATATAAGAAGAGTATATAAGAAGGCTTATCTTGCAGCCTGCGTAGGGGTTGCTTTTAATGCACTCTGTTGGGGGCCGCCTACTCCTCTTTCTTTAAGTTGTTTGACAGGGAGGGCAGAGGGTAGGCGATCCCGATGGAAGCTGGCTTCAGAGCTGCCATCAGGGTGCGTCAAAGCCAGGGTCCGGAGCCTCGTGGGAGGAGGGGCTAGCGGACCCTGAGGGAATTGTGGGTGTGCATGCTTAATTTGCAACACAAAAGAGGGCTTGGATGCGCTTTTGGGTGATGGATGCATCCGGGAGACAAATTAATCAGGCGATTAGGGGTAAATTTCACACACAAAGGGGGAGGGGGTCTTTCTTTGCAGGGAAAATGTACTTACCGTGAAAAATAGAAGGAAGGAAGGAGGGAGGGGGAACAGCTCCTGGGCGGAATTTAGGAGTGAATTCAGGAGACAATACAAAGGGTACGCAGAAGAAAGAAAAGGGGGGTGAAGGTTTTGGAACTTTGCCTTCCCTCCTGTAAGGAGACCTTGGGCGGTTTGAACTGCTTCACCTTCACAGCGGAGGCTGTGTAAGGTAGGTGTGGCTGAGAGAGCCCCCAGGCATTGTGACTAGCCAGGTGTTCCCAGCGGAAAATGTGGGAGCACGGAAATAACTCTGGCTCCATATATAAACTTGTGCTAACGCCAATGTGTGGTAATGTAGGCTCAAACCTTTCAGGGCACTGGCACACATAATCAAAAGGAGAAAAACTTTAATTGAGGCACAAGAGCATAGCTTAGAAGCAATGGAAAAATCCCTCTTATGAGGGGAAAACTTTAGGGGTCTCTGAGAGGGGGCAAGACATACAGAACATATACAGGCATACAGAGCACATATAAAGTAATGATGAGGATTGCAACTCTGATTTGAGATCTTGTTCTTCTGGATCTTGCAGGGCTTATTCCTTTGTAGGCTGCGACCCTGCTTTTCCCTGAGGTACTGACGATTTTGCTGCCACTGGGAGCTTTGAGCTTAGGGCTTTGCACAGGCTCAGAGGCTATGAGATCTGGTTTGAACCTTACAGCTGGAGAGGGCCAAGGGGGCTTCTTCTTCATGAAGGACTTTGGGCTTAAGGCCATTGTGCGAGCATCTTCCCCTTTCCATGCCTCATTGTCCTGTAGATTGGCTATGGGGCATTCTGAGGAGGGTTCAAAACGGCAGTCCTCTTGGTTAATGAGACGGACTGGGCATAGTGCCAGAATGTTGGCGTTCTCTTCCGTCAGCATTTCTTTCTGTTGCAATTCAGCGGCTGTGGACTCTGCAGAGATTTTGAAATGCGTGCCACTCTGGGGCACTGGCGGAGGCATGGTGACTTTGGAAGTAGAAGGGGTTAGCAGAGCAGGAAGTATAGACGTAGGGGGGGAGCAAGCAACGAGATTTAGATTAGCTGAACTTAGATCAGACTCGAGTGAGAGCATTGGGGCAGGATGATCGGATGAACTTGGCAGTTCCTGCGGGATGTTTGTCCGCACCTGGATGTAGATGGCTCCCTGGTGCGTGGAGTCGATGACCCCTGGGATGATGAACAATCCCTGTTCAGCGGCAGAAGCTTTTGACAAGACCAGCCCAATGGTCTCCGTGGGGATGGGATCACTACACTGAGCTGGAGCAGCGAAGATCTCATAGGGGAGCTCCGGGGGAAGGGTTTGAGGTGCGGACCTTGGTTCCGGGCTGGGGAGATGCCCGGGGGCGGGCCTCCCCAGCGGGCATTGGGGAGCACCTGGTCTTAGAACCTCCCTGGGGGTCTTCGCCCTCTGGGGGGAGACCCCCCTCCGTTCGGCTGTAGGCCCCCCCGCCGGCAGCCTACAATCCCCACGGAAGTGTCCTGGCTTGTTGCAATTGAAACACTCGTCTCGGGGCTGTCTCATGGCAGCGGAGAGGGCTTTGGCTAGAAGGCTGGCTTGATGGGCGAAAGATCCGATATCCTGGCAAGCCTTAAGCATGTCGGCCAGTTCGGGGTTCCTACCTAGACCTGTGACTGCTTTGCGGCACTCAGCGGAGGCGTTCTCTTTGGCAAGGCGCTTAAGGAGTTCGCCCTGGGCCTCCTCGTTGTCAACCTGCCTCTTGAGGGCCTCCTGGAGCCTGTTCACGAATTCGGCATAGGGCTCCTGAGGCTTCTGTCGGACACTAGAAAAGCTTTGGGCTGGCCGTCCGGTGCTGGGGACTTTCAAAAACGCCTTGTAGGCGCATTCAGAGGCGACCATAAGGGTGGCCTCCGGCAGGACAATTTGCGCGTTGGTGCTGCTGGGTCAGCAGTGCATCCCTACATCATGCTCATCCATTGAAATGTTATATAATTAATAAAACGGCTTTAAAATATTTCCCCTTAATTTCAGATCCTTATGCCTTTTTACAGCTGTAGAAAATATGGTCATTATAACACTTTCCCCTAAATTCAGTCTAATTGTGCGTATTTTTTTAAAAAAAACCTTCACACAAGACATAGAGACAGATGGGGTGGTGGTAGGGAATTGAACAAGGCAGGCACTAGGACCCATGGAGGATTAAAGGTAAAGTTTCCCCTTCCGTCATGTTCAACCCTGGGGTACCACTGCAAGCAGTTATTTCATAGGCAAGCCGTTTTTGTGGGGTAGTTTGCAATTGCTTTCCCCGGCTATTCTTTGCCCCCTAGCTATGTGCTAGGTGCTCATTTACTGTCCAAGGAATGGATGGATGGCTGAGTTGACCATGAGCCAGCTGCCAGGATATCTGACCCATGGAGGATTGCACTGCAGTAAGTTGCAGGAAGAAGTGGCGGATGAACCTACAATTATACTTAGTTCTTTAGGTGGAAAAGGGTATATCACATTATGGAAGAGAAGCTCAACCTCTGATGCAGGATGCATTTATAACTCAAAACATACTACATTGGGTATAGGAAAACGAATGATCCCTCCCAATCTACTTCTTATACCTAGACTAAATAAAGCCATGGAAGACATTTCAAATACTACATAACACAGATCATCAACTGAGCCCTTCGGGGGAGGGCGGCCTATAAATATAATAAATAATAATAATAATAATAACTATTTGACCCAGAGAAGTGATCTAAAAGTCTGTCAAGCCCATTGGTTCCAGGTACAACATAGTAACTTTCTGTACACCCAGCCTTCTGAAATGTATGTACTGTCTGAACAGCAAGATCAGATACAAACTAGTTTGTTCTACCAGTCAAGGACTCTGCCTCCTTAATGTGTCCTCCAGACACAGTACTGCTCCTTTATATTCAAGAACATGCTGTTCAATGCTCTTCCCCTCTCCCCAAGTTCAGGGCAGTCTACCTGATCTCTCCAGTCCCCAAGGCTGCTTGAATTGCAACTATTAGCTGAAATATTCTTATCAAGGCCTTCAACAAGCACTATTCTGCTTGCACAGCATAAGTGAGATACAGACGTAGGAAACGAAAGGAAAAAAGTAATACAGGGAAACAAGCCCATATCATGTTCCCCATAAATAATTTCTACAAAAGCAGGCTATGTGTAACACACAAGAAAAAAATGTACAGAACTGATAAAGATAAATATCAGCAACATCAAATCAAACAAAATAAACAAGTCAAGAAGTTAGGCATATAAAGATACAAAACTCCTCTACGTGCCTGCACTAGACTAGTTCTTGCCTTCTTCCTTCAAAAATGTCTCCCCTCTCACTTTGTACCAACCTCATTCCGTAGGTGCTGGGAATGCCTATTCCCACCAACACCAGAGAAATTCACATGCAGCTGGAAGGGGGGCAGAAGACCACTTGTTTTATCTAGTATTGGAGTCCCTAATCTTGTGGAAACGTTGAGAACAGGGAATGGGTGCCACTACAAAATGGCTGTCCCTGGAAGATGCACAACCACAAACAGCTGCCACAAAATGAAAAATGTTGGCACAGAGTGGGTCATTTATCAGTGGCGACTCCCTGGAGATACAGAGGTGATGCCCCCAATGTTACTATGAAGCACCTGTCACTCCAGTAAGTAGAACAAAGTCAGCAATGGCTCTTTGCTTTAGAGAACATACACTTCATCAAGAAACAAAGGGGCACCAGGAAATACATCTGTGAATACCACGGTATCCATGGGCCCTACACTGGAGACAACTGGTCTGTCATTTAGAGCCTGTACCAGGTATGTCATTCTTCTGCTTTTGGCCACAGTTCAAGTAAGGAGAACAGAGTAAGGGGCTGCCTGGCAGCAATGGCTGGCCCACAGTCTCAAGACAATTGTTTTCAGCAACCTCACTCGTGACAACCTGGCCACTCACAAGTAAACTCTGACATTTTGGTATGCTGACTTGTGTTTACTTTGAAGTCACACAGCTCTGCAAGATGTCTCCAAGATGCACATGTGGTCTCCTTCACATTGTGTGTACATTCCCTTTGGGTTGAATTCTTGGTTATGCACACATTTTCCCCTATTCAGAACGCACTGCCCTCTCAGATCAGAGAATCCCCATGGTTTTCAAAGCCTGTTAAAATACCCCACCAATACACTTTAACTTAAAGATTTGAGTTTCTTTTGTAAAGAGCCATGTTTGGCTCTATACTAAGCCACACTCAATAGAGCCATTCCCACCACTGTATGTCAACAACCCTCTCCACAACCTGTACTTCTAACTAAACATGGTTCTAAGTTTCTGATAGGGGCAGGCAACTCCTTCATGAGCTCTGCCTTGTGGCAATTGGAAAGCATACAATCACAGTCATGCTGACATTCTAATTCTGGAATCCAACTCTTCCAGTGTGGTGGCATTATCACTCCATGGTTATCAGAGTTACTCGTAGCTGTACCCTTCCTTCAACACATAATGTAATCACAATTGATAGGATTGTGCCAACTGCCTTTTCTTTTTAAAAAACTGCATGCGCACATACTATTTACACCCACACAACAGCTGCTGCTACTGAACACCTGGGCAAAATACTCCATTCAGCTATTGGCTGCTCTCATGGGCAATACCCAGGACTGCTCCACAGCAGAGAACCTGAGAGGCAGATAGCAGTTGGTTAATCCCCTGGAGAGCTCATCAGTACAGCCTCAGCACAGAACTGCCATAGACAGCACTTTGGCCTCTTTCTCTAAGGCCCTTCCCCTTTGAACAATACAAGATCCTGTTGGCAAGTTTTCTTCAAACACTCCACGCTGGCAGCACATTTTTTTCCTTGTCAGAAATGGCCTAAAGTCAAACAGCTCTCAGCTGAAAGCACAGATTTCATATTGAAAAACCTGGCACAGGGAAAAAATCATTTTGTTTCAAAGACATGCATGGTAGCAAAGAACTGAAGGTTTGTTTATTTGTTTGTTTGTTTAGACAAAACCTTACTAAGTAGAAATGTTATAAAACAATAATAATGAGAACAGAGGTGTACAGAAATATCTTCTAGGAACACTCCCATGTCACAAGCTTGAAAAACGTTGTAATTAGAAAAAACCAGGTGAAATTAGAAATATTAAGAAGATGAAGTACAAAGGCAGATGAAGTAAATAAGAGATACAAGAGCAGACCAAAATCTTAATTAGAAAAACTGATTCTCTTGTCTCCTGAACAAGGGAAAGGAGCTTGTCTAAGCTATTCAACTTAGGCAACACAACAGGTCCCAGGGGAATCGTACAAAAGAAACATGTATTCCTAAGCAGGAGCTATATTTAACAGCGACCTACTAGGAGATTAATTTAAGTAAGCGACCCAGTATTAAAATATGGGTGTGCCAGGAATCAGAATGCTTGGTTCATTACTGGCTTTAGAAGTGGATTCCAGGTGAAAGGAACCTGCAATTCTTGGAGTCTTTGCCAAAATAGCTAATGCATCCTCTAGCACTACCTGCTAGAAAATAAATATAAACCTGAAATTCAGAGCCAACTTCTTCCCTGTATCTGAAGTTCGATACCTTACCTTCCTTTCAGAAGGTCACTGAGGCAGTTCCAATTTAAAATATGCAAGGTAAAATCAACATAACTTTAAAAGCACTTTACTGCAAAGTAAACAGGTGAATTCATACAGTACAACGTGGTTCTGTATATATCCAGATTTCATAATTTTATAGTATTACAAGACAAAGCTAGCACTTTCAATTAAACCATACATTCAGTGGAAGTCAGTGAAGTACTTCACGTGAGGTGATTTACACTCAATGAGTGACATCACAATTCCTAATAAGGCCACTGTTATTTCGAACCAACTGAAGGTGTCAAAGGCTTTTCAAAGGTAGCCCCATTTGTGACACAATGTAATTAGTCTGCCAGAGGTTGCATAGATGTCTCTTTTCTGGAGTTGCCACATGGGATAACATTAAAAACATTTACATTTTTACAAGGCAAACAGCTGGGCAGGAGTCTAGACTGTAACAGTGTCATGGAGAAAACTACTTACATGCGTAATTTCTTATTTCCCAGGGGCTCAGTCAATAGGGATTCCATCTGGGGACAGAATCAGGTTAAGTCCCGCTGCTACCAGTGACTTGCCTTTCAATGACTGAGATATATCTAAACTTGTCAGTTCCTGGCTTGGGATAATCAAGCTTACAGAAATGGAAACTCATAGAAGTCCTGCTCTATAAAAGCAGAATCTGACTCCAAGAAAAAGAATATGCAAGTAGGAAATATTTTGACACGACTTTCACACCATCAAAGCTCTTTATATTCATTCCCTTGTTTTAGCCTCTACAAACACTATGTGAGGTAAGTCACTATTAATGTTCCCACACTGAAGTGCCCAAGAGAGAACAGCTTGCCTACAGACTCCTAATTAGCTCATGACAGTCTGCACCTTATTCTCTTCACTGTTCTATTACACCTTCTTTAGTCAAGGTTGCACCACTGCGTTCCAGGCCCATTCCAGTTAACACTTTCTGGTGATCACAGAAGGGAGATTTTTCTGACACGAATCATCACTCACCTCTGTCGTCTGAGAAAGAGCCTGTATAGTGTAGCAAACAGTGCCTGGTCTTGCATCTGAGTAGCCAGAGCTCACATTAGGTGCAACTCACTGTTTGGCCTTGAAAGGCTCTCTCATCATTAATTCCCAATCTGTAAAACAGAAACAAAAGCAACCAACTTCACAAGGATGCCACAGGGTTAAACATAAAGACTATAAAGTCTGTTGCAAACAACAGAATGGAAACAGAAACAGCAGCAGTATGGACACAGTGAGCAAAAAGCGGAGCCTATTAACTCCAGAGAAAGTACAAACAAGTTGAAATTCACAGATCATCAGGCAATACAGCAAACGTAAAAAAAAACCACAAGTCCCCGAAACTGTCACACCACACAACTACTGTATCTCTAGAGGATGGCTGTAGAACACTCACCTCACAAGCAAATGAAAGCACTCCTTGGAGAAGAATCTTCCTCTCAAGGATACATTCTTAGGAGCTGACACATGGATCTCCCAATTATTCCCACAGAGAACCAGGACCTATTCAAGACAAGCCACACGATTAAACATTATCATACCACACAGTCTTGAGAGTAAAGAATGACTCAAGGAAATGAATAAGTCCCTACCAAGTGAGCTCACTTGAAGTCATGTCTTAAGTGAAAAATTCACCCTCCCTTTTGTCTCTGAGGAGCAAACTTCCTCTTCAAAAGAACCTTGGCCACCAGCTGTTTCTAGGCACACTTTATGGTACCAGTTCTTAACTCGTAAAAAGCTCTGGCACAGTTTGGGACCAAGTAACCAGAAGGACCAGCTTCTCCTCTAACTGAGGAGTTGGAGTACAAAATCAGCATTGGAGGCCACGTGTCCCACCAAACGCAAGATAGCTAGGGGCAGGGAGCTCCCCCCCGCGCGACTACAATGGCTCCTATGCTGTGGACCACCCTCTCCAGAGTGGCTTTTCTGGAATATTGCTTACATTTTAGACACCAGGGCTTCATTTATGAGTTTTTATTATTCCCACACACTAGCTGCCATTTTCTCAGTGTGCACAGTTTCCCCTGCTTCACTAGAACTGCTTTTAAGGGGTTTTTCAATACTGGGGGCCACCTCGTGGATTTCTTATGTTGAAAGGCAGCCAGAAAATATTTAACATAAGATAAACAAGTCTGCAATTTTATATAGAAGAAGCACCTTGCTTGCACTTCTTCCAGCTTGTCTTTCTTTTTCAAGTGCCATTCATTTGTTACACTTCCAAAGTTCCACAACAGAGGTTTTCAAACTATGTTGCAGGGAAGAGCTCTCTGGAAGCTTGACAAAAGTTGCCAGTTCAGAAATTATGAGCAGTCTTGCTAAACAGGCAATTGGTCCATTTTTGCCATTTTTTCCTGTGTCATACACAGTTCTGGGGATGTCTGAGTGCATTTTGGACTCCCGTCAAAGAGAAGGAAAGGTCCAACAAGTCTGGCCAGTTACTAGCACGTCCTAGGACGAAGTATGTATTCTCTGAAGTACATGAAGGATGCATGACAAATACAGGAGAAATCTTCAGACACTTTGACATAAAAAGTATACCCCAAAGATAGGAAGTATAAAAACTACTGTCTTAGAATATTCACCACTATGGAATCCATATGCTTTGCAAAGCTATCCAGTGGTATGAACCAAAGTTCCCTTTTACTGCCTTGTAGCTACTTACCAGCTGCCCCAACCCAACAAGTTTAAACTCAACAGCCATTCTCTCTTTACTGCTCACTCACATTCACCTCTCCAGCAGCCAGCCTTTGCAGCAGATGGTGTCAGAACATTCGCTCCCTCTTCTTGTGACACTAGGTTCATTTATCTGCAAACTGGTATATGTGCACTTGCATGATGATTTCTGCCTTGCTCCTGCAGCTTACCGGGCCTTCTCAGTTTGTCTTCCTCTCACCCTGTCTGACTGTACCTTGAAGTTAGCTCTTGATCCCATTCACCTCCTCTACCTGTGTGGTTGGTCCAGTCCTCTCCTAACCAACATTTTGCTCTGGATTAATTCTGTGTCCAAATGTCAGCTCCTGTAACTTGCACTTCAAATACTAGCCCATGTTATGGTCTCAGCCCAAACCTGATATTGACTGGTACAATCCTGGGATTCAGCTTCCAATCATAAGAGATACCCACATCCAGATTTCTCAAACATTCCAGTGTTTTTTCCCTCAGAGCTGCAGGCCCCGGTTCCATCTCACCTGAAATGTTTCTCCAACTTGCCATCGCCACCTAGGCTTTTCTTCTTAATGCATAAGTCCACCCAATTTCTTACAACATAATTTTCAGCTCAGAGTCTCCACTCTTGGGCTTATAGTTGTTTTGCACTTTGCTTAAACCGCATTTCCTTTTTTCCTAGCCATTATGTCACACTTTTTGTACAACTTTTCTATAACTGGCCCAGACGCCTTCCCTTTTTGCATGTCTCAATACCAGACAGTTAGACTTTCCTTCACCATATTTCCCACTATCACCTTAATACTTTCCTGTTTCTCTCAGTAAATGTTTTCTAAGCAACTGGACCTTTTGCAAGCAGACCCCCGAACAATGTGAGCATATCATTCATACAGAGACCTACCATGAAATAACATACATGAATTAAATTAAATGACATGAATAAGCCAGATCCTAATGGGAACTGACACTTGCCTATCTGGTTAGAATATTTTTATGTCACCTCTCCAGGAAACTGTACAAAGAAGCATACAGAATAAAAACAAACTAATTAAAAACATTCTTTAAAACTCAGCATCTTACAATGAAGAATACCAGCAGTCTCAAAACTATGCCTGTTAGCTTGTACTTAAATCAAGAAGCTTAGGAAGAATTACCACATGTCTAAAAAGGAGATAAATCACAAAACACAAACAAACAAGAGGTGCACTGAAATCCCATATGAGACATGCAAGACTGTATGTCTTCATTATCCTTGTAGGCAATAGTTTTCCACACATATTATATAGAATAGGGATGTATCTGAGCAGCAGCAGAAGTTCAAAGTATTGTCCTCATGTGGTACAAGTTCCATGTATTACAGCCTCCAGAGTAAATATGAATTATGCATTGTGGGGGATGGGGGGAGAGAACAGGAAAAAGGAATACCTCTTTCAGTGTTGGCAACATCTCCATAAATTAAAAGTGAGCAGAAGCAACTGCTCATTAACAGCCTAATCCTATGCAGAGTTAGGCATGACTAAGCCTATTAAAATGAATAGGCACCTGACCCTGCATAGTAGCAGGATATTAGCAGATAAAATATTTTGTTTCCACATACAGGCTCAGTTCTGAACACTCATGCCATTTCTGTACTAGTTCAATAATTGAAGCAAACTTCAAAAATAAAGCATAACATAAATGTGGGATTCTTTTAACAAAACCAGCAGGCAAGTACCAGCATAGGCTTTTAAAAAGATAACAGATTCCTGCTATACCTGGCCAATAAACTGGGAAGGAAGTGAAGGCTCCAGTTTCAATGCTACGTTCCAAAACAAAACAAAGAAACAAAAAGTCATGCTTAACTCACGGTCTGCTTGAACAGAATAGCACCCCCTCCTCCAATATACTAAATTATTTCTAAGTGATAATTAATGAAACAAAACAACACACAAATGCAGTTCAGGGTCCTAGCGTACAAATCCAAGGGGTGGGGTGGGGGTGGCCAATGCAACCAAACTACCGTAAGACTCTCTTTTCAAAACAGCATCCACTCTACTCAATAAACAATACGCCCCAAGACCCCTGCGGGATTCACAATAAGTAAACCCAAAGAGACACACCCAGCAGGAAAACGTGCTCCCCTGTGCAGCCATCATAACCCAGAAAGTGGCACACGCCAGAGCTTTCCTCCACTGTGCATGCCTTCACTGGAAGGCCAATCCTCAATCGCCCAAGGAGGCCAGCTTCCGCACGTACCCTTAACCAAGTGATCACCCGGGGGCCTATGCAACCCCAAATACCCTCCATGCCTCAATACTATTCATCCTGGTTAAGGCAAAACGCCTACACCCGAGCAGGTAATCCACAGAACGGAACAGCCTGGAAAACACCTGAATTCTCCCGCTCTTTAATCCCATAGGGCATAAAGCTCCTTCGCAGCCCCAGTTTACTGCAGTCTCGCCTCCTCCAGCAAAGCAGCACATCCTCTGTATCCCACAGAGCAAAGGGCCCAAAGGCAGACCCCACCCCTGCCACCAACCAGCGCTCCCATCTCCTCTCTTGCTACGAAATAAAGATGCACGCACCTTCCCATACACCTCCGGTGAGCACCGAGGTCCAGCCTCGCCCACAACCCTCGACGCCCCGCCGGGGCAAACTCTCGTCCAGAGGCCGCCACCTAGAACGGCGCCGCTCATCAGGAGGATCGAGGGGAAGGGGGGCGCGGTCACACGGGGCCACACCCACTTCATCTACTTAATCCCACCTCCTCCGATCGGCTGGTTGCCGGCCTGGGGGTTGGAGGCGGTCGGGTTTTGCGTCATCGATCGACTCCCGTCTGCTTAAAAGGAAACTGAGTTATTCGAGGAATTGTATCCGCTTTGTTCTGAGAGCCAGCGTGGTGTGGTGATTAAGAGCTCTGTTATCTGGGGAACCGAGTTTGAGTCCCCTCTCTTCCATATGAGTGATAGGAGCTTTATCTGGTGAACCAGATATTTTTTCCCACTCCTACATTCCTGGTGGCTGACCTTGAGCTAGTCTCGGTTCCTGCAGAACTCTCCCAGCCCCACCTACCTCACAAGGTGTCTGTTGTGGGGAAAGGAAGGGAAGGGAGCTTGTAAGCCACCTTGAGTCTCCTTACAGGAGAGAAAGATGGGATATAACTACAAACTCTTCTTCTTTTTCTTAGTCCTTACTATTTAGGAGGACCAGACAATCCCATTCCTAGATAGATCATAATGTCAGCACTGCACAGCCGCAAGCTCACGAGTTTCCACCTAATTTAAACTCGCAATGTAGAAGTCTTATTGCTAAGTTTCAGAGAGTTAGCCGGCTTAGACTGTTGCAGCAACATAAAACGGCAATCTAAAGGCACTTGAAAAACGAACAGTGTTTATTATAACATTAATTTTATTAGATTCACAGAGTGAACAATCTTTGTAGAGATTCTTCAGTGGAAATTAGAGACTTGGTGTTTTATGTTATTTTTTAAATCATTAAAACCAGTGGGTTTAGAACGGTGTCAGTCTTTCTTTTTTTATAGTAATTTTTAAATTAATTTTCACAGCATAGTTGACATAGAAAAAAGATATGAAACAAAAACAATTTGAAACAGATAGAAACAGAGCAAAAAGGAACACAGTGCATCTACCCCAAACTGCATTAATATAATCATAACATAGTGGATCCCAATGTGGCATTCTAATATTATCAGATAAACCATCACGAAATTTTTAAATCACCATCTGCTGTCCACCAACTCTGCACCGCCTGTACGGATCAGTCTCGTATATCTTAATCATTATCAAATTAATAATCTTCCAATGTTTTTATTTTTACATGATCTATTCTGCTTCTTATATGAAATAAAGTTCCCACCTTTCATCAAATTCATGTTTTGTCTGTCTTTTTTAAAGGTTTATTAGTTTGGCCATTATAGCATGTCTCTGATTTTATCTTCCCAAAGTCTTATAGTAAGATCAAGGGTGTCAGTCTTTCTAGGAGTTCAACGGTCTGAAATCCTAATACTGTTGCGTGGTTTGTTGGATGTCTTAATGAATTGTTGTTTATATATCTTGTAATGAGCCGTGAGTCTCAATGAGAAAGATGGGCTATAAACTAAATGAATTGTGAACAGAATATACTTAATTGGGTGCATGATAGCAAGATACTGTGTTTACTATTTCAGATAATCCCAATACTTTCCTGGAATTAAGGCATAAACGAGTTAGCAAACACTGAATAAATACATTATCACCAGTTATTAAAGGGATTATGAAAAATCCCTTTCAAAATGCAGATTCAAATATTCAACACTTCTTCCATATTCAGTCATGAGAGAATACGTTATTATAAACTAATTTAGTTTTATCCAGTGATTAAGCATATTTGGCTTTTGTAAATCTGAATATATTCCCTTTAATCTAATATGGCAATTTTGAACAGCTGTTAATTCTTTTTTTCCACAGGCAACTCAATTCTTTCAAAACAAAAAGTGAAAAAATGGCTGCTCTCTTCAATCAAATATTATAAATCTTCTGTACTAGACCTGTATGTTGCTAGATCTGTTCTTTCATTGTGTGTATTTTTATGGGACTGCAATTTGCCTATTAAAGATTTTTTCCATAAATTACACATTTGACTTCTTAACTGCTATTTAAACCTATCCATAAGAAACATTCATATATAAGAAATTGGTGTGTGAGTATAAATGTTTGAGTATGACCCTCTGAAAACTGTTCTATATTTAAGTACCCAATAATCCTGTGGTTGATTTTGTTACCAATTTCTTTAATTTAAATATTTAATATTAAAAGATAAGCATAGCTGCTCTATGTGAAAATGTATTGTAGTTGTTCTCAACCATGTTGAGTTATGAATTCTGATAAATGGTAGTGGGCAACATCACAGCATGACTGTCACAGGAGGTGGTTCAAAATTGTATTATGGAAGGCAATTACAGAATGTTCAAAGCCAAGTGTCCTCTTACAATGGGGCAGTTATCTCAAATGAGCAGTCCCAAAGGTTATGTCTCCTGGGATCTTCTGAAGAAACCCAACATTGGCTCTTTGCTTTGTGGAAGGTATTGCATCAGGTAACATAAATTGCAGCTAGCAAAAGATAATCCAGTACTTATAAAATTAAAAAAACCTGAGAGCACTGAACATAAGGAATCCTGTTGCAAACAGCGCACTTTAGAAGAGATTGCCTAGATGGAGCATTACTCGCATACTGCAATTGCTCCACTGGCATCAATTAATTATCAGGCTCAGTTAAAGGTACTAGCTATCATTTACAAGGCCCTTCATGGCCTTGTTCCCTCAAGAGGTCTTTCGGGGCGGGTGGTCTATCAAATCTAAATAATAAAGTCTGCCGGACCACCAGTACCTCTATGCTCTGCCATGACACCTTCACTCATCTGAGCAGGGTCTTCTACAGATGTCAACCAGCAAATGGGGGAAAAAATCAACCACACACACACATACTGAAGACAACCAAATACCTCCAATTTGGAAAAAATTATAAGTCTGTTACTAATGCATGCTAAAATGAAAATCATATAAAACTGAAGAAAAACACATTTCATCCATTCAAGCTTGTGTGTGTGTGATGTGGCATCAAGTGATTCTTAGAGTCACCATGAGTTGGAAGTGACTCGTCTTCCAGTTCATCCCTGCTCAGATCTTGCAAACTGAAAGCTGTGGCTTTCTTTATAGAGTCAATATGTCTCATGTTGGGAATATCTCTTTTCGTGCTGTCTTCAATTTTTTCCATCATTATTGCCTTTTCCAGTTGAAGCTTGATATAATGGAATATAGGATACCATAGTAGAAGACAAAATTTTCATGACACATCTATCACTCTCTAGCATCCAGGGGGAAAAAGTTCCCTTATTTTGTGTACTCAGATTTAAATTTTGACCCAAGCAAATGCAAAGCTGAAGTAAATCCTACATATATAATTTAAAAACAATGCAGGCAACACCATAGTTTTCTCTTTGTGCAGTTATACTTTATTATAAACACTTGTATAATGCAATACTATGTGTCAATACAATCTGTGATTAACCTGTGATATTTTAAGAAAAATTCCTGAGTGTTGGGCCTTACACTGCAGTACACCTATGGCTGAATAGCTGTGGCTGAACAGTAGAATTTTCCACAATCTCTTGCATCTCCAGTTACAGGAATTAGCAGGTGTTGGGATTTTTCACAGTTGGAGGACATTTTTCTTCAGTCCCATTGGTGGACGTAGTGTTAACTAATTTGGCATAACTAGTGAAATGGTCTCTTGTTTCTATTTTATTAGATCTGCCTTTTACATAATAACATTTCACTCTTCTTGCACTTCATGACCCCATCATTGATCCTGTTGCTTGGTTTTGCTTTGTTTTGTTTTAGGGTTGCCAATGCTGGACTGGTTAATTTGTAGATATTTGACAGCAGTGACTGAGGAAGAGGAGGAAGAAGAAGAAGACGCAGCAGATGGAGGAGTAGTTTGGATTTATACCCCACCTTTCTCTCCTATAAAGGGACTCAAGGTGGTTTACAAGCTCCTTTCCTTTCCTCTCCCCACAACAGACACCCTGTAAGGTCGGTGGGGCTGAAAGAGTTCCAAAGAACTATGTTCCAGGGTCACCCAGCAGGAATGTAGGAGTGCGGAAACACATCTGGTTCACCAGATAAGCCTCTGCCAGGTGGAGAAGTGGGGAATCAAACCTGGTTCTCCAGATTAGAGTCTACTTGCACTTAACGGCTACACCACACTGGGGGACATTTTATCAATAATATATGGTATACTCTGGTATAAGGTGTACTCTGCCATCTGAAGCTGCCTCTTTCTTCAAGGGAACTGACATCTATAGTCTGGAGATCAGCTGTAACTCCAGGAAAACTCCAAGTCCCACCTGCCGGTTGGCAACTTACATGTTTCAGAAGGCAGCCATGTTTGTCTGCAATAGAAGAACTAGTGCCACCTTAGAGATCAACAAGAATTTCAGGTAGATGCTTTTCAGCTCCCTACGTCAGATTTTCTTGCTTTCTTTTTTTTTTTAAGAAAAGAAATAGGACTATTGTGGCACTTTAAAGACCAGCAAACTTTTATTCCAGTATAACCTTTTGTGGAGTGTAGAATAGTTGTTAGCGAAAGAAAGAAAGAAAGAAAGAAAGAAAGAAAGAAAGAAAGAAAGAAAGAAATGCAGACAAACAAAAGGACCACTCATTACAAAATTTTAAAAAATGTGAAAAACCTTCACAAAAGTCCCTCCTCCCATTGATTTATAAGCCTTTGTATCCTTGAGATTTATAATTAATTCTCTTTTGACCTGACAATTTAGACAGAAGAGTAATTTCTTAGACTTTCATAATCCAATCCTGTTTATTTTCAGACATCCTACAGATTCAAAATAGGCAACATTCATCCGTTACTGGAAATGCACATTGTGAGTCAGTCTAGCTTTTTTCTGTCTCTAGCAGCGGTGACTTCCTATAGCGGGAATGTATTGAGCGTTTCCCCCCCGTATTCTCAAGCGTGGTTCAGTCCAATCTTCCCCTCTCCACAATTGGTATCATCCGAGGAGAAGGTGAGTGGGGAGGGAAAAAGCCCGGCGTCTGGATGTTGATACCGTTGCTTAGCAACAGAGGAGAGGATGGAGGAGAGCCGCGGGTGAGCGAGAAAAGAAACGAGCTTTGGACCATTTTAAAGCATTTGTGCATCCGGGCTCGTTATGATTGGATAGGTGGCCGGGCGGGGGTCCTGAAAAGCTTCAAGCTGAAGATGGATAATTACATTGGGGAGCATGTTACCGCATGTCCCCTACCTCGTTACTTGAAGAAATGCAGCTGCCATTTTAAAAGGAAGGCGTTTTTAGACGTGTCTGTTGCAGACTGTACAAAGCAGAGTCGAACAAATGTAATTACACTGCTATGCTGTAAAGCAACGCAGCTGCTAAATGGAGGCATCAGGGGATTCTTGGTTGCCCCAGAAAGGCTGTGGAACATTTAGATTGTTATGTATGCACACAGCCTGACATGAAAGCAGGCCAGGCAGTAAGTAACAACCCTTCCTTGCTAAAGGGGAATGAATGAGAATGAGGATTTCTGTTATTTCCAGCCAGAGCTTCAGAGGGAGCAGATGGAAAATAGCATTGGTTGCCTTAAAAACAACACATATATACATTTCTAACCAAGCTCGAGAGTGTGTGTGTGTGTGTGTGTGTGTGTGTGTGTGTGTGTGTTTCAACATCTACAGGTTATAGTGTCTGAAAAGCACAGATGTTTGAATGCTTTCCTCATAACTTTCTACCAAATGCGGAGTCACTAAAGTATAAGGGTAACAGCAGTTTTGAAAAATCTACCAAGAGGAACATTGAGTAGGGCAGAGTTGAGGCAGGCCTATAGCATGAAGCTTGGTGTCCTGCTACTGTCTATCTGTCTGTCTGTCTGTCTGTCTGTCTGTCTGTCTGTCTGTCTGTCTGTCTGTCTAGTTGGATTTGTATCCCGCCCTATCCTCGAAGGATCTGGGGTGTAAGGCTCCAAGAAGTAATACATTTTGGGGAGTCCAGGCTGTCAGTATGGGGTGTTTAAACTCTCATTATTTCAGATGAAACAAATTAGGGTGCCCAAAAAAGTAAAAAATGGGAGGAATCATATACCCACCTATCCCAACCTGGCTGTTTTCCAGAATTCTAGGGAAGGGACATTGTATAGTTTAAACAATTAGTGAGAAAGAGTGGGGAAAATAAGTCCCTCCAAACAACAATCCCATGCCCATTCTCATTACACCCAATGGAACAATTTTTCTAAACAGCACCACCCACCTTTGTCTCCATTTCCTTCAAAGCCTTCATACTATATACCATCCTACACAGTCATCATAGAATAATTACTGGGTTACTAACAACCAGGCTGTTCTCTACTTTTATCATCTGTCCCCACATGACTAGTTGTCAGAGTCTCCTAGATTTTTACCTCACTCTTCCATTTTATGACATGCAATGTCAAACAATTCTTAGTAACCATGTCTATTAGTACTTGATGCAAGTTTTTTCTCGCATCTCATACAGGTTTGTGGAGAGGACCATGGGGTGTTCCTAAGTCTGTCATCTCATTGGGACATTTAGATTTCACTGTGAATTTAACATAAAAATGCCAAAGTGGGAAAGGTGCATGTGTTTGCTATCTCGTGTGTGTGTGCGATTTTCCCATGCAGATTAGGGTGCCCTAATGGCAATGATATGATCCCCCACAATCCATCCCATTTTAAAAATGTATACCAGTAACTGTGTTAACATATTTTCTTTAATTTAAAATAAAGCACTTCATCAGAGCATGGACAAACTACAGAAGATGGTGATAAAGAGCTGCTTGCAACTGACAAAGGGGTAATGTTGTAAACACAAGGATTGAACCAGATATGTTTTTTAAAATGCCATTTAAATTGTACACATTTTACTATTTAAACTCAATGCCCTACATTATAAATACCTGGATGATTAAAATAGTATTTACTTAGTATGTTAAGATTGCTTAATTGATTTTAAATACTTATTTAATTCATCCTACTACTATACTTGTAGTTCTTTTATAAAAAAGATATACATGGGTTCTTTGAGATTTTTGAGCTATTGTATCTGGAATGGAAAATACAGAAGCCATATAAGGAGAATAATCCATTCCTTTAGGTTTTAACCTTCAGAAGTTGAGCAGTCAAGCCACACCCACTGAGACACTAATAAACATTCCTTTCCAAAGTTGTGTTCTCTGGTATATAGTTAGAAAGTGCTCATTTAAAAAAATATCCTCTTCAGTTGTACTTAATTTTTTCCAAATTCATTATTTAGTACTATGAGAACAGGGATTCAATTTTGAAACCACTGGCAGTCAGCACAATGGTATATTCATAAAGACAATATATGTTGGCATCTGATTAGCTGTTGCCTGAGCCCCAGATGGGGTGGGCATGAGTGACAGAAATTGTGGGGAAATGCTTTTTTTTTTTAGGGGGACTGTGCATGGTTGGGAGGCCCCATCCAACTTTTGGCCTATGGTAGGAGCCCTGGTTGCTAATTGGCTAAGGCATATCCTGAACAAATCCTGAATTCAATTGTAAGGTTCTTTGAACTGTTAATTGGGAGGGAAGGCAGCATAGTTTGATCTCATGAAATCTCAGAAGCTAAACAAGGTTGGTACTTGGAAGGGAGACCTCCAAGAAAGACTCTGCAGAGGAAGGCAATGGCAAACCACCTCTGCTTAATGCAGAGGCATAGCTGGGCCATACTGCACCCCGTGCACACTCTGAGTTTTCTGCCCCCCCCCCCCCCGTGGCGCCCTGTCCCTCCCCCACTTACCTTAGTTCAGCCTGGAAAAGCGGCCTGTTCCCTTCAAGCTGAAAATGGCCTGGTGGGACTTACACTTCCTATGAGACCTTGGGGCTCACAAGGTCTCCTGGGAAGTGTAGTTCCCACCAGTCTATTTTCAGCCTGAAGGGAACAGGTGGCTTCTCCTTGCCTGCACTGTTTTAATAAGGTAAGTGTGGGGGCAGGGGGCACCGCGGAGGGGCAGGGGAGTGGGGTACCACAGGGGGTGATTTTCCGCCCCAGGCATGTGCCCAGTGCAACGCGCACACACACACACACGGCCCCCTGGTAGCTCTGCCTCTGGCTTAATGACTTGCCTTCTGGGGTCACGATAAGTCAGCTGCAACTTGATGGCACTTTACACATACAGACTGTAGACACATACAGACATACAGGCTTCTCCAACACAAAGAAGAATGTGTTGACAACTCGCAACCTCATCACATGGCAATCCATGGGGCATTCCAGTTAAAAAGATGAACAGAGGTGGCTTGCATTGCCTTTCTCAGTAGAGCAACCCTGGTCTTCCTTGGTTGTGTCCCAACTTAAGTTCTGACCATGCCCAACCCTGCTTAGTTTCCAAGCTCTGGCAAGCATGGATTGAGCCATATTCTCTTCCATATTCTGAAACATTAGTTTCCCTCATCCACATTGTTTTTGTACTGAACATCAAGCCTGATGAAGAGTTCTGGGGAATTCTACTTTTTCTTTAGGTTGGTCCTAAGACAAATGAATAGAATAATTTGAATTTTAAAAAATATTTATGTGATAGTCTTTGACTACCTTTACTGTGTTATTCTTGTAGGGGTATGCTGTTTTTATGACTCACTAAAAATATCTGGACAAGACCAATATTGATTTTTTTTTAATTTTTTAAACTTCCACATGACATTCCTATTAAAGGGGCCTGTGGAAAAGTTGGAAAACAGTTCTTCCCTCTGTGTTGATTTAGATTATGAGGGAGCTGGAGGTATTCTTGAACACCATTATGCCCCAGGCTGAAGAGATTATGTCAGCCTAACTCCTTACCCAGATGGCTGTATACAGTTGTCTACTGCAACAGCAATAGGAGGGGAAAGGCATAAAATCCGGCCAAAAACTGTCTGTGACAAACAGCTAGTAACCATTTATGAAAAAATAACAATATGTAATGCAACAGAAACATCTCAACAGGTAAAGGACATACATACGTTTGTTTATACATAATAGGTTTCCATGTAAAAACACATTTCAAACAGTTCCTTCACTGGGTATTCTTTAACCAACGCAGTCAGTTTTGACAACTTTGTTACAACGTTTTCATGCTTCAAAAGCACCTTAAAGTGCAGAGATACTTTAAGAACAATAATGATGAAAGTTTGGGTGGTGTCTTAATTGCCAAAGTAGGTGCAGTTCTAGAAATGATTAACCAATGCAGTCAGTTTTGAGTAGAGGAATCCAAAATGCCATTCAGCTAAGGCAAAAAAGAGGAGGCACTCTTCCTGCAACTAGAATACTGATGGTGGTATTTTCCACACGGGGATTGACTTGTGCAGTTTCCCCATTGCTGTGGCAGTTGCTGATACAGTACAGCAACTACATGGCTTTCATAGGCAGGTATCCCCACCTTTCCCCTGTTCCCAGTTTCCGAGCAGCAATTATTCCCCACCCCAGCACTCTCAGTTTTCCAGATTCGTTTTTTTTATATGAAGTGGCAATTGAATATTGTTGTAGCATTTTAATAATAAGTGAATCAGGTACCAGCTTTCATTTTTTTAAAAGTAAGTCTCTAGACCCTTCTGTTGCAGAGATGTAAGAGGAAAGACATGCTACTCTTCACAACTAGCAGGGGCTACAGACTTCTTTTTAATGAAAGCTGAACATTTAGGGGACCTGATAGAAACATTGCTATAATTCAATTGCTAATTTTAACAAAAAGTCCACTGGTGGCAATTGGGAAATGACCATTATGGGGCCTGGGGCCAGGAAAATGCCTGCCATTCAGACAGGACATGAATATCTAAAGTTTATGCCTGCCTGGCAGCCATCCAGGTGTTGTAACTTTGCTGTGACCTCTCCCAAAACTACACCAAACCAGAGCTGAAAATCCAGGGAAAATCCGGAAGGTATACAAATGTATCCCAGTGCTGTGAGGAAAGCTCCACTTCTTAACAGTATGTAATCCGTGTGGAAAAGTTTGGCATGTATAGCTTGAAATATATAAAATTCACCACTTGCCTATCAGCAGATCCAGCATCCATATGAGGGAGTATGCTAACTTGGTTATAACCGTCTCTTTCTAGATATTTGGCTAATTTTTGAACAAATCTTTGTAAACAAATTGGAACAGAATGTAAACTGTAAGGGAAAAAATCACTTTAAATGCAACATCATGTCCTACTCCACTCATCCATTTGTTTCTTTAGATTTTGTAATTTTTTAATCTTTTTTTCTACTTTTCCTTCTGCTTTCAGTTATGCTAACTGCAATAATGTTCATTCAGTAATTATAGCTATTGGGAAACTATGCCATGTTTTATATCTTTTGTAATTTACTCCTGCTACCATGTTTCCCTGAAAATAGGACAGGGTCTTATATTAACTTTTGCTCCAAAAGATGCGTGAGATCTTATTTTCAGGGGATGTCTTATTTTTTCCCATTATTTTGCGCCCCCCACGTGACCAGATCAGCTGCGCTGGGGAATCTGTAACCAGGGCTTATTTTTGAAGTAGGGCTTATATTTCAAGCATCCTTCAAAAATCCTGAAAAATCATGCTAGGGATTATTTTCGGGGTAGGTCTTATTTTTGGGGAAACGGGATATATTTGTGAAGAGAACATAAGCTATGTTTAAAAATTAACTCTGCCACATATAAATGCCTGGATACTTATGATTTAGTGCACAAACGCCTGGATGGCAGTGGTCCATTATAATACTGCTAGCAGACATATTAGCTACTGCATTCTGCAAACTGTTCTTCAAAGCATCTTGATGGCAGCACTTGTACATAATGTTCAGTCATCCCCCAGTTTGGAATTGGGGTGGGCAGGTGTTCAGTGCAAGAGACCATTTTTAAGTTTAGAAGCATAGCAATAGTCACGCATGGGACTTTCTGCATAAAAGTTTAAAGAAGAGATCTGTTGGTTAACCATAGAATGCTATTTTCTTCTGCATATTATCTAATAGGATGCCCAGCTGGAAGACCCAAGTGGTTCAAATCAAGAAGATGGAGTGGCCATAGCAGTGAGTGTTTATCCTTCTTCATTTAGGAAGAAATTTGGTACATTTCTAAAATTTTGAAGGTGAAAACCTGCTGATTGTGAAATTTGGTAGACAATTTAATTGTTTTTACTTCTATCCCCAATAATTCTTTGCAGTCTCTTTTGACTCTATCACATTTTTTCCTATAAAATTCCAGTGTTCTCAGTTTCTTTTTTGGGTGAAAGGAGAAAACTCCTACAGGAAGCCCTTAATTCAAGTGGAGAGGCTACCCCAGAGGCAGTTCTGTGCTGTTTAGTTTAGGGACACTCAGCCTGGCTTAAGCAGAGGAGCCAACACTGACTGCCCAACCTTCACAATGGCTTTGGGATCAAAGGGGTAGATGCAAAAGCTTGCTCTCCCCAGTTAGACTTGCCAACCTCCAGATGGTGTCTGTCAATCTCCTGGGAATACATCTGATCTCTAGAGAAAAGAGATCATTTCCCCTGAGGAAAATGGCTGCTTTGGACAGTGGACTGTATGATACTGTATCCCACTGAGATCTCAGCAATATTACAGTAGTCCTAAGGGTACTTTTGACTCCTATGTATAAATGGTAAATGGATAGGATATAAGTAAAATGCAATAAAGCTTGGAGGTGAAATTATGCTGCGCCTGTTCCCCTTCAGTGTGTTATTTCCTCTGTGTATTCATCAAATAGGCTGCACATCTGGAAGATACAAGTGTCCCAAATCAGGATAACTGAGTAGCCCCAGATGTGAATATGTATGCTTCCTCAGATGGGAACCAATTCTCTCAATTTTCCAATCACAGACCAGGTTATCAAAACACCTTCCTTGGCCATTTTTTCTTTCTCTGTCTATTTCCTTTATTTTTGTCTATATTTCCTTCATTTTTGTTTGGTTTCCAGATTTTTCATCACCCAAGATCATGATGTTATAACAAAGAAAAATGAAAATAAATTGCTTCGCTGGTTCTTGTTTAAAACTGAATTCCCAATTAATCCCACTTAATTTTTATTTATTTTATTTATTTATTAAACTTTTATACCGCCCCATCCTCTAGGGGTGAATAAAGTGAATTTATTAAGTGAATTTATTTATTTATTTATTTATTTATTTACGTATTTATTTATTTATGTATTTATGTATTTATGTATTTATTTATGTATTTATGTATTTATTTATTTATTTATTAAGTGAATAAAGTTAATAAAATTCAGCATTCTGCTGTATCTTGCAGGATAGTATATGAACTATTTTAATGCTGCTTTTTAGCGTTCAGGTTTCAACTATTTTTTAGGCACCCCAGCCAGAAGGTAGTAATGCTGAGGAAGAAGGGACAGAAGGTGCTCCTACGGTTCCTACGGCTACCATTGAAGAAGGGGCAGAAGGTGGCCCTACAGCTGCTGTGGAGGAGGGGGCCGAAGTTGCTCCTATGGCTTCCATTGAAGAAGGGGCAGAAGGTGGCCCTACAGCTGCTGTGGAGGAGGGCACAGAAGGTGCTCTTGTGGATACCATTGAAGAAGGAGCAGGTGGCCCTACAGCTGCTGTGGAGGAGGGGGCAGAAGGTGCTCCTATGGGTGCCACTGAAGAAGGTGGCCCTATATCTGTCATGGAGGAAGGGGCAAAGGGTGATTTTACAGCTGTTACAGAAGAAGATGCCGGCAGTGTTCCTTCAGCTGCTGTGAGGGAAGAGGCAGAAGGTGCTCTTGCAACTGCTGTGGAGGAAGAGGCAGAAGGTGCTCCTCTGGCTGCCATGGAGGAAGAGGCAGAAGTTATTTCTATGATAGTTAAGGAGGAAGGGGCAGAGGGTACTCCTACAGTTGGCATGGAAGAAGCAGCAGAAGTTGCTCCTACAGCAGTCATGGAGGAAAGACTTCTAACAGAGATGGGTGAGCTAAGCATCACAGAGACAGGCATTCCTGAACCCACAGAGCCTGCCTTTGCAGAGGTGAGTGACTAGACATGACCCATAGGATCTTGTTTTTTCTGGGTATAGAGTCTGTTTTGTATGTCAACATGGGTCACCATTGTGAGATACTTCTGATGTTGCAAATTCCTTTGAGACAATTTAAATGAGAGAAGAGGAGAAAATAGGTGAGAGCTGATAACCAATTATCTTCTGATCAAAGTCAAGTGCTTTTCTGATGGCACAGTGGGAAGGGTACTGATATGCTCAGGAATGCAACTTCAACTTGGGTTGCTACTGGTTTAGAAGAACGCACCAAGCATACTTTCCTTGAACCAGATCTGGTCCTGATCGAATTCTGTGAGGTAGTTAACTGAGGCATGTCTCTTAATGTTGGCACATATTGGCACATGTGGGTAGGAGAGGGAGTAAATGTTTAAGGGCCACAGTAGAAAGGAGAGGACTGTGGAAAATTGACATGGAGTGTATACTTACACATTGCTGTGAAAATATTGCACCATAGCTCACAGTTGTTATAGTCCTGGTAGAATCTCCAGTATGAGTGGCAAGAAGATAAAATTGGCTTCCATGACTTATAGCATTATGTGAGGTGAAACAACAGTGTCTGAGTAAGAGCAAATCATGTTGCCTGTTCTTTTATAGTGAGAACTCTTACTTTAGACTCCAACAGCATTTCCTCTGAACTGTCTCTTTGGCTCCATGCCTTTTGCGTTGTTTCATTATCAAGACATTTCAGGCTTGTGAGAGAGATCTCATCAACTCTCAGTGAGCAGGAGCTCTCAGAAGGCTCTGAGTTTTAATTAGTCCTAATGCTACTCTCTAAGAAAATGTATGGCTCATTCCGCACATGCAGAATAATGCACTTTCAAACTGCTTTCAATGCTCTTTGAAGCTGTGCAGAATGGCAAAATCCACTTGCAAACAGTTGTGAAAGTGGTTTGAAAACGCATTATTTTGCGTGTGCGGAAGGGGCCTTAGTCAGTTAGATCCAGTGTAAGGATCTCGCAAGGATCACAGATCATACTGGCTTTGCCCTCCCATCTGGAATCACCCCTCCCATCAGGAATCCTTTCCAGTTTAGGAAAGGTTTATTCCATGGTTCATGGGATTCACATGGAGAAATTGCCATACAGGTCAGGAAGATGTAATGGGGATTGAGAAGGGACTGAAACTGCTCCCCTCTGCCTGTTGCGTCAGCAGAGCTCTTATGCTGGAAGCAGAAGGGAGTAATTTACCCCTTTCCACTGGTACTCCTCATCAGTAGCATAACAGGTGATGTGAGGGGGGCTGGAGGTCACATGGAGGGCACATTGCCAACTTGCACCTCCCCCTCACAACACTGAGCCTGCCAGCATGGGCTTACCCCACTCCAAACTCCACATGTTTAAACTGCTATCCCCATGTCCTTCCTCAAATAGTAGCAAGAGCTAAGTTACTTTACTTGATATTTATTTTACATATTTATGCAGAATGGTATAGCAACCAGCTTTCTGAACTTGAATATCTTTTCAGCAGTTCTCTTCTGATAATAGTCCTTTTTTCATGAAAAGGAATACCGGGTTTCCTCTGAGAGGGCTGCCATGGCCAGAAATCCTTCCAGGTTGTATGGTGAGGAACGCATAGTGATTTCTTCTCCATCTTCAGCAGCCAGCAGCCCGAGATTTGATTTATCCCAGTCAGTGGAGGTTCGAAAGAAGCCAGGTACTTGCCAGTGTCTTGTTGAAGATGGCTTTGTGTATTATTACAGCATGGTTTGATCTGACAGATGCTGAACGACTACAAAGCACAACCCTTGCATTTAAATGCAGTGCTAAGCCTGCACTTGTTATTTCTTGCATGGTTTATGTTATTATATTAGGACAGTGGTGGCGAACCTATGGCACTCCAGATGTTCATAGACTACAGTGCCCATCAGCCCCTGCTAGCATGACCAATTGGCCATGCTGGCAGGGGCTGATGGGAATTGTAGTCCATGAACATCTGGTGTGCCATAGGTTTGCCACCATGGCATTAGGATATTGTACCAGGATGCTTTGGATGTGGTATTAACATAGTAATATAAAGAAAGCAAATTTAACCCAAGTAAGTAGGAACTAGAACCCAGGTTAGAAGCTATACACATAAAAGCACTGTTAGTTTACTTTCATATCCAATCTGTTTATTTTTTATCCAGGTTGCTTGCTTCTTGAGGTTTTGCTCCATTCATCCCCCTTCCAAAGCAGTTGCATCATTGTGTAGTTGCCCCCCTTCCAAGTTTTCCCCTGATTGTCTGCATTTCCCCCCATACCTGCTTTGGTACAATATTTCTTGGGAGAGCGTGAATGGGAAGGTGTGGATTTCTGGACCTTCCTGCCCACATTCAGTAACATTTCTTCTTTCATTACCCTTTATACCCACCATTCCATCCCACCCGCACTTGGCAGGCTTTTGATGATTTTCTGTTGTTGTTATCAGCAGCTGGTATATCACTATAGCAATATACTTATTACTGTTACATTGCAGAAGCTGGCAAAAAACATTGTGGCGATAGGTGGAGGGGAATGGCAGAAGCAAGAGAGAATGGAGCATGCCCTTGTGTGGAGTTTCCCTTGCTGTTATACTTGCAATAATCTGAGTAATGAAACCAGCACTAAAATCAATAAAATCTTCATAGCATCAATAATACACTTCAAAACTAATTAAAAATTTAGTAATGCAACAATAAAACATGAAGATCAACAAAATATTTTAAAAAGTGAAAATACTCATCAGACAAAATTGCATGGTCCACAACAAACAGGATAGCCAAGAACAATATGCAAAGCTTGGCAAAATAGTACAAACCAGAATGGCAACCAAAAGACGTATCGATCAGAGAGGGAAAAGAGAAACATTTTCACCTGATGTCTAAAAAGTAAAACTTGACGCCAGGCAAACTGTGATGTGGAAGTCATTCCTTAGTTGAAGCACCACAAAAGGAAGGCACGTTCTCTTACACTCACCTTCTCTTACTTAAGAGTCATGTGCTCTAAATAGTTCTCCATGCAAATAGGGTCCACTTTTCAATTTGGTTCCAAATTCACAAAGCATAGGAAACAAAAACTTTCCTCCTTCTGCCCCTTGTTCATAGAGTCATAACTGGCAATGCTAGGATTGTTGACAAAGTGATGAAGCTCCTAGCTCAAGTTTGTAAGAGGTTCTGAGAGTCTTGGACAGAGTGAAATCAAATTTATTGAAGGGCATGCCGGTAATTAGCAAGATTCAAGCCGTCATGATAATATCAAGCATGCAATATTCAACACTGTCAAGACCATGCTAATAGCTGAATGTTCCAGATGTTTACACATGCTGTGCCACGTGTTTCATTTAAGAAGGGAAGGCAAAAGGTGTGATCAAAGAGGCAGAGAGCAAGAGCAGGAAGCTGGTTTCAGACACAGGCCTGATTCTCTAGGCAGGATTCTGAGGCCCCTCCGATGCTACACGAGGATACTCCAGGGTTCAACTCTGTGTTATGGATCATACTTGAGCTCTAGTCCTCCTGGGCTTCCTGACAGAAGCTGACTCGTGTCTCCGGAGCCGAGTTTCAGAGGGGATGGGACTAACACTCCTGTGGTTGCCTCTGATTGGGAGGAGTCTCCCTTTCTGCGCAGGCCCAAAGCTTCTCACTGCTGCCACAAGTATTCCTGTTCTGCGCAAGTGACAAGTGGCACTGAGCTGTGATTACAGACATTGGCTGGCAGGAGGTTTAGGGCGGCTGGAGATTCCTGACTCTGCCATGTTTAGGCTTGAGTGCAACCTGAAATCATTACAGAATAATCTTAATTCTGCCAGTCGAGTTTGGGAAATTCCACAGCAGGAGGGAGGAGCTGAGTTGAGCCAGACATTTAGGTTCATTGCTACGTCTGTGCGGAGGACTTGGATCGGACCCAAGTCGATCTAAGGTCTACTCCTACAATGCGGGAGGGGCCTGAGTAACCAATAACCCCAACAAGATTAATTGAAGGGAGGAGCAGTAGGGCCAAGTGTGCTGTAGTGCCAAAGCAGTTTAGAGAGATAGAGACAAGTGAGAGTATATCTAGAACCAGGGAACCTTTCTTGCTACGCACATGGGTTGAGTCTGCAGGAGTGCATGGGGTCTTAGATTTGGGGAAAGTTTCTGATCCCAGTGTGGTGCCCAATATTTCTTTACCTGAGTTCAAGCCAACAGCAGACAGTTTTAAGTAGCTTTATTTATTTTACATATTCATATGTAAAAATAGCTTTATTGCAAAGGAAGGGGAGCCGTCCCCACATGGGCAGACTCTGCCAAAAGAGTATATCCACAGCATGTTTATTCCCTTCTTCCGAATTCGCCACACCTTCTCTGTTCCCCCATTGGCTAAGGGTACTTAGAGTCACAACTTTCCAATCTGCCTATTTACATGTTACTCTTTTATATGTGGCCCCCTCCCATATTCTTCCTGCATGTTCATTATAATACAGTTGGTCGTCAGAGCAGTAGAAGTTAATATGCATTAGCCTATTAAGCATGCTCAATACGTACAATCTGCTACAAGCCTTTCCCTTCAGCCTAGTCATCCAGCCGTCTTATCTTGTCCTGCCACAAACATCATCCCTTATGACTCATCTCCTCATTCCTAGTAGAAAACACATTTCACATGTATCATACATTATACAGAAAGATTTGAATTACACGCAAAAGCTCATTTACTCTCAGAGGTATGAAGAGGGAGCCAGATTAGCTAAGAGGTGTGCTCCTAGTCATACTTAATGTGATAAGGAGGGAAGCTCAGGGTTCCAAATAAAGAAAGAGATGTGTTGGTTTCTCTTTGCTGCCATTATTGTTTCTGTGGTGCATGGTAAGCTTACTGTGGTGTTTATTCTGAATCTTGACTTCTCTCTCTACTGGTTGGTGATGGCCAGAAACAGAGGTGATCTTAGCATAGGCTGACCAGCCGTCCCACTTTTGGCCATCCGTCCCACCTTTGGACAATTTGTCCCGCGTCCCGCGGGTTCTACAAATTGTCCTGATTTTGGGGAGGCTGCTGCACTGCCTTGGGGGCACAAGGCAGTGCGGCAGCCTCCCATGCGCACGGCCTCAGGAGCACATGGCCTTCTGGCCCGGATCACGAAGGTGACCATCTGGTTACCTTAGCAATAAGTAAAAAGAGGGGGAAAGGTGGTAGGTGGGAACGCCACATCACCTCATCTGGTAGAAGCACTAGTGCTTGTAGTTCATATGGGAGAGAGTCATTTAAATAACCTGTCACCAGATCTTTAAGATTGTATGGATTATAATCAGGATACTGAATTGTGCCTGGAAATGAGTCAATTGCAGCATAGTTTTTTTAAAATCTGGTGAAATATCATTAATTATATCCCTCTGCCACATTTTCCATGTTGAAGCTTCTATTTATTTTTATTAATTTTTCAATTTATATCCCACCCTTCCCACAGGGCTCAGGGCGGCAAGCATCAATAAAACCACAACAGTCAGAGAATATAAAACCAATACCGGCACAAACTGTATCATTTAAAAACTTTCACAATAAACAATAAAAGAAAAACAGATGGCGATAAAACCCTAACCAGACACCCATGGGAGGCAGCAATGTTCCAGTCAGGCCAGTTGGCACAATATAAAAGCCTGGCGGAAGAGCTCAGTCTTCCAGGCCCTGTGGAACTCACAGGTTGTTTCCCCACTTACCGTCTGCTGTGCGCTACTCTTCCCACTACAGGGGTGGCAACAACACAGCCACCCCGACGCTGCCGCTCTCGAGCCCCCTCAGCGCGCGTCATTCCTGGTGCTCGTCAAAACAGCACCCGGGATATACACATTCCTGGGCTCCTCAAAACGGCGCCCGGGAGCGCGCCAGAAATGACGCACACTGAGAGTAGCGCGCAGCAAAGGGTGGTCGAGGTAAGTGGGGAAACAACCACAGATGTCCCACAGGGCCCTGATCTCAGATGGGAGCTCATTCCACCAGGTGGGGGCCAGGGCCGAAAAAGCCCTGCCCTAGTAGCGGCCAGCCAAACCTGTCTTGGGCCAGGAACCACCAGTAAATACCACCCCCCATGAACGGAGGGATCTAGGGGGGCAATACAGGGAGAGTCTTTAAAAACAGCCCCATATAGAGTGCATCATAGCAATCCAAGACACACATGATCAGAGAATGAACAATGATGGCAAAACTACACTACCTAAGGAAAGCATGCAGTTGGCATACCTACTCTTAAGCCTTCTGGTATCTTTACAGAAAATAAACCTCCCTAGGATAAATTTCTTCTCTAACAAATATTACTTACTGGCTGTGTTGCATTCTGTGTCTCTTATGCCTCTTTTCTCTCTTCCAAATATACGTGTCACGGATCAGCTGCCTTCCCCTCCTATTCTGAATCTTCACTTCAGCTGATGGCTATGCCGTTCGGTAGACGTGGCCCCTTGGAAGAGAGTGAGGATCAATTGTTGCATTGGACTGAGAGGGAGACTGAAGGAAGTGAAGAGACAGAGGAGGAAACGCAGCTGGTGGTGCTGGATCCTGAACATGTAAGGCTCAGGCCCAAGAATTAGCTTTAATGCTGGCAGCCAAATTTGAAAGGCAAACTGGGCTACATACTGATTGCATTTTAAGGTTAAATGCAATTAACGTTGATCTACTGTTACATTTTTGTGATTAGCAATTCCTTTTTTCAGTGTATATATTCACATTTTAAAAACAAATAGCCCACAACTCTAGTTTGATGCATAACAGACTATGGAAAGAAAACAGGCTCTTACTAGAGAAGGAACAAAAAAAACAACTAACTCTTTCAAGTGATTGGTTGTGGTGGGTTTTCCGGGCTGTGTGGCCGTGGTCTGGTGGATCTTGTTCTTTCAAGCGAATTTGCTCATGTTGGCTCTTTAAGAAACAAGCCACATTTTGTTTGGGAGGTGAACAAGTCTCAAACCTCCTCCCTGAATTTGGGCAGCTTAACAAACTGGGATTGTTTCTTTCCCTAAGTTTTGGTTTCTGGGAACAATCCTATCCCCAAATTTAGACAGTTTAATAAATTGGAATTAGAGTCCAATCTTCCTTGCAAATCTTCAATTTTAAACTCCACATACAAAAATGGTAGAAGAAAAAGGGGAGGTTATTATATGGAGGGCTGGTACACCTTCATTCACAACATCTGAATGCAGACCTAATGAAAAATCAAAGTTGGATTTCAGTAAAATTGTAGCTTGTTAGATGTCTTTACACAGCCCTGCCTACATATATAACTGCGTTTAGTTTGAGCTGCACATTTCAGTGGATTCAGAAATTGTATGTTTGTTTGGGGTTCACATGTATGTGAGTTAAGTGCCATCAAGTCACAGATGACTTATGGTGACCCCATAGGGTTTTCAAGGCAAGAGTTTGTTATTGCCTGCAGTAGTTGGCCATTGCAGTAGTTTGCCATTGCCTGCCTCTGCATCATGCCCTAGAATTCCTTGGAGGGTTCCCATCCAAATACTTTCCAGGGTCAAGGCTGAGAGTGTGTGATTGGCCCAAGGTCACCAAGCAAGTTTCATGTTCCCAAACTGTATTAATACTTGAAATGCTTACGAAAACCAAAGAAAAGAAAAAGACCAGAAACCATGTGAAAGTACACTTAGCAGTGAGTTTCCATGGCAGGATGGGAATTGAACCGTGGTTTCCCAAATCCAGTTCAACACCTGAACCACTACACCACACTGGCTTTCTCATTTTCTTTCTCACATATGGCAGGGAAACCCATTGTTCGTCTCAGTCTTACAGATTCTTTTCCATACTTGCTATTCCTTTCTTTTGTCCTCAGGTTCCTTCTGATAAGTACTCTATTCAAAGCCTTCTACTTGTAACATTTTGGGATGTGATCTCTTTTCTGCATTCCTTTCCCATTTGCTTTCCACAGTTCCAGATCGCTATTATTGTCCCAGTTTTTCCTACTTTCTTTGACCTGTTAGCTGTGTCTCTGTTTCACACACCTCCACGTTGTTTCCTGAGGGGTGAACCATTTTGTCTTACTACCAAATGGTCCCAAAAATTCTTACTCTGATATCACCTCCCTTAATCCACTGTATCCTTTTGTAAGGATTGCTGTGGGATGAGGCAGCTGTCAGCATTTTCCAAGCTGAATGTTGCAGGTGAGGATTGGATATCCAATATGATGCCTTGGCCAAAGGTCATAGGAATCTTGTTGTTGTTGTTGTTTGCAGTTTCATCATGCAAACAAACTGCTACAAGGTTTTGCATGGCCTGTATACCCTTCTGATGTAGTTAATGTACTCTGAGTAAGAACTGTAGTTGTTGACAGATGTTACTTCTGCTAATCTTTGGCTCTTGGTTCTTTCTGTAGCCTTTGATGAAAAGGTTCCAAACTGCCTTGAAGACCTACCTCAGTAAACAGATCGGAAAGCTGACGGAGGAGCTTCGTGAGATGGTACAGTATATTGCTTGGATTTCCCTCTCGTTCTTGACTCATTCGTGTCATAGTGAGCAGGCCCTTTTCCTCCCTTTTGTGACTGCAGGCAGTTCTCACAAAGAGCAAGACAAAAGAGAGAGAGGAACTTGGTGTGATTCTGTATGGAGTGCAGCAACAGTTGGCCCAGCTGCAAATGGACTTGGAAAAGAATCACAATTACCATACTCAGGTCTCCATGGCCCACCGGCAGCTAGAGGAAGAGTTGCAAGACCTGAGGAATACGTATAAGAAGACATGCCAAAGCAGTGACGATGAACGCAAGAAAGGTGAGCAGCAGTGGCGTAGTGGTTAAGAGCAGGTGCATTCTAATCTGGAGGAACGGGGTTTGATTCCCCGCTCTACCACTTAAACCAGTGATGGCGAACCTTTTCGAGACTGAGTGCCCAAATTGCAACCCAAAACCCACTTATTTATCACAAAGTGCCAACACAGCAATTTAACCTGAATACTGAGGTTTTAGTTTAGAAAAAACAGTTGGCTCCAAGGCGCATGTTACTCGGGAGTAAGCTTGGTGAAGCTTCGAATGGGTGAATCATGACCCTAGGAGGGTTTACTCAAAAGCAAACCCCATTGCTAGCAACTGAGCTTACTCCCAGGTAAAGGATCATGCCCAGGCCAGCCTAGGTGTGTGTGTGCGGGGGTGATTTTTCGCCCCCTCTTTGATGAACTCTGTGCACACATGCCCACAGAAAGGGCTCTGAGTGCCACCTCTGGCACCCGTGCCATAGGTTTGCCACTGCTGGCTTAATCTGTGGAGGCTTATTTTGGGAAATTAGGTTAGCCTGTGCACTCCCACGCACACCAGCTGGGTGACCCTGGGCTAGTCACAGTTCTTCGAAGCTCTCTCAGCCCACCCACCTCACAGGGTGTGAGGTGGGGAAGAGAGATTGTAAGCCACTTTGAGTCTCCTACAGGAGAGGAAGGGGGGGATATAAATCCAAATTATTATTCTTCTTCATTTACTGCTAGGTTTTTCTTTGTTCTTTGCATGTTGGGAAAATAAATACGTCAGTGTTGCAAAACTGTTCCTGAATACTGGGTCTGTTGAACTACCCATTAATGCAGCGGGCTGTGAATATTCTATGTAGTGAGCTGGTGTTGCCTTAATTATTTTATAGTTGTTGAGTCATATTCGTGATTGGCAATCAGTAGATTGCACGTTGAATTTTGTCCTGACAAGCTCATTGTTACTGTATTAGCTGGTCACCGGTTTACCCAGCTGAGAAACAGTAACCAGGCAATCCTGAGCAGAACTGTACTTAGTTCTAAGCCCTTTGCTTTTAGTGAATTTCAGTGGACTTAGTATAGCTCTGCTAAGCAGCACAGAATACCTTAACAGGCTATGAGGGTCACTCTGTCCTTCATCCATGCTAAATTCAGCAAGTTCAAGATGCACTCCTGTTCTACAGGACCACTAACGTCAAGCCCTTGTCACCAGAATGACAGCAATGAACACAAATAAAAGACCCCCTTAGATGATAGAATACTTACCTGCTGTCATAATGCCTCTCTTCCCTGAGCTCTGTTTCTGATGCTGACAACTGCTTCCAGGATTAGAAACTCTGCTGATGCACCAGGAAGGGGGCTGCCACATCCTCTGTTGCAGAAGTTGCTGTCTAGAGCAGTGGTTCTCAACCTTCCTAATGCCGCAACCCTTTAATACAGTTCCTCATGTTGTGGTGACCCCCAACCCTGACATTTATCCAATTTACAGATGGAGAACACTGATGCAAAGAGTCTTAGGCGACCCCTGTGAAAGGGTCATTTGACCCCCAAAGGGGTTGCAACCCCCAGGTTGAGAACCACTGGTCTAGAGGCTGCTGGTGCAACATACATGCTGCTAGCTCCTTGGTTTCAGTTTCTGCAATGGAGACCTAGGATTGGGTCCATCTTGAAGCTCCCGTTCCCTTCTAGACTCTTAAAGTAGTAGTTTTGTCATTTTGTTGAATAATTGGAAGGTGTAATCTTCTGTGCCCTAGTATTTGGTTGTGGTTGTTTGCCTGAAGTTTGGGTGTCTGACCATGAAAGGTTATGTCAGGCAAACTATGAGAGAACATTCTTTGCATATTTAAATTCCCAGGGCCAATCCTTGACCTGTCTGGTAGCAGGACAGGGAAAGACCTCTGCAAAACACAGAAGAGCTAACTAGGCTTGATAGATAATTTGACTTCATATAGGGCAGCTTCAGATGATGTTGAGAGACAGGCAAAATAAGCAGGTCCTTCCCTGAAAAGACTTCATGGAACAACTGGTCAGGGCTTATCCACGTAGCCTCTTGGAAGTAGAAGTTGCCTTATTAAAGTGGAGTCCTTTTCTATTGGTTGTATGATATTAACTTAAATACACATTATCTCTTTTTCTTTTACAGCTGGCTTGTAAAAAATTTTCTGCTCTTTTTCCTAGTTTCAAGTATGCAGGCAGAGATGGAGAATCTGTCTCTGCACCTTTTCTATATGCAAAACATGGACAAAGATGTGCGTGATGATATTGCTGTGATGAGGCGAACCGTGAAGAAGGCCGAGGTGGAGCGGATGCGAGCAGAGGTGGAAAAGCAAAAACAGGTATCAGACAATCATTTTACTGACTGGGCCTGTGTATACTCTTCCCCATCAGCTAACAATAATTCTAGAGCCAGGTCCACACACAGCTTCTTGCCCATGCTCATCTCCCACAAGTCCCTGAGTCTCCTTCGACTCCTATTTGGTATTCTGCTCCCTACAATTGGACAGGCCCCTCACTCAGTATTGCCAGTCCATTTGCTTCTTCGTAGAAGCCCACTTTGTCGTCAGTGACTATTTTGAACCTCCCAAATATCATCTTACCTGCACTTCCGTTGCCATCCGATTCTTGCCTCTTTGCTCTATCATTTGCTGTGATCTGGAGGTTCTTTGAGAACAGAGAGGGGCAGGTCCTGTTATCATGGATGTATCTGACTTAACAGGACCTTCACGTTGACCGCTTAACAAGGACAGCCAATGAGTTGCAAGAGCAGATCGCTTTGTACGAAGCACAACACATAGCCCAGGCTGAAGACACAAAAATCACACGGCAAGATGTGGCGGAGGTAAGAAGGGATACGACGGGCATTTGTTAAGTTTGAACTCATTTGATGTGAGGGCCGGGTTCGACATAAATATGACTTGGTTGGGCTAGGCATGGGGGTAGGGATGATTGCCATATCAGTACTGGGGGGACCACCTAGATTGTTGAGTCTCTGGCAGGCTCACCAGTCCAGATCAGCCCAAGGAAAGAGTAGCTACCTCGGCAGTCAAGCCCATAATGAGCTCATCAGCCCAGACCATCATTGGGAAGGGAGATAGCACGGGGAGGAGGCTGACTCCACTGGCAAGTGCTGGGAGGGGGTGGCTGACTCCACTGGCAAGTCAGTATTAGCAGTGGGGTGGCTACCTGGCTGGTGAACTTGCAGTGGATCAATAGCCCATCTTGACACAGTGGGAGGAGGTGGCTCGCCAGGTCAGGCCAGGCCAGGCCAGATCAGGAGCAGGGTGGGGTGAGTGCCTGGACTGGCAAGCTTGCAGCAGGCATACCAGGCCAGAATAGGAGTGGAGAGGTTTGCTGGACTGGCCAGATCGGGAGCAAGGGAGAGGTTGCCTCAGCTGGCTCTTGGGACTGATAAGCCCTCTCAAAGAGCAGATCTGGTCCCCAGATGGCATGTTTGACACCCCGGGATTAGATTACTAATTACATTTAGATTACATTACATTAGATTACATTTTCCTGGTGAAGCATCTTTCCAACCTTTCTCCCAAAATAGTCTCAAATTGTATATTTAAAGTTTAGACCTCAATATGTATATATAATTTTAATCATATCTCTGCAGTATGAGGTATTTTTTTGTATTAGATATTGAGAGCATTTCGAGAGTGATAAAGCCACTTTAAACTTCAAAGGAATGCCTAGTTGTAGTGGGAAAGAACGGGATAAAAGTCATATAAAATAAAAAATAAATAGTAACCTTGGGCAATTGACCAGATGAGTCAATTGAAGAGTTTTAATTCTAATCAGAAGGATCCCAAGCTTTGTTGAATCTGTGCGCATGTGTGGAATTTTAGAATGGGCAGGCACCACCAAGAAATGATTGTCATGGGAAATAGGAACAATACAATGGCTGCTGGGGAAAATTATTAAACATTGGAAAGTTCCAAGTCAAGTATCCTCCTAGAATAGATTGAGGGGCATTCTTCAAGTGGGCATCTTCAAGTGGGCATTCTCAGTAGAGCCCAAGGGTGGCGAACCTTTGGCACTCCAGATGTTATGGACTACAATTCCCATCAGCCCCTGCCAACATGGCCAATTGGCCATGCTGGCAGGGGCTGATGGATATTGTAGTCCATAACATCTGGAGTGCCAAAGGTTCGCCACCATGGGCCCAAGCCTTCTGGTATCTTCTGAAGCACCTCCTGCTCCAGTGAAATGGAACAAACCTAGGATCTTTGCTTTGGGTAAGCGTTTTGAGGAAGAAACTTGTGGGAACCAGGAAATCCATTGGTGGATACCATGGCAGCCATGGGTGCCACAGTGAATGTCACTAACATTATATGTAAATTAGCCTCTGACACTGAGCACCTAACTATATAATACATTAGAGTAGATCCAACTATCATCCAAGAAGCCTTCCTCCAGTCTAAAAAGTTGGCCTCTGCTTCCTCCATCTTTCTCTGTGGAGTGATAGCATAGCGATAGGATTCACCTTATTGTTTTTAACTCTGCTGCAGATCTTGTTGACCAGAAATGTGCTGAGAATTTCATGCTGAAATGTTTGTCCTAGTCCTCAGTAAATCTGTTTTAGGTCAAAACTGTAGCACATGCCAGGTGTTATTTTCCCAACCTGCAACTACCTTAAGGAACAACTACTACTGTTTGGAAAATGTACATGTAATCATAGGCTACAAATATATTTTCCCGGCAGGGCAAATAGCAGCTCTTTGCTGTCATTTCAGGTTAGGAAAATAGTTTATTTTATTTATTTATTTTCAGATTTATATACCGCCCAACCCCTGAAGGGCTCTGGGCTGTGAACAACATAAAATTCAATACAAAAAACATAAAATCAAATACTAATCCTGGACCAGCAGTGGCGTAGGAGGTTAAGAGCTCATGTATCTAATCTGGAGGAACTGGGTTTGATTCCCAGCTCTGCCACCTGAGCTGTGGAGGCTTATCTGGGGAATTCAGATTAGCCTGTACACTCCCACACACGCCAGCTGAGTGACCTTGGGCTAGTCACAGCTTCTCGGAGCTCTCTCAGCCCCACCTACCTCACAGGGTGCTTGTTGTGAGGGCGGAAGGGCAAGGAGATTGTCAGCCCCTTTGAGTCTCCTGCAGGAAAGAAAGGGGGGATATAAATCCAAAAAACTCTTCTAATCAGTCATTAAATAACATTAATTAAAAACGCAGCAATTAATACATAATACAACATAGCAACATAATACAACATAATACAACATAGTTTGAGGGGAGGCTTAAACCATCTCTTCCTGCATATACCTCCTCGTCCAATAACTGGGTTGGAGAGGTCCAGGTTGGGGAGTTTAGCTTCCTGCTCTTTATGGAGTTCAGCTGGTGCTGGCTTCCTCTCTCAGGAGCTTGGAAGAGACTCTGGATGCCTCCCTTTCCTTAGAGGCTCAAATCACAAATACTGCCAGGATGGCTTTTTTTCATCTTCACCAAGCCCAGAAGCTGACCCTTTCTTTACCTGTCCTGCCCAGATCTAGCCACAGTGATCTATGCAACTGTCACCTCTATATTGGATTACTGTAACTCATGCTTATGCAGGGCTGCCCTTGAAGTTGCTCCAGAAATTTCAACTGGTCCAGAATGCAGCAGCAACGGTGCTTCTAGGGACCCCCTGGAGAGGCCATGTACAACCAGTGATCCATCAGCTGCATTAGCTCCAGATTTTGGTAGTGATCTTTAAAGCCGGAAACATTCCACCAGGCCTGCAGTTGAGGACAGTGATAGTATTACAAATCAATTGGCCTCCCTCGCCATCCCACCCTTTCTTTTCCTGTTCCCCTTCCTTCCCTTTTATGTTTTCCATTCTACTTTCCCTTTTGTTTTTCTGTCACCTTCACCCTTGGAGCTGCCAGTTGTTGGCCTCCCTACTGACATTTTTTTGGCCCACTGTCACCATGTGTGAATGATCTCTCCCTAGGTGAGGTAGGAGAGTAAGAGTAAAATTTAGGGAACCATCTGTATAAATTGTATTAGTTCAGATTAGGTTTTACTATTTTTATGGTTTTGTTTGCATGTTTTAACTTTGTGTTCATGAATGTATGTAGAGAAAGAATGTTGTTAGTTGCCCTGAGTCTGGCTCTGCTGGGAAAGGGCAGGGTACAAATAAATAAAGAAATGTGGTAGTCCCAATTCAAATTGGGTGTCTACATGTCTAACGCCCCTTCAGCACATGCAGAATAATGCTCTTTCAGTCTGCTTTCAATGCTCTTTGTAGCAGTGCGGAATTGCAAAATCCACTTGCAAACCATTGTGAAACTGGATTGAAAACGCATTATTCTGTGTGTGCGGAAGGGGCCAATGAATTATGTTTCAACATGGAACTCCCAGTATAAGTCTGGTTCATAGGATGGAGACCAAGCCCATAAAGAATGTATTGTATAGCTGGGGCTAACAACATATTATACGCAGTGTGTGTCAGGCCTCTTGTAAACTGTGAAATGGCTTGGGACAGTGTGGTTTTGAACGGGGCTATAAGTAAATGAAGGGAAAGGCATGCTTCAGCTTTTCTCCACGATCATTTGCATGTTGGTGTGTACAGCCTGTTGTCACTGTAGTCTAGTCAACGCATAGATCATGAACATTCCTCCTATGAATTTCACTGATTTGTTGTAAGTATGTTTTCAGTTCATCTCCCCTACTCCACCCCCACCCCCACTGTCCGCTCCCCAGGATGTAAAGATAAAAAGGAGCAAAGTGATAGAGACTAAGGTTTCAAATATATAACTTTGGTACTTGGCTATCAGTGGAAGAGGAGTAGATAGTGACTGAGAGAAAGAAGACTAACCCCAGCAGCTGATTTAGCATTTCACCCTGCTCCCTTTGCAGGCATGTACGGAAATACAATCTATAAACCTGGAGAAGAAGCAGTTGCTGCATCAGTGGACTGTCAGCTTGACTGGAATGAAGCGGCGTGATGAGGCATATGCTGCCATGCAGGAAGCGCTAAGGTAACAGTGCTGAATCAGCACAGAATTATGTGGGTAGGGAAAGATGTGGAAAAAAATGCAAAATTATTCTTTCTGTTGAGTTAGATGGGGATAATCCCACAGGAATCAGAGCTAACGAATGGTGATTGGCAAACAGCTGTTAGGCACAAGAGTCTCATTAAGAACTTAAGAAGAGACCTGCTAGATCAGACTAGTAGTCCACCTGATCCAGCAAGCTATTTTGCACAGTGACTAAGCAAATGCTCAGGAAGGTCAACAAATACCAGTGGCTTCCTATCACTCGTATTCAGTTGGCTGACTGTATATGGAGGTTCCTTTTAGTCATCATGGTTCATAGGCATTAATGGACCTATCCGCCCTCTAAGTATTATAGGCCAGCAGCATCAATATTCCTGTACAAAGAAAGTAGGATTGTCTAAAGCACTGTTTTTATATCCTAAGGTGTGTTTTTTTCTTGTGGCTGTGGAGTTATTCTGTGATAATGTTGCATGTTTTGTGGGAAGTAAGGAGTATTGAAATTTAGTGTTTGAAAATTTACTGGAGAAACAAGGAAACTCACCACAAAATATGACTGCCCCATTACACATAGAAATTACCCATACTGCCCATTCTTTAGAAGATCTCCAACTTGACAGAATCAGAATTATCATGATTATTACCCATTATGTTTACAAATTACAAAATGCACACTTATATTCACTGTGTATGTTCTAGCCCAAAGATGCTGGAAATGAGAAGGATGACTCCATTGCTTCATTGAATTCTTGTACTTTTCTTTGTAACCACTACACATAATTTACAAAGCTTGGTGAAATTTTGGGGGAAACATAATCAAGGTTGCTACTAGATGCTTGAAAAGATTTGTCTAAACATCTGGCAACTTAATACATACATAAAATATTGACAAGTCAAACTGCAATATTCATTTCTTATCTGATGCGTTGTGAATTCCAGCCACTTCTCCTTCAGGAAATATTCATTCTTGCCTTATTACACTCAGATTTGCCCAGTTGGGTACTAGTCATCAGAATCTGAGGAAACAATTTCTTTGTCTATAGGTATTGAATTTTTGCGTTTATTCTTCTTTGAATTCTGCTGACAAGTGACAGCTATCTGCTTTCTAATATCTGCATCACAGTGGAGTTGTCAGTGCTATGCCTGCAGGTGCTGAGTGGCTAGTAGAACCCGGTGCCTGCAAATGAGGTCATCACCTGTACTTGTGCCAGGTTAGAATCTAGCCACTGTAGCTGAAGGCCTACATGGTTTCAGCCATCACTACCTTTTGCTGCCCTTTGTCAAGGACACAGTATTCCCTTTCCGTGGTGTTCAGTTCTGGCAGCTGGGATTTTCCCTGCAACCCACTCTACAAGCTGCTGCTTTTGGGAGCTATCAGATCTTTCCAGAAACAGAATCTTGCAGTTTGAGTCCAAGAAAATTGTGACACATACACACTACATGGAGACAAGATATCTGTATTTCCAACAACAAATGAGCAATGCCTACTCTGTATTTTACTGGACAAAGAAACAATTCTGGGAAGGTCCTTATGAACAGCTTACAAAGGCAGCTGGCCCTTGGTGCTGAATGAGCCAGTCTGGCCCGCAATTGCTTTTATAAGCGTTTCTTTGAAACCAGAGGTTCTGAGCCAGCTTTGCAGCTTTCAGGCCATCTCTTTCTGCTCTTTCAGAGAAACCAGGCACAAGCTCAAGTCTTTAGAGATTGAGATTGAAGTCTACAAGAAGTCCATCTCCAAGGAAGAAGAGAGGAATGAGCTGTTGGCATCTATCTTGAGCCGCTCTGAGAATGATGGGAGCACAAGCAGGAAATTGATAGCTCAGAGCATAGCTAAACAGGACACCTTGAAAGTGGAATTTGGCACCTACACTCGAACCCTTCAAGAGACGGAGCAAGCCCTCAATCGGACCAATACAGTGAGATGCTGGGGGGCGGGGCAGGGGGGTGTTGATCAGGCATTAATATGTGTTTGCTTCTGTGAATCAGCCTTCCCCATATTTCTTCTAACTGCCCCGGGTCTTCCTTTTCCAGGATCGAACTGCTCGCTTGAATGACTTGGTTACCCTTCGTAGAGAGCTTGAGAAGGGATCGCAAATCAAGCAGGATCTGGAGACTGAAATCATGGTCAAGCTGCAGGACCAGCTGATGTCTAACAAAGCAGCAAGATACTTTCTACAACTGTCTGATAAACTTCAAAACAGAATGATGGATTTGGTATGTGTAACATTAATTCTTATGGAACTGAGGGGAAGCAGGCTGCATGGGCAGTGGAAGGATTATCTTCTTTCATTCACTATTATGACAGTCAGAGTGGGGTAGTTAGAGAGCTGGAGTAGGATCTGGGAGGCCTTAGTTGAAATCCTCACTCTGTCATGGTTTTGGGCCAGTCATTCACTGCCACGACCACCCTGCCTGTGGCCACCAAATGCAATGTCCCCTCTTTTTTCTGTATAAATAAATATATAATAAGTGCCAACTAATATTTGTCCCCTTAATTCTTTCCCATATGGTAGCTGCCACCAGGAACATAAATCCAAAAGACAACACCACCTTTTATCTCCTTTTGTTAGTGTATGAGCTTATAAGGCAAAGTGAATGGCCTACTTGGTCCTAAGGAAAATAGGGTGAGAATCCATTGTTTCTTCAAAGTAAGAGTTTGGTTATAACTGATAGATAACTTCAAGGTTTCAAGCAAAATATTTACAAAATTTTTAAAAATGAGGCAACAAACACTTGGAGAACTTTATTCAACATAAATTCACTGTGACGCTTTCTTTCTCATAGTTCTGTCAGAGTCTCTGTCTTATTTTGTCTAACAGTTTATTGAGTTCTGACTTTCTCTGTGTACACTCTGATACACTGACTATTTCTCTCACAGAGTTTTGACACTCTCTGATTTCTCACTCAGAAACTCTAACACACTCTTAACTTTTGCTCACAAAGAGCTTAGGCACACTTTGATTTGCTCACACAGAGCTTTGACATACTTGGTCTTTTCGTTCAGAAGCCCTAACACATTCTGCCATGCTCACAGAGAGCTTTGACTCTCTCTGACTAGAGCTTTCACACTCTTAAGTCTTTTCACTCTGAAATCCTGTCACCTTCTGCCAATCCAGCACAGCCCTCCCACATGCACACTCTAGGAGCAGCAGTGGTGTAGTGGCTAAGAGCAGTGGCTAAGAGCAGGTGCACTCTGATCTGGAGGAACCGGGTTTGATTCCCAGCTCTGCCGCTTGAGTTGTGGAGGCTTATCTGGGGAATTCAGATTAGCCTGTACACTCCCACACACGCCAGCTGGGTGACCTTGGGCTAGTCACAGCTTCTCGGAGCTCTCTCAGCCCCACCCATCTCACGGGTGTTTGTTGTGAGGGGGAAAGGGCAAGGAGATTGTAAGCCCCTTTGAGTCTCCTACAGGAGGGAAAGGGGGGATATAAATCCAAACTCTTCTCTTCTTCTCTTCTAGAATGAACCAATCATATCGCTCTCTCATCTCCCCTTTCTCTTTCCAACTCAGCTCTCAGTTTAAAGTCTCTCTCTCTCTCTCTCTCTCTCTCACACACACACACACACATACACACACACACACACACACTCTCACTCACTCACTCATACACACACACCATTACACTCAAGTTCAGCCTAACCTTTAGGAAGAAAAAAAAGATCAGAGAAGAATGTATTCTTCCCTTAGCTCCTTGAAGGAAACGTGGAATAAAATTGAATCTGATGAATAAATAAATTGCATTTTCAGATGGAAGAAATGTTGTTGCTTCAAGTAATCATTACCCTGCCCAGTAATTATAAGTTTAGCCTCTGGTCGCTTCCCATCTAACTTTCAAAGCAATCTACTTTTTGAGAATGTTTTAAGGAGTGGGATTCATGCTAGGAAAATGAAGCTGGAATATTTTTTTCTCTTCTATTGTTTTTTCGCATTGCCTAGAGTTAGGGAAGCTCCATCATGGAGACAGACACTGTATAAGAATTACTGTCTTCTAGGAATGTTGCACACAGTAAGCGTCACTAACAAGAAAGGCTAAGGAAGAATCAGGAATCCAAAGACCAACTACATTGGGATTCATGTAATGGACTCCAAAGAGCCTTATGGTCTGATGCTGAGCCTTACTGTGTCTGGTCAGCTCTCGGAGCCCTCTTCAGATACAGAGTGAAATAGGAGTGTACAACATTGGGCAATGCCTTTGGCAGGCAATGCAAAGCCTCTCGGTGGCTAGGCATGGTATGAGTATCAGACATTCTGCCCTTGACTGATCAATGAGGCCTGTTGTATAAAAAGGCACCAGCTCAATCTCTCCATTCTAGCAACTATCTTCATGGACTAAAGATTTGGAGAACATATTTTGGATCTGGATTTAGGTACACCTGCCCAACAACTTGATCTAGTAATGGTTCTCAACATTCCAAAACCCTCTGGAAGTCATAGGGAAATCAAAGGCCCTTTCCCCACTTACCGATTGTTGTGCACTACTCATGCTGAATGACGCGGGGTCTAGCGGCACTCCCTATGACAGGGGCGGTGACAACGCAGCTGCCCCGACTCTGCCACTCTTGCGCCCCCTCAGCGCGTGTCATTTCTGGCGCTGTTTGGAACAGCGCCTTTTGAATGACCCCGCACAGAGCGTGCGGCAGTGGGGAAGCCCGCGTGGTTGCCCCGGGTTTCCATTTTCCCGCCGCCTGATGACGTGGACCCTCCCATCCAATCAGGGCATGGCGGGGCGTTCGCGATGTGGCGGGAATTTTTTTTAATTTTAAACTGGACGAATCCACGACTTTGTGGACACATGTCCACAAAGTCGTGGATTCGTCTAGTTGAAAATTAAAAAAAATTCCCGCCACATCATGAACGCCCTGCCATGCCCTGATTGGATGGGAGGGCCCACGTCATCAGGCGGCGGGAAAATCGCAAACTCAGCAGCCAATCAGGACACCCCCTGAACGAATATTGGGGAGTCCTGCCTGGCTGCTGCGCGGCTGCCAGCGCTCATTTCAGGAAGGGGCGGAAGCTGCGGTGGGGAACATGAGCCCGGGCTGAAAAGGTCCCGCAGCAGATGAAACTGGTAAGTCTCCCTGCACCAATCTTCTGCATCAGGTAAAAACCACACAAATTATATCTGGTATATGTGATTAATATTGACTGCTATAGCAGCACCCTGACTTGGATGGTTATCCTGATCTTGCCGGATCTGAGAAGTTAAGCAGAAGGGCCCTGGTCAATACTTGGATGAGAGCCACCAGGGAATACGAAAGTCATTATGCAGAAGAAGGTAATGGCAAACCACTGTTTGTCTCTTGCCTTGAAAACGCTAGTGGGTAGCCATAAGTCAGCTGCGACTTGACAGCACTTTACTCTCTCTCTGTCTCTCTCTTGTCTGTCTGTCTGTCTGTCTGTCTGTCTGTCTCTCTCTCTCTCTCTCTCTCTCTAGTAGGCATTATTTCAACCAATGAGGAAAAAGTTTTAACTAAAGGGAGCAAGTTTTGCAGAAGCCTCTTAGCTCTTTTGATAACAGATAATAACGATAGCCAAAGCATAAAGTCTGCTAAGCACCGGACTGTGCAGAAAATGCATAATCTACAAGCCATCTCATTCCTCTGTTCACAGGAGTAATTTTTTCTTATTTTTCTTTTTTCCCCTCCAGGATATACAGTTTGCCAAAGTAGAGAATGATGCAGCCCAAATTTCACTGGATATAACAAACACCAATTGCAGTCTGAATACACTTCAGAAGACCCTTGCAGAGCTGGACAAGGAGATGGATGAAATGAATGGGCAGGTCAACCACAGCGAGTCTGAGATCGCCAGGCGTAACCTCTTGATTGGGCGCAAGCAAGGAATAATCAACCTGTACAACAAGAAGCTGGAAATTATGATTTCACAGCTGGGGGTATGTTTCCTGTGACTTTCACTGATTTTCAAAATCCAGTCATGCAGGCTCAGAATCTCATTGGATTTAAATTTGTGTCCTATATTTATAATCTGCCTTTCTTATTGAGACTCACACAGTGGAAGCTGATACAGTCAATACGATGAGACATCCAATAAGCTACGTAGTAGGTTTACAAAGAACTGAGCAAGCGTCGCCTCTTAGAGTGCAGATACAATGCTGAAAAAAATATTTATGCATCAGCAGAAAATAATACAGTGACAACTTTCAATTGCATGGAGCAAACAGATAATGCATCCTATATATAGTTGTATAGTTCACAGTCCCTTTCCCTTTATAAAGCACCTTCCTGAATAATCATTTTACAGTAAAGCCCTATTTGTTGATAGAAAAGTCCTCCTGAAGAACCATGTTATATATAGTTTGCACAATGACCAGTGGTGTCGTGCCCATAGGGGCGAGCCGTGGCGGAGGCGTGGTCAGGGCATGGGGGAGCGTTCCGGGGCGGGGGCAGACGGCGCTGCAGCAGGATGCAGTTTCCCCTCACCCAGCCTCTGAGAATGGCAGAAATATGGAGGCCTCCCAACTCCCTCAATCAGGTCATTCCACAAAGTGGGGGTCAAAACACAAGAAGCTCATGTATGGGCAGTTGTTGATCTTGCCTCTTTGCAGGGTGACACCAGCAGAAGGCCCTGAACAGATGAGTGAAGCTGTCATGGCAGAGTGTAGAAGGAGACCTAGTCCTGCTGATAAGAGGGTCCAAAGTCATGTAGGCCTTTGTATGGGATAGTACCTTGAACTGAATCCAGCAGCTAATGGACAGTCAATGGAGTGATTGCAGAGTGGGTTGAATTTGCATGCTCTATGTAGCTACTGATAACTAACTGAATGGTAGCATTCTGTACCGACTGGAATCTCTAAGTTGACTTTAAGTGCAAACGAATGTACAGAGCATTACAATAGTTTAATCTTTTTTTAAAAAAAAATCTTTAAACAATAGTCTAATCTTGATGTTGCCATGGCATGGGTCCCAGTGCCAGATCGGCTGAGTCAGTATAAGGGGCCATATGTCATGCTATACTAAGCAGCTAGAAAGTGGTTTTTGCAGTTGTACTAATTTGCTTCTTCAGCAGTAATGTTAGGTCCAGTGTAACCCCAAATCAACAAGGGTCAGCTTCAGATGCGTACCGCCCAGAAGGATATGTGTGGTCACACGTCCCCAGGCGCCACGCATTTGATCACGTGGTGGTGCAAAATCGCTCCACCCCACATCCCTCCTTGTGCCCAGGGCTGCCGAGGAGCTCCCAGCGCCCAAGACTCGGTGTAGCCCGGCAGCCCCTTCCCAAAGCGCACCCTACTTCACCTTCCCTGAGGTTGGGGCATGTCAGCAACACAGGAGAAAACGTCCCTTCTGCCCGCCTGGCAGTCCCCACCACAGCAGCAGAGATGAAGGAAACGGGGGCAGCTTATGTCTGGCAATGCTCAGGAGGGGAGTGGAGCAGAGGGAGGGGGACACACACATGCATGGGTTTCCTCCTTTGTCGGCCACTCATGTGTCATGCAAGGGGGCCAATGAGAGGAAGAGCTCAGCCCTGAAGAGAGGCAAAAGATGCTACAGCCGCCACTTGCAGGGATGGAGGGAGCCTGAGGTGCAAAGGGAAAATGGATCCGACAGCCCTGGCAGCGACCTTGGCATGAGGCTGAGGAGCCCTGCTGTCTTCCAGCCAATAAATCCAATGTAAGTAGGGCTTTGGGGGGTGGGGGGTTGGGGGGAGAACTTTGGTCTTGCCCTGGGCGCCATTTTCTGCCGGTACCCCTCTGGTCAGCTTAATGCCATCTAATGTAGGAAGTACATCTGATGAAACAATCTCTGGCTCAAATACTTATGCTGGAATAAATTTTGTTAGTCTTTAAATGCTCTAAGAAGTCTGTTTAATTTTGCTGCTGAAGGCTAACAGGAACTACCCATATGGGACTGCGAGAAAGGAATTTTGTGCACGTAGAGGCGTGCCACTAAAGTTGTTTATTTCTGGTTCTGCAGAACTGAGTATAAGCAACAACAAGAGTACAGACACGGAAAACTGGGTCAAATAAAATAATCCTTATTCCAGGGACAAGAGTTGGGACCTCTGGAACTTGAAATCAAGAAGCTGGGCAAGCAGATAGATGAAATGGACATGGAAATAGTGAAGATGCAGAGGTTTTGGTTGGACCGGCAGAAGGAATTAGTGAAGCTAAGTAAAGAACGAGAAGAGCAGCTGGCATCCCTGGACATGCTGAAGAAAGAGATCACAATCAAGGAACAAAAGAAAGTGCGCACAGAAAGTAAGTATAGTCCTCTGGAGGCCTTTGATTAGATCGGGGAACATCTGGCTCGCAGGCCATATAAGGCCTGCAAAATCATTTGGTCTGGCCCTGCCAAGGCAACCGCAGGCGGGACTCAAAATTCAAACCTGGAAAAACAGTTGCGAGTAGCAACATCGTCAGTACCAGCTAGCTTCACGTGCCTCACCAAAGAGAAGCAGTTCCGGCCATCACATTAGGGGTGAGTTAATTAAACGCTTGACCAAATATAGCAATCTAATTTTTAAGTTGATCATTTTGTATGGCCCGCAAATGATGTTATAAATACTCAAATGGCCCTTGGCAGAAAAAAGGTTCCCCACCCGTAGATTAGATCTTTCTTCTGAGCTTTGAGTGCGTTATCTTCTTGTATGCTTGAATCCTTCATATCTGCAACTGCAAACCAATAACTCAGCTACAGAAGTAATAGTAATACTGGGAGAAAAGTATCATGTGTGGCTCAGTGATGGAGACTCAACCAGCAAAGGTTTTTCAAGTATCTGAAAATGTGAGGCAATAATTTTGGGTTAGGGGAATAGTTGCTCCTGACATCTCAAAATACTTGCTAACTTCTCAGGGAAAGTCATATGTAATTTATTGGCAACTGACATTAAGGTCAATAACTCAGAGCAAGCTGTTGCCAAAGTCCCACAGAACTGCTGATGCATCACATTGTATGATGCTTACATGCTGCAGTAGATTTCTCAAAATTACAACTTTCACAGAGAAGTTGGAAAATATTCTGTACGGAGAAACTTGGTTGTCTGCAGAATTTGGAATTTTTGGATGCAAGTACGTGTACTCAGTACACATGGAGCACCCCACCATTGGACAAATAACACCTGCAGCTCCATATCAGCTTGGGAAAGTGGCATGGGGGGAGGCCAAAAATCTTCCCAACCTGTCCCCCATAATACTTCTCTAAATTAGGCCCCGTGGTGCTTTTAAGTTGAATTCCCATTTGGATGCAAAATAGCTGTGAGTCCCCATGGCAGACCCACATATGTTGTAAAACATAGTTTGGTCCTGAGACAAAGCATATTTTAGAAGAGATGATTTATCAACATGGACAGGATGCTGTTTGCAGAGGTGTCTGCATTAGTGCAGCACTCCACTCACTCTCGTATTTGTTCTCAGCCCCCTTCTCATCAGCAGCTTAGGACTCGTTCGTATTTTAGATCATGATTATATTTTTTCTTTTTCTTCAGATGAAATCCAGCAGGAGAAAAATGAACTCAAGGACATCGAGCGCCACATGAAGAACATGGCCAATGATTTGGAGAAACTACATTTGTTGATCTATAAGAACAGTGCAAACTCAGAGGAGTTACAGCAGGGCAACACTATTATGGAGAATGAATTTGTGCTTGCACTCAAGGTATGCCCTGTTTCCCAGATGTAGACCCACATATCCATTGGCGGAGCATCGCTAATGCACAGCAGTGCCCATGCACTGCCACGTTTACAGTGTATGCCACCTTTGTTGCTGTTGATAGGAGCAGGGCCAGTCCTACCCAATAGGCATAAATCAGTGCATTTCTCTAATCAGACCAAAAAACCAAGGTGCATATGTTACTTTACTTTTTTCATATGAATGTTTATTCTCACACTCAGTCCCGGATCTCAGACACTTCTCACTGATGGTAGCTGCGTTAGTACACATGACACAGCCACTGTCATTGCTTCCTGAAGGACTACATATCCTATATGTTTTTATTTTTATTCATTTATTTATTCAATGTATATGTCACTCTTCCAAAATGGCCCAGAACAGCTCACAGCATTTCATTCAAAATACACAATTCCGTCTAAAATGCTAATAACTAAATAAAATTACTAACTGCACACAATAAAACAGACTAAAAACACACAACCAACAGAAACCCTCACATACTCCCACCCTCCTAGGAGAATCTGGAGATTGTACAGGTGACATTCTTAAGTCACTGTTCATTCTTAAGTCACAGTGCAGCAGAAAACTTTGAAGAATCACTAAGTTGCTCAGTCAGCCTGCACTCCTTTACATGATAATCTATTGTTGCTCTGCTTTGCTGGAGTGTACAAGAAAAAGGTAATCACGTTGTATAAAAAGGAAAACTATGTCCTCCAAAAGACAGTCTGATTTGAGACAGTAAGTTCTGTTACATTGCCTGTTCTTTCTTCCAAGTACATAGTGAAACAGTAGTTGTCTCCATCTTTCTGGTTCTAGGGAGCTGAGAGGGAATCGATTGAATGGCAAGAGAAGCTCGACCGACTGCATGAGGAAAAAGAGAGACTCGTCAGCAGCTTGGTGGAGACAGAGTGAGTTGCAGGTGTTTGTCCTTTTTAATTTAGCCTCTTTTGTATAGCAGTTAGTCTTTCAAATTGGAGTGATGGCAATAATACACATTTCTTTTGTGAGTGCTTTTGGAAGGAGGAGGAATCAACAGTACAATCAAACTGTAATCACTGGCTCCACAGATTTCCTCATATTATAGCTGGGCACTGGAGCTGACAGCAAATTCTGCATTTAAAATAAAAGGTTGGCAATTCATTTATCCCAATTTAATTGTTCAGGCATTTCCACATTCTGCTTTTCTAAAAAAGTTGTGTAGTTTTATTATCAAAATTATTACATCTGTTGTGAAAGTTCAAATGTTACAGCACAGTGTACTGTGAGAGCCAGCATGGTGTAGAGGTTAGGAGCAGGTGGATTCTAATCTGGAGAACTGGGTTTGATTCCCCACTCCTCCACTTGAGTGGCAGAGGTTTATCTGGTGAACCAGATGTGTTTCCACACTCCTACATTCCTGCTGGGGGACCTTGGGCTAGTCAGAGTTCTTTGGAACCCTCTCAGCCCCACCTACCTCGCAAGGTGTCTGTTGTGGGGAGAGGAGGGGAAAGGAGCTTGTAGGCCACCTTGAGTCTCCTTACAGGAGAGAAAGGTGGGATATAAATCCAAATTCCTCCTCCTCTTCTTTTTCACTCAAGGGTAGCGCTGCAACCTCCTCCTGGGGGCTTTTAAATGCAATAATGGGAACTTTGTGCTTAGTGATTGTGTGGGATCTATGCATATTTTTTTCTTGAGAGATTGCATTTTCTTGTGTAATGTAGGATCTTACAGCTGGAAAAATGCAATGCCCCTTTCTCTCAAAAAGTAGGCCTATTGCAAGTGTTAAGTGGAATGCAATTGCAAACTCCTGTCGTGTAAACTCCTGTTGGGTAATGACATTGGTAGCCATGAATGACCCACCTTCTCTCTCCTGCCATGCTTGTGCCTTCTGACCTTTTATAGGGGTTAGACCCTTTTCTGACCTTTAAATGGTAGCTCATATTGTTTTGACCACATGGGCAGGCCAGAATAGGGGGAAAAACTCTTCTGTGTTTTGTATAAAAGTTTTCTCACTCCTATGCTTGAAGGTGTCAGATGATGCAATGGGAGAAGAAGATACAGATCGCCAAAGAGATGCGTGCTGCAGTGGCCTCTGAGACTGGGATGGGTGAAATCCAGGCCATGAAATCAGAAATTCACAGGATGCAGGTGACGTCTACTATTCTGCATGACTTGGGTCAGGTCTGATTCAGATATAGGGGTGCGTGTAAGAAATTGTAGGCATCTAGTTAACTTTCCTACCAGAGGCATACCTCAGTAACGCTTCAGATTCATTAAAGATATAGTACACATGCAATACTTTCAGGGGATCTCTGCTTCAATTTTAAGCTTTTATTAAAACGTATCTATTCAGCACTCTTAACGTTGGCTAAATCAACAGAAAATTGTACCATCCATCACTGTTACATAGATAATTAAAGGAGAACAATTAAAAGTTATTCACCCCAAAGATAAGTATGTCTCAGGCAAGGAGCCTCTGCAGAGAATAAGCTCTCCGCCAGTTCCACTTCCCCTTTCTATAGCTTTTTAACATTATCTCTTAACAGTTGCTAGCTGCCCCACTTGAACTTGCATTCTTGGCTAACTAATTACAGTCAAACCTCGGTCTTCGCTGTTAATCCGTCCGGCGACGGGCAGCGAAATCCGAAAACGGCACAGACCAAGGTACCCTGTTTGCGCATGCGCAATGCTGTTTGCGCATGCACAAAGCAAATGGCGTATGAAATTTGTGTAAAGGTCGCCTCAGAAGCCGAGGCGACCGCAGATTTCCAAGGTGACCTAACGGCCGGGGGGCGACCAGCAAAGACTGAAACCATTGATCTCCGTGGGCAACTATCACCGAGGTTTGTATCTTATAGTTTCAAGCACCATACACAATGATCTATGCTTGAACAGTCTTCTTAAAATGTATAAAAACTGTCAGTTCGTTCTTTTTGCTTTTTAACTTAACAAAGTCTGTTTAGAAATAGTGATTACAAGTTTCTCATACATATGAATATCTTGCCCTCAACAAATACTATGAATCATATCTTCTATGAATCATATCTTCACTTTTGTAACGTAAAACACTCTTTTCATTTTTAAATGCTCTCTGCACAACAGATGTATTGATATGAGTTAGGAAGTTCTTCATCTATACAGGTGCATATAATTATGGCGTTTTGTTTTGCTTCTTTCCAAGGTTATTCTCTAGATCTACAAGCATGCTTCCCCGCTAGCTAACTTCACAGTTTTCATTCTCAAGAAGAATTAAGTTATGAATCAGTGGCTTTATGCCCAGAATAAATCTCAGAATAAATGGAACAAAGTGTGCAGCAATTATTTTTGGGATGATCAGAGATGTTTAACGGCACCCCTTTAGAGAAAATAAATTAGACTCTTGGAATTGTATCTGTGCAAGGGAGTGAACTCTAAAAACTCAAATCTCTCAAATGTGGGTTGTGGCGAGACTTATCTTACCTTTTCAGAAAAGCTCTTAGAAAGAATTTAAGAAATCACATTTTATCTTTAAATTCAGGTTATGTAGGAAAATGAATGACACATATCATGCTTTTTATTTATAATCTCATTTATCCATGTGCCAAGGCTGACCTGCCATGTCCTGGGAGAATTGTTCTCCCTCTCCTGAACCAGAGACTCCGAACCATGACCCACTGGTAATAATGTAACCCAAGATTACCCTGGGTTTGAATCAGTGAACTCTTAGCAACAGGACACCATAAAGCTACGTAGGCTTTATTGTAAATGAAGGGAGATTTTAAAACAATATAGTTTCAGTGAAGGTTTAAGCACATTAGACCAATAAAGCTGACTGTCTACTGAATGGTTCTTATCATGCAGATTTAACTTGATATTTTGGCAAACTCAGTACAAAAGTAAGCAGGATAACCCAGAATAGATGTAACAGCAACTTAACACAGCAAAACCAACATAGCAGGTAAAGTAAGGGATGAGGCCTACTTTTATAGGAAACAGGCCACTTTCCACAACCAATCAGAGCACTGTCCTAAGAGATCTAACTCCCTCAAGTCTAGGTAAAACCAGCAAACTGGTGGCAGCTGACCTGGGGTTAGTAATAGTCTATGCTGGGAAGTCTGCTTCTCATTAGTTGCAGATTGACACCTGTTGTTCCCTGAGCTGCAAATGATGGCATTTTACCTCAAGATACCTCATTCCCTTAACAGCATGCTCCTGTTTTCTGTATAATGCAATAATTCTTTATTGAATTTGTGCACGAATAATTAGAGTGATTTTAAATAATGTTCTTAACCTTGTTTAAACTTAACTTAACTGGGCAACGTGATCATTGGCTGAGGTTCAAAGTTTTCACCAAGGCTAAATACACTTCTGACTCTCTTCAGAACCTATACTGGATAATCACTGAAGAGGCTGATCAAATAGCCTTGTGGTTTTGTGGCGAATGCCTTGCTTTAAAACAAAGACACTGTTTTAAGTAATGTACTGTATTAATTAATGTACTATTTTAAGTAATACCCCCTTCACATGCAGGTGTAACAGAATTCACATTCTCAGAACCACAGAATCAGGATGAGTCAATTTTGGCACCAGCCTGATTCTCACATGTCCCCTGTGTATAGCTAAAATGAAATGCACCAAAGTACATCATCTCTTTCCTAGGTGCATTCAGCCTCTGTGTATTGTAGGTAAGGCATGACCAGCTGAAAAAGCTACAGGAGAAGATGATACGAGATATGGAGGCAGCTGTTGCCCGTCGAGAGACCATTTTGAGTCATAGTGAGGACCAGAACAAAATGAATAAAAAAGTACTCACGAAAGGCGAATTCCATTACAAGAAGCTGGAGTTGAAGAAAAAAATCAAAGAGATCCAGAAGGTACGCTTGTACAAAAAGACATTAATACTTTAATAGGGCAATATAGCTAAGAAGGGGATTTCTTAACGCGGATTTTGCTCGCTGGCACATTCAGGAATTTGCACACAACACAAGTTGTGGTAACCGATAACTAAAATCCATGTCTGACTTGCCCATTTTTGCACATTGTCCCTGAAATGGCACAGAGAAAACTGGTTCAGTTTGCAACAGAACCCGCATTCTGCACAGAGCTCCCCTTCCAGGCTTCCCAGTGTGAATGTGAGGGCCTCATCAAAGGCTGACTTTCTTCCAATATCCCTTAAACACCTCAGAACGCACTCCTTCAAGATTGCCACCATTTCTCTGATATGTATTATGAGGGGCTGTTGAGCTCCTTGTTCCCTTCCATTGCTAGCAGCACAAATGATGTGTCTGGGCTGGATCCCATGATTCAGAGTTGCATTCATTGGAGAGGCAGAAAGTGTGATTTCACCCCATCTTCACTTCAGTCTCCTGGGCAAGTGATATTAATCCATGTTGGTCCCATGACTCCTGGAATCAACTTTCTTGGGATTGGAGCAGTAGCGTATTTGCCTAGGGATGAGGGGTACCCTCTGTCCCCGAGTGCCGCTAATCTGGTCACGTGGGGGGCACAAAATTGGTCCCCCACGTGACCAGGAAGATGGCAAGGCAGCAGGACGTCCTGCTGCCTCGTCGTCTTCGGGCACCCTCTACCTCGCGCATGTCGTCATCAACATGGGCAGTGTCAAGGGCGCCTGGCTGCTGCCTCCCCCTCTGCCTGCCGCCCCCCTTGCTTCCTGCTCCCAGCCGGCAGTCCCTTCTGTCCTCCCCTTTGAGGAGGCCAGAATCGACTGCCGTCCCTTGGCCTCTGAGACCTGCTTTTATAAGCACTGAGGCTGGGGGCAGGACTTAGGGAGGTGTGTCCACATCCCCAGGGGTGGGGGTGTGGCCACCCCTCCCTGAGTCCCATCCCCTGGCCTCAGTGCTTATAAAAGCAGGTCTCGGAGGCCAAGGGACGGCAGTCGCTTCTAGCCTCCCTGGAGGGGAGGACAGAAGGGACTGCCGAGTGCCAGCTGGGAGCCAAGAGCAAGGGGGCGGGGCAGCATGGGGGGGCGGAGCCCGCTCTGTCCCACCCCGCCCCCAGGCATCAGGGTCTCCAAGTGCCATTTCCCCCTGATACGCCTCTGAGTTGGAAGACTGCTGGGAGGAGACATAAAGTCACACAGCAAGATTCCAGGGCAGAGCAGGGATCTCCCAGATCCCATTCTGGCACTCTAAAACTACACTCACCTGGAATACAGCTTAGTATAGAGAGCAGCCTTCTAAGACCGCAGTAAGTATGACCTGAAAACAGAGGTTAACTCCAAGTACAGGTTGATTTAAATCTTTCTCCCCTGCTATTTAGATAACCTCAAAATGTGAGTTAAGATAAAGTGATTTGATTGCATGGAACAGCAACACAACAGAAGTGTACTGCACGGAACCCAACATGTGACCTTCAGTTTACTGTTCCAAGCATAGTTCAGTGCCATAAACTTCCATCCCTTGCTGTAGGAGCACTTACATCTTTGCTGCTTGCATTAAGGCAAGGCAGCACTCCAGAATGGGCCACTTCATATTTATGTTGTTCTATTTGGCACCAAAGAAAACAAAGATGCGCAACCATCGCCCAACTCGGCTGGAACTGAGATACAGAATATATCTTTTTGACCCTTCCTTAGAATGCCGAGGACTGCAACAGCATTATAACTCAGCTTGATGATACTCAGAAAAACATCAGCAATGCTCTTCTGGAGAAGCAGAAACTGATTTCCAGCTTGAATGTTGAAAATGATGAGTTGGATATAAAAATTGATCACCTGCAGGAAAAAAAACTGCACGTAAGCAGGGTTGGGTTTCTTTGCAATGTACATTCCGTGTTCTTTTTGAGAACTGATGTATACATTCTTCTACTGACCCATAACCATACCTATCCAGATATGTTCTATGTTTCCACAAGCACATCTTCTGCCTCACTCCCTAAGCTTTAGATATACATAGATACTTTCTGCCCTGTTCTTTGTTCTCTCTCTGCTTCAGCTGTTCCAGGATCAGTAGTACTAATACAGGTGTCCTCTGACTTAAACCTTAGTCTGCTGATTTTTAAATGCCTGCAAGCAGGCTTGACAATTTCTTGTCTCCCCGCTTTCTTCAGCAAAGTCTGCTGAGTTGTATTCCTGCCATCATAGTAATGTAGCTATGGCTCATCAGTGTCCTGCTGTGTGGTTGCCAGGGCAACAGCAGTTGCAGTGACTGCTTTGTCAGCACTCCAGTTTCCCAGGTACCTTGCAGCTGTAGCTCCCATCTTCAGGATTATGTTAGCCTGTTGAATGGGGCCTTCGTCTGGAAACTTGAACACAGTGTTAATAGAAGCAGGGAGAGAAGCACATTTGCACTTCTTTTTCTGTCTCGATGGGCAAGTGAACTGGCTATCAGGCGCGCCAGATCGCAGAGCATTCTGAATGCGAGAAATAAATGTGTCCAGCAACGTGAATGTCTTCTCTGCAACATTTCTGCATCGGATCCATATCTGCAGTTAGCAATTTGGTGTGGAGCCGATTGAGATTAAATTGCTTCAGCTATGACAATGCAGTCTGGTTGCATTGAAATGGTTAGTATTCTTTCAGTGCAACCCAAACCAGATTTATACTCTCTTAGGTCTTTGAAGTCTGTTAGAAGGGTGTGACTTTGTTTAGGATTGCACTGCTTGTCACCTCAGCTTATTTCTCCCATTACATTTTGTTTTCTTTTCAAAGCCTGTTCTTCTGCAAAGACGGCATAATGTTTCTGTGGTTTATAGTACCTAAGGGAGTGATGGGTCCAACGTTCCTCTGACCACTTTTGACGGTCCTACCTGTTGGCAGTGGGTTGGACTTGATGGCCCTTGTGGTCTTTTCCAACTCTATTGTTCGATGAAGATAGCAATAAAACATGTAACACTTAATATGAACACTTCTTGACTATGCTTCAGATATCTCTTGAGTGTCCTTACATGCCATAATAGCAGAGGTGGGATCCAACCAGTTCTCACCACTTCTCTAGAAGTGGTTAGTAATTTTTTCTGAGTGCTGAGAAGGGGTTACTAAAGCAACCTCCCTGCCCAATAGGGAGTGGAGTTGCATATGTGCGGCGGCGCCACTGTTTGAATCCCACCACCATCGGAACCTGTTATTTAAATTTTTGGATGCCACCACTGCATAATAGTCAGGGCAGGTCCTGAGCTGAGGGTGTCAGGCTTAAGGTATCTTGGCTATTGTAAATCAAGAAAATATTGCCAAACATGGTTGTTTCTGTCACATTTAGTACACTTTTCTTTATCATTTATTTGTTTAAATATTTATAAACCACTATACAGCTTAATGTGGCCCTTCCCTCCCTCTCTCTTATTTTCGTATCCCTCTTCCTCGTATCTCTTCAGATCTGTATTCTCACTCTCAGGACTTTTCAGATCTGTTGAACATGAGGTGCAGTCTGTTTTCTTGCCTCAAGGATAACTCTGGATCCTCACTTATTTAAACCCTCTTTCTGATGACTAAAACCCATTCGTGTGAGTGTTACCCCTGAAACTTATGTGAAGAACAGATGAGGAGACAACATTTCTAAAAGAAAATGAATAGAAACAAAATTTTAAAAATCACATAGAGTTCAGAATATACAGCCACTTGTCTTCAGTTCCAGCCCAGTACTAGAAAAATAAAAATTAATCAAGGGGGACTATAAACTTGTCTACTGCTGATAAGATTATGAAACATTGGATTTATCAGCTCCAGTGTAATTGTACCAGTGATAGGTTTCTTTCCTAGCTACCGTACATACTCGCATATAAGTCGCATTTTTCAGCACATTTTTGTGCTGAAAAAGCCCCCCTCGACTTCTACGCGAGTGAGGTGTATTTTTAAAAATATTTTAGGGTTTTTACTTTGTCGGCCACCAGGGGGCGCAGTTTTTAGGCTAGCAGCACCAATATTTCAGGGATTTTTCAAGAGACTCTCCTGATGATATCACCCAAGTTTGGTAAAGTTTGGTTCATCTACTATTAGCACCCATTGGAAACAATGGGAGCTAATAGTAGATGAGGCTACATTTTGAGGGTCCATAACTTTGGACTCCTTGAACCAAACTTCACCAAACCTGGGTGGTATCATCAGGATAATCTCTTTCTGATACCAGCCAGGTTTGGTGATGTTTGGTTTAGGGCAGTAGAATCCTTGGCACTCCAGATAGCTAACTATACCTTCTATCAGCCCCTGCCAGCATGGTCAATTGGCCATGCTGGCAGGGGCTGATGGGAATTGTAGTCCAAAACATCTGGAATGCCAAAGGTTCGCCACTACGGGTTTAGGGGGTCCAAAGTTATGGATCCCCAAAATGGCTTCTCCCATCATCCATTATTTCCAATGGAAGCTAATAGTAGATGGGGACTACCCTTTTGAGGGTCCATAACTTTGGACCCCCTGAATCAAACTTCACCAAACCTGGGTGGTATCATCAGGAGGGTCTCCTAAAGATACTCTGAAATGTTGGTACTGCTAACATAAACATTCCTCCCCTGACCAAAAATCCAGTTTTGAAGGATTTTAACACTTGTGTTTTAGTTTGGTTGCTGATTGAGCTAAGGTTTTTGTACTTTTAAAGTTATTGTTGAGACCATATTGGCACTACACATCTGCTTCAGATGTATTGGTCCCAGGTTTTAAGGGCTTAGAGTATCTGCTCATGACTTGCCCAAGGCTGATTTTGTGAGCTACCTTACAGAGATTTGAACCACGGCTTATTTAAACCAGCGTTTATTAGATTTAGTAAGCTCCAAAGCAATACTTCCCAGTTACTGATGTACTAATATCAGGGTACAGGTTTGTATTGTCCAGTAGTATATGTCCTTTCATTGATTTCTTTTGGGGACCTTCTAAAAAATCACTACTGGCCTGTAAACATGGATCTTTCAGTCAGAATAGATTTTAGCCAAACCATTTCTTCTGCCCCAAAATCCTTTGGAGGTTAATGTTCTTTATGTCCTTGCAGCTTCTTACCTCTAAAGCTTTGTTTCTCTTCTCAGAACCTTACAGAGATTGTGGCCAATCAAGGACGCCTGAAGCACATGCAGTCAGTGAAGGAAGGGAAATACCACTCACTGTGCCGCACCGAGCTGATGATACGGATTGAACGGCAGAAGCTGGAGACGCGACTACATACCATTAACGTCATCATCCATCAAATCCTGCAGGAGTGTCCTCAGTACCACAAGTTTTTGCAAAGACTCAGCCAAGCTTTGCATTCCAGGCTGGGGACGCAAACAGTGTAGCAGAGGGCAGAGAATCAGAGCTGGAACTTTTTCATTTTGGAAAAGTTACAAATAAAATACATTTGAGAATGAGTGCAAGACTATAGTCTCATGTCTGGCATGGGGAGAGTATATAAAAAGAAAGAAAAGCAAGTTGTGGGCCTGGACCCAGGTTGGCAGCAGATTTAATTTAGGGTTGGCAGCAGATTTAATTTAGTGGGCCAGTGGTGAATTTTCATCTCCTTCAAACAATCTTCTAAGCACTTCCGGTTTGTGCTTTGCTTTAAAATTCAAGGACAGTCACTAATCTCAGAGTTCAGCTGCATTTTGAATTCTTGGTAGTTTGTTGCAGTGGGTGGTATTCAAATAATGTAACAACCGGTTGCAGTGGTGAGATTTAAATAATTTAACAACTAATTGTTTACAAGCACCATTTTAACAACCTGTTCTGCCAAAGTGGTGTGAACCTGCTGAATCCCACCACTGGTTTCTTGGAAAGGAATGTTGGAATAACTTGTCACAGACAGCAATACTAATTCCATTTTTCTGATACTGTTCTCATTTAGGATTTCACACTGTTTAGTTCCTCATTCACGTAGATGACGTTTCACACTGTTCCATATTGTGTAAAAAGAGATATTCACAGTTGCACACCTTGTTTATCTTTGCTGTGTTAGCATGTTTATTTTCAGAGGGTAACCATTTTGGTCTATAATACAACAGTTAGATTGGAGTCTAGTAGCCCTTTATAGACCAACAACATTTCAGGATGTAAGCTTTTAAGAGTCAAAGCTCCTTTTGAGCCCCATCCAGGACAGGAGCAAATTGGCCAGAGGAAGTGGCATGTGGATGTACCGGTGGATTTGCTCTCCTGGGGGCACTTGCCCTGGCAAAGGAGTGATTCCACTGGCATGCAGCTGCTGCCCCTCCCCCAGAACTGGGATGCCTCTCCACGCCATCCAGAAGCCTCTTTGGGGCGGCAGCCAGATGTGACAGTGGCCAGGCACCCGGTTCTTGGATGGAGTTTTAAGTCAGCTCAGCAAAATTCAAGCATGATGGAGGACTGGCTGGCAGCGTCCCACCCTCCCTCTTTTTCAGCAATTCAGTTCCCAGAATCGTTGGAGAATAAGGTGTATAGCTCATTTTAACAAAGGATGTTCCCAGGTTGGTATATTTTGTTCCCAAACAAAAACAGAATTTGAACACAACGCTCTGTGTTGCAACTGGTTTATCATGACTTGAAGAATATTGTCCTGCTTGTGCGGTCCAACTCAATGAGCAGCCTTAACAGGGTCAGCCCTTTTCTGCGTAGGAGTACTGAGCAAGATCTGAAATGAAACTCATAATTTATATATGTTGGTCCCCATCAGAACTGACTTAAAATTGATGTGTTTTGCACCCAGAAATGCATTCCCAAGTACAACATGTGTTGCATAAAGCAAGCCTTTGCCCTTTGTATATACGCCATTTTGAAAACACGCACACTCTTTGACTATGTGCCTTTGTCCTTTAGATGCAGACCAATAGTAGAAAACAGCAAGAGGCAGATGATTATATTCTGATTCTTTTACAGGGGCTGGCGAGAAACCTGAAGCTACCACAAGGGGGCAGAGTATTGCCAAGTGTTGCTAATAGACATGATAATGCTTGGGTTCATATACTCACTCTGCCATCAAGTTAAATGGATGGACTTAGAACAATCACTTCTAATCTAACTCATGGATTTGTTGTGAGACTAAGTAACAAAGAGGAATCATGTATGCAATCTGGATTATAATTCCAGATGAGAAGCCATATTGGTTTGAAGCAGCAAAATAAAACAGGAGTCCTCTGGCATTTTAGAACTAGCAAAGTTTATTTCAGAATAAGCTTTTATGTGACAGTACTCACCACCAGATTCTTGGAGGAAGAAGGGCAAGTTTTTTAAAGTCTAGGTTACAACTTTTGCCCTAACAGAACACATTTTTATGTTACAAATTGGGCTACACTCTTGAAGAGAGACCACAAATATCCTGGATGGTTTTTAATCTGGCTTTGTTTTGTTGTGTGATTGTCTTGATTCAATTTATATTTAGCTGAGTACAAATACATTAAGAGACATACCTTCTCTTGAAATGCAGCAATGCCACCATCCTGAAGTGTGATATGGACAGTGTCTAAAATAATATTACTCAAATTTAGCAGAAGAATCCAGGAGATTATTGTGATAATTTAGTGACAGCTCCTCATTTTATACCTGCCTAGTTGCAACCTTCAGTCATACGACCCTTAAAACCTCCCTACATAGAAGAAGAGTTGGATTTATATCCTCTCTTTCCAGAGGCGTAGCACCCCTGTGGTGGGGGCGTTCTGGGGTGGGCGGTGCCACCATGGCAGGGGCGCAGAGCACGTGCATGCTCTGGGCGCAGTTCCCTCTCGCTCTGCCCCTTTTTCTCCTGCAAGGAGACTCAAAGGGGCTTACAAACTCCGTTCCCTTCCCCCCTCACAACAAACACCCTGTGAGGTAGGTGGAACTGAGAGAGCTCAGAAGAACTGTGACTAGCCCAAGGTCACCCAGCTGGCATGTGTTGGAATGCACAAGCTAATCTAGGTCACCAGATAAGCTTCCACAGCTCAAGCCGCAGAGCAGGGACTCAAACCCCGACCCTCCAGATTAGAGTACACCTGCTCTTAACCACTGCGCCACTGCTGCTCCCTACATTTCCAAACATGCATTTCCACCTGCAACCCCTCCCCACCCCGCTCTAAAGGAGCAGAACTGACCTGGATAGTCCCAAACTAGCCTGATCTCGTTAGATCTCCCAAGTTAAGCACGGTCAGCCTGGCAACTATTATCTGAATGGGAAAATTTAAGGAATGCCAGGTGGGTGACGCAGGCAACGGCAACCCGCCGATGAAGTTTGCATACGGGCTCGCCATAACTCAGCTTTGACTTGACAGCAAAAAAAGGGGGGGGGAGAGAGAACGGAATGGGTCACATGACTGGTTGCTCCTGTCACGTGATCGTTCCGGAATTTTGAACTTGGCTGTTCTGTGCTGGTTGCAGGAGGAGCAGAGTGCAGGTCGCCCCAGGGTGAGTCTTGCAGCGGCAGGAACGAGGGCGGCTCCTTTGAGGTCCACTCCCTCCGGAGCGAGCTCGGGCTTTCTTGCTCTGAAATTCCGATACTAAAATTCCCCTAAGAATATTATTATTATTATACGGAAAGAAAATGGGAATTTCTAGGGATTTTTTCCCCCCTTGGTAGAGCTTCTGTACCTTCCACAGACAGGGAAATCCAAAGACGAAACTGTTTTTAATTACTGCACTTCCTTGCTGGGGATGCTTGCACCTGCCGGTTTTCTGGCGAATTTATTGGAAATTGCATGTGAAATTAGGTCACCGCCCAACCCCACCGCCCCGTCCCTTTTCTGTAGAGCGGAGAAACCGGAAGAAGAGCAAGGAATTTACCGAGGCTAAGTTAGAAAAGTATTCCATTCTATTATAAATGAATGTTTTGTGGATGGCTGAATGAATAGGTGCTTTAATAGGGACAACTAAATGCTGGAAAGCAGTATTAGATGTGTGTGGAGGGTGAGTTCTGGGTTAATTATGTAGGGTCACCATGAGTCGAAACCAGACTTTGCACTGCTGTATGGTCTGCATCCTCTCACCGACACTGTCCCCAGAATCTGTCGGTGTATGATTTGGAGTGCTCCAAAACTTATTTTGGGATACTGCTGCTTCTGGTTTCATAACCTTCATTTCTTCTGGAGGCACCCTGCTTTGAAGCAGTTTGCACAGAAACCAGGCTTTGGACCAAGGAATGGTAAACATCTCCTTGTAGAGCAGAGTCTCTGAATGTGGAAACACATATTTTTGGTGGCCTAACATTTGGGGTGCAGAATTCTAAAAGTTTTATCAGTACTTGTGTTTAAACTTAGAAATAAGACACTAGGAGCTGTAAACAAGGAAGTTAGAACTGGCTTTAGCTTCATTAGCCTTTGTTCCTGATGTTCCTATTTCTGCCTTTTGTCTGCAGAGATAAGTTTTGCATCTGTTGAGAAGTGCACACCTGTCCTCTCCTTGCTGGTTGCAATGATAATGACCGAGAAGACTGAGCAGAAAAGGCTGTGCAAGATCCTGAAGGTTTTGGCTATCACGGCAGTGGTTACTGTGCTCAGTGTCCATGGCATTACTTTGGCAGTCACGAGCCCTACAGTCACTTCCCAGTTGTGGGATGTTTATAGGGGTGAGAACAAAGGCAGAGAAGAAGCGGCACAAGAACAGACATTTGTGGAGCAGGCAGAATCCTCCAAAGGCTCTGTCTTGCAGCCTACAACCTGTGACATCCCTCCCGACAGGCGCTTTGATTGTGCCCCAGAAAAGCTCATCTCTCAAAAAGAATGTCAGGCTCGGGGCTGCTGTTACATCCCCGTTTCTCACGTGGATTCTACCACAGGGAGTCCGTGGTGCTTTTTCCCTCCCAACTATCCAAGTTACAAGATGAAGAACCTGACTGCCACTGAAACTGGCTATACTGCCCGCTTGACCCGTGATACGCCCACTTTTCTCCCAGATGACATAATGAACTTGCAGCTGGATGTGATGTTTGAGACAGAGGGTAGGCTTCACTTCACAGTGAGTATTGTATTTATTTTACTGCATTTGTATGCCACCTTTCTCCCCTACGGGCACCCAAAGCAGTTTGCATTGTTCTACTGGCCTCCTATTCTATCCTTACACCACCCCTGTGTAATAGTTTAGGTTTTATGTGCAGGAGGGCCTAAGGTCACTCAGCGTATTTCCACAGGACAGTGGGGATTCAAACTTGGGTGTCCCCAGTCTTAATCCAAGTAGGCACTCTTCCTCAGGAACAATCACACGAAGATAGTCTGTTGTTCTGCTGTATAGCAGGCTGCACATATCCTAGCCTAGCTTAAATCATGTTCTTTCTGAACAGAACTTGCTCAGAGGCCAAGCTGTCCTCCAAAACTTCTGTAGGAGTACAGAAGAAGCATAGAATGTGATTCTGAGCTCAGGACAGCTTCCTAAGAATCCTGTTTCTTAATTTTTTAAAATATATTTGGCCATTACAGTTGTGAAGATAGATTCCAAATTGTATGTCTCAACAGCTAAAGGAATAGCCAAATAAAATTGCCACTGGCGAGGAAGGTTTGTAGTATCTTGCATACCTTGTACTTTCCATGATCACCAAAACCAAAGTAAACTTATGCAAATAGAACAGATTGCAGAAAAGGCATCAGGCACACTTTCTAATGGAGCATAATTTGTATTGATTTTGAAGTTCAGTCTTAATTGGCAGAGAGCAGGGTGTTACTTGGACATAGCAATGAAGGCTGCAAGCCTGTACTTGAGAGAGTCCCACTGATCTCACTTACAAGGAAGGATCAGGATGCAGGCACAGGCAAGCTGTGTGTCAGCCCTTGCTGAGATTTCTGCTCCACATATTCTTTAACAGAATTGTAACTTGAGTTGGGAGAGGGTGGCACCTACTAGTCCTCAAAAACATTGAGTTGCATTGGTCTGGGTATCTTTGGTCCTAGCTACGTCAAGGATCTCCTTCTTTGAAGTATCTTTCTAACAGAACTAGATTCAGATAGATCAGGAATCTACAATTCCCATCAGCCCCTACCAGCATGGCCAATTGGCCATGCTGACAGAGGCTGATGGGAATTGTAGTTCCTGAACATCTGGAGAGCCGCAGGTTCCCTACCCCTGGTCTAGATCCTGAGTCTGTGACATCCTGACTTGTATTCATTAATGTTCTGAATTTGCATTGGTTAGTCAGGAATATCTATGTGGAGCCTATCTGACTGTAAAATCCACCCCCACCCCTCTCTGTTTGCTCTTTTTGCTCTTTTTTCATCCTAGCTTAAAGATCCAGCCAACAAACGCTTTGAAGTCCCTTTGGAAACTCCTCAAATGAGCAGCAAGGCATCCTCAACTCTCTACTCTGTTCAGTTCTCTGCTGATCCCTTTGGCCTTGTTGTTCGGAGATCCAATGGACAAGTCCTGTAAGTGGCTCCTGATTTCCTATAGACAAATGTTCTTGCCTTTTGGAATATTGGTCTAAGCAACACAGAAAAGGTGAAGATCCTAGTGTGAGAATGTCTGGAACCGATTGCCCTGCACATCTTTCCAATGTGCTCCAGATGTATGAGGATCATTCCATACCTTACATGCCAGGGAATCCAAATTCATTCCTGAGTCTACACCTGGCAGTTTACTGCTGGCAATACTGACTGTCTAATGATCCACACATGTACTTGTCTTGTTCACACATTTGATTTTTGAAAATAATTTAAAGAATCTTAGATGTACATCTTAAAAATATAATTTGGAGCAGCCTCCAGTACTCAAGATTGTAGTTTGCAATTCTGAACACCCAGTTTAATCCCATCCTTTATAATGGGTCACAATTATAGCTCTGATCTAAAGTGATTACTCCTTTTGGCTTTTTTTATCCTCTTGGTAGTATCAGCAGAATGATGCTTTTCTACAACTGTTGTATTTGTAGAAAATTCAACAACTGCTCATAGAAGTGCCTTCTCTGTTATGGCCCCACCTTTTGGGATGGCTTGCCTAAGGAGGTCAGAAAGGCTCCCACTCTCCTGGCTTTCTGCAAACTATATAAAACTGAGTTATTCAATAGGGCTTTTCTATGCAGGCAATAGAGCTGCACTGTACAAAATAATTCACGAAGTAACTTGGATAGATTAGAGACTGTAGTCTGTTCTACTATGTATAGTTTGTTGTAAGTAGAATATGTATGTAAAGTGCCATCATCACAGCTGACTTACGGCAACCCAGTAGGGTTTTCAAGGCAAGGGATTTAAGAGGTGGTTTGGCATTGCCCTCTTCTGCTTAATAACCCTGCACTTCCTTGGTGTGTGGATGTGAAGTTTCATGCAAGGAAATATTGGGGGGGGGGGGGAGATGCCACCATTTAAAGAAATATTCTGCAGTGCCTATACCATATGATGAAGTAGCAATCTAGAACATCTAACCATGCTGTTAAGCAGATGTTTCTACTCTGCTTGTAAGGATTTCTGAGGCCCCTTGCATTGAGGTATACCAAACTGTAGGAGCTGTTTGGCTGTCATACCCAGCTGTGGGGTATGTTGATTACTTGGGAATTCCCATCTTAGTGCCTCTCTCTGTCCTTCCCATATGATTGCACGTATCAGTAATGCAGAAGAGCATTACAAGGAACTGACACCCAAATGATAGTGTGAAAAAGATCTGAAGCTTTGGAGTAATTTTAGCAATTCAGAATTTAACTTTATGACTGGGTACTACAGATAACCAGTTCCTCACATGGTAAATTTTAACATTATCATACAACCGCTGGCCATGTGAACCCACCTTTAAGTGTCCAAAAGTTCCTCACAATTGCAGTTTGTTTGCTGAAATTGTCTGCTTTCTCCCCAACAGACTCAATACCTCAGTGGCTCCTTTGTTCTATGCTGACCAGTTCCTGCAGATCTCCACCTCCCTGCCATCGGCTTTCATCTCTGGACTGGGTGAACATTTGACCTCACTCATCCTTAATGTCAGTTGGACTAAGGTCACCCTCTGGAATCGGGACGTGGCGCCTGTGGTAAGGGATAGAAAATGGTAGAGTGGTATACTACCTTTTCCAAAAGGCTTATGGATCATAGATGCTCTATTAACCAGCTCATCTGTTACCTAAAATGCTGGGGTCTGCCCTTTTTAGTGTGGGGAAATTAGCAAAGGGCAGACTGGCTTAACTAGAGGTTGGGCAAGCTCGGAATCTTGGTTGCCAGAGTTTTCAGAGAGTTGCTTCTACAAGAAATCCATAGAACTTTGTAAAAGTTATCAAATTTTATTAAGGAAAAGAATAAAAAGAAGGTTGTTTTTCGTTCTTCAAGTAATGGAAAGGGTATCATAAATTCTGTTTTTGACCTATCCTTATTCCTGGGGGGGGAAAGAAAAGGTAACTATATGCACCTGCCTAGCCCAATGCTTTAATGGAATTTCTATGAACTGCAACATCTCAGCTATCTTCCCAGGATTTCTGAGGCCCCGTTTGGTTGTGTTTCCTCATTGCTGCCCACCTGCAGCTATTTAATGTTTCTTTCCACTGAGTGAGCCCAGACTGATCACCTTGAAAAGTACCTGACTGCAAGGGAGGGCATAATGACCACCCACTTAACTGAACACTTTTAAGTTTCCCTCTCCATATTCATTCCACACACTTGAAGTGATGTTTTACTAATTCCTGTCTTGCCTGAAAACTTTGTGTCGTGATGAGATCTAGGTAATCTCTAGCAGAGAATCCCCAGCACCCTTGCTACTATTTCCGAGAATCTTTGGCAAAACATGACAAAGTGGTATACTTTTGAAAAAGGTAATGTTGATAAGGCATCTGAGTCTGATTCTAGGGAATGGGAATGGCCAAATTGTTTTCTGAACTCAACTTCTGATGAGATGACACTTGAAGGTTTTTTTCCTGATTATTAAGAACAGGATGCTATGTTGGGAAAATCCTTCGTTTGATCTGGTTTGGCTATGAAGTTCTTTATTACGCCATGTCCCAAGCAATAGACCCATTGCTATAGTCTTCTTCCTGTCTATACCATGCTTGAGTATGTCATATGACTATGCATGTATTCTTCCTGTGTTCTCAGCCCTCTGCAAATCTATATGGCTCACACCCTTTCTACTTGGTGTTAGAAGAAGGTGGCTTGGCCCATGGAGTCTTTTTGCTGAACAGCAATGCCATGGGTATGTGTCTCAGTTCTTTGTTTCCTTATGTGCAAAGCCAACATGAATGTCATACAGTATCCTAGCATCAGGTGGCACTTACTCCAGCAGAATGTACTCTAAACTAAAATTGGTTTCTTTGTGGTTATGACACAAATTCTGTTCTCAGAAGGCAAATTACTTTAAATGGGCATTGTTCCTGAAAGCCGTTTAAACACTGTGCAGAAATCTGTTTTCATATACGTTAAGGTTTTAAAAATAACATCCATTCAATGAGAGAGACACAATATTTTGGTATTTCATAAGATGTAAGCCCTACTGTACTGGATCAGACCAATGGTCCATATAGTCCAGCATCCAGATTGACCGAATTCCTCTTGAAAGCCTGCATGCAGGGCAATGAATTCAAAGCCCATATTGTGGTTGGCCAGACTCCTCTTGATTTCTCAGAGTGGTTGACAGTGATTCCTCTTGAAAACCTGCATGCAGGGCAATGAATTCAAAGCTCATATTGTTGCCCCTCAGCACTGGTAGTCAGGGGTTACTAGCTCTAAACATGGAGTCATCATGATGAACAATATTTGATGGGTCTAGCTCCTCTGGACATCTAATCCTGTTTTAGAGTAGCCTTCTTCACACCCCGTGATGGTGACTTCTACAAGCTACGAGCTAAGTTCTCTTTGAGTAAAAAAGTGCTTCATTTATATACCTCCTTCTAGTATCTAGCAAATTTATTCTCAGCATTTTTTCCTCAAAGCACTAAAGAGCCAAATGCTTGTAGCAATACAGATCATTCAAAAATAGTGCAACAGGTGGGTGGCAGCTCGGTGGTATTGCTGGCAAAATTATAATTTTGGGAGGGGAGAATTATTGGTAATGCAGTGTGTGGTCTGTAAATGAAAACTCGTTATTTCCATGGCTTTACAGATGTGATACTGCAGCCCAGTCCAGCCATAACATGGAGAACAACTGGGGGTATCCTGGATTTCTATATCTTTCTGGGCCCAGATCCAAAGAGCGTGATTGGCCAATATATGGATGTCATTGGTAGGCATTTACATTCTTCCCTATGAGATGGCAGCCCATAACTCAGTCAAGTGCTTTCTCCCCAGTGCCAGCCTTGTCAAGATGACTATCTTGGTGGTCAGTTGTGACCATCAATGAAGATCTGTGCTTTGTTCCTAATGCTGCAGACTAGCAGCATCCAGTATTGGGGTTGAAAGCAGTTCTGCAATCCAAGCCTATTCTCTGGCTCTGGGTTAGGCCTGTGCCACTAACATTTCTACAGGCAGAAAAATGTTGAACCAGGCAATTTATATCCATATAAAAAGTCTGACAGGCAGAATTCTTGAAGGAATATATTTGGGGGTAGAGTAGTGGTTGCCTTCCTTCTTAGCTGTCAAAGCAGATGGCTTCTTAGCCATCAAAAACAGATGAGAAACAGATCAGGTTCTATCTGATCTAATTTTAAGCCACCATTTTATACTAGACTTTACTAATTGCAAATGAAATTTTGGTTGGAAAATTACACCTTTTTAGAAATAAAATGCTGAGTGTGGTATTTTCTCCAGGTAGAAAGCTTGAGAGCTTCAGGGGCTTGTTGGAAGGGTCTTTGAAACCGGTTTTTTTTTGTTTTTGTTGTTTGCTTCCTTCAGGGTACCCCTTCATGCCCCCATACTGGGCTCTGGGATTCCATCTCTGTCGCTGGGGATACACCTCCACAGCTATCACTCAGGAAGTAGTCAAGAACATGACAGCAGCACAGTTTCCCCTGGTAGGTAACTTCCTTCTGGTTTGTTCCAAGGTGTTCTAGGCTCCTCTTTGATGGATAGGAGGTGTGGGAGCCAGTAAAGTTTCAATGCTGTTCCTTTGCACCGAATAGAAACTAGCTGAATAGGGGTGGAGGGCCCTGTACCCTCACTGATGCCACATTCTTGTGCCTAGCAGGATGTGCAGTGGAATGACCTGGATTATGCTGATGCAAAGAGGGATTTTACCTTCGATAAGAATAGGTTCCGAGGTATGCCCGACATGGTGCGTGCTTTCCATCGTGATGGCCGGAGGTACGTCATGATTGTGGTGAGTTAGTGAAGCCTGAATTCTTCCTGTGTCTGCAGAGCCAACTTCACTCTGTATCTCTGGAAATAATGCATTACAATGGCTAATCTCTTGTTGATCTCCCTTCTTGCATTAAAGAATGGGTCTCTGTGTCTTAAGCAGCTGTGAAGGAATGTGATCTTTTGGAAATCGTCCCAGCTGCAACTGTACTGCAGACTCTTCCTTACAAGTAGTCCCTGGGGTGGATTGCAGCTTTCATTGCTAGCCTTTACTGGTAGGGGTGAAAAATATTGAGAAATATGAGGCGGGAATAAGCTTATTATGCTTACACAGCAGAAAACTGATCATTCAGTAGAAGGACAGGATATGATTTGAATGTAGACATTCCCAGTATCAGTTTCTGTAATCCCAGTAGGGCTTGAGTTTCAGGACTAGAAAAGGTCTCCTCCTCAGACCTTGAAGAGCTGTTTTCAGTTGGAGAAGATAATACTAAACTACATGGACCAGTAGTAGTATGACGCAGATTCATATGTTCAAACAGCAGAGAAAGTAGCCTTCCAAAAGTACTGGTTGTTGTGGTTTTTCGGGCTGTATGGCCGTGGTCTGGTAGATCTTGTTCCTAACGTTTCGCCTGCATCTGTGGCCAGCATCTTCAGAGGTATATCACAGAGAGAAGTGTGTTACACACTGTGTCCAGTTAACACATTTCTCTCTGTGAGACGCCTCTGAAGATGCCAGCCACTGATGCAGACGAAACGTTAGGAACAAGATCTACCAGACCACGGCCACACAGCCCGGAAAACCCACAACAACCTGTTGAATCCGGCCATGAAAGCCTTCGACAAACCAAAAGTAGTTTGTAAGGGCTTGTATGGCTTACTTGCATGCTTTATTTTCCAACCAGGGTTACTGCTGAAAAATGCTTAAAAGTTATGTCCTTGTCTGATTTTGCATTCCAAATGCAAAATAAGCTATTTGCCAATTTGCATCACTGGGTGTGAGCTGGGATTTTTAATTACCTGTTTAAAGTAACTGAATGCCAAAATCTGGATTCCCTGCATCTAACTAAAGCATCCTCTGTCTGTTCTGCCCCATGCAGCATTTGATCCACAAAGCTTGCAACTTTTCCAAACGGAGCCGTCTTCACTGTACTATTGTTCTTTGCCTTTTTGTGCCCTGCCATATCCACTACTTCTGAGTATCTCTTCTCTTTTGCATCCCTTTTAGGATCCTGGTATCAGTAGTTCCAGCCCCTCTGGTAGTTACAAACCCTATGATGAAGGCCTGAAACAAGGTGTCTTCATCTTAAATGCAACAGGGCAGCCTCTGATAGGGAAGGTGAGTCTTGAGTTCCAGTTGTCAGCCTTGGAAGGTAGTGCACCAGCCATTAGCTGAAACCATAATGCAGATTTTAACTGAGTTGACATGTATTTTTATAACTCGTTTTATTGGGAAGAAATACAAATACTGAGGACATAAAAGAAAAACAATATGCATTCTGAATGTGCCCAAAACAACATTTGTTGCAGCGCTTTTTGACATATCTAGAAATTAGAGAGGATTTTACTTTCTCACTGAACCGGCTGTGCTTCTTTAGTCCCTTAGTTTTTCCATCTTCATCTTCACTGAAAGGATTTTACGTAAACAAAAAGTGTTCTAAACACAGATAATAAATACAGCCTACTGGCATTTCTTGAAAGTTTTGGCCCTTTATCTTTCAGGTTTGGCCTGGACCCACTGCCTTCCCGGACTTTACCAACCCACAGGCCCAGCTGTGGTGGCACAACATGGTGAAGGATTTCCATGACCAAGTGCCCTTTGATGGCATGTGGATCGTGAGTCTCTCTCTCTCTCTCTTATATGCTGGAAGGTGGTAGTACTAACAGCTAAAGTTTTTTTAAAAGATAAAGCGCACAATTCATTTGTTTCAACAGGATGTTCCTACCATGAAATCAAAACTCTCATATGCCACACATCCTTTTGTTTTCCTTTTAGGACATGAATGAGCCATCCAACTTTGTGGAAGGTTCCTTGGATGGCTGTCCGAATAACAAACTGGAGAACCCCCCTTATGTGCCAGGTAAGAAATAGTAGGGAAAATGTAGGCTATTGGTGGAATATGAACTTAATTATTCTTGTATTGGCATGAGACAGTTGAGGAACTTGTGTATCTTAGGAATTTTAACAATGGCCAACAATTCATTCTGTTTTGATCACTTCTCTAGTATTAACTCAGTTATTTTAATAACAGTATAACTTCATTCCCTAGTCCTTACTCTGTTTAATAACATTAAAGCTGAAGTAAGATGTCTACAAATATATATGTGCAGCATTGTACAGGGAGTACTCCTTACTTGCTGACTCCACAGTTATCTTAAGACCCCTGAGCCCTAGAATTGTGAATCAGCATTTAATAAAGTAAGAACAGAAGAATTTAATGGATCTATGAACGTTTTTTCAATGGCATGGAAAATAACATTTCTGCTAAGTAACAAAAATGTGCAAGTTATTGGAGCAGTAGTGGTACTTCACAAATTAGAACCTAAAGTTATGAAGGAAAGAGAAGTCCTGAAATCTTTTGATGGAATTTATACAAAATAAAACTATTTATGATTTCTGCACTGGCAATTTATGACTTTTTTTTTACAAGGAGCAGCAGTGGCGCCTGCAGGAGAGAAAGGGGGGATATAAATCCAACCTCCTCCTCCTCCTCCTCCTCCTCCTCCTCCTCCTCCTCCTCCTTCTTCTTCTTCTTCTTCTTCTTCTTCTTCTTCTTCTTCTTCTTCTGTGTTATACCTGAGAATAACTAAATGCTTAGCATTGATGTACCTTAACCACTTAAAATTCTGTGCATGATTGTATGATGACTGGCACAACCTTTCCAAAAAGAGAAAATGTTGATTAGAGAGGGAAGTTGCTTGAATTTTTTTCCAGTACAATTCAATAGTTCCTTGAACAAGAATCCATAATCTTTAAATTAGCATTTATTTGAATAATAATTTTTTCTCACATAAGAAATAAATGAATACATACATAGACGCCAACAACAACAGCGAGAAAAAAACAAGTTAGAACATAAAAAATACAACGCATTACACACCCTACAATGACTTCCAGCTATCTCATCTTTGATTTAAAGTTAACTCTAGATACTGGTTGTGTTGGGTTTTCCGGGCTGTGTGGCCGTGGTCTGGTAGGTCTTGTTCCTAACGTTTCGCCTGCATCTGTGGCTGGCATCTTCAGAGGTGTATCACAGAGAGAAGTCTGTTACACACTGTGTCTAGTAAGAAGGATGTTTAGTGGGGTATATATTGTTCATGTCCCAGGGTGGGGGACCAATCAGTAAGTGTTTGGGTGGAACTTGCTATGCAAAGGTGTGGTTGAGTGCATTGTATTGCGGGTGGGGTTATCAGTCCATTTACATTTGTAGTCACATTTGCATTCCCTGCAGCAGCAGCAGTATTGGTGAATGCAAATCCTGTGTCTGGGTGGAGTCCATTGTCCATGAACTTAGCATGCCTTTGATTCTGGTGTTTTTAAGTACTGGTAGCCAAGCTTTGTTAATTCTCAGAGTCCCTTCTTGAAGTTGTCTTGGTGTTTGTGAATTTCAACCAATGCAATAATCAAATTCTCAGTTCAAAAACAAGTTTATCTCTCCTTTAACTTTTCACATATGGTATTATAACAATATTTCAGCAATATTTTCTATCTTTTTATGTTAAGTGGTTGTTGTTGGTATCCTTTTACTTCATTTTTAGAGTTCTCTAATAAACTCACAGCTAATGCATGGATCTTCCATCCAATCTTTTCCCACAAAACAGCCAGCTTCATGGCCACATCAAATTCTCAGATAGCTTCCCCCCCCCCCCTCCTAGGTCTGAATATTCCAGGTACAAGAAATCTGGGTTGGAACAGCTTTAATCTTCAAGATTCCTCAGCCGGGTTTAGCAAAGATGGCAATCCGTCTCCTGGGACTTCAACTCAAGGGCAGGGAGACGGGTCCTCCAACTCATCTGCCTCCTGAGGAGACCCCTTCTGGAAAAATATGGGCAATCTTAGGTCCCTCTTCTTGATCTGGAGATGACAACTCAGGTCTGAGGTAGTTCCCAGACCAGTAAACCCCCTGCTGGGTTCCTCTGCTATCACAGAGAGGATGCAACTAGTCGCAAAACTAAACTGGAAGTTATCTGAAATTAAATTAACATTAGCATTTTCTTAATCTTTTTTAATTTAACTGTTTGGGGCTGAGTTATATTGCTGAATGCATATTGAAGAACAACCAGGTTAGTTTTACAGAAAACTCTTGGTGTAGTTTGGGTGTTGAAATAGAAAGCATGAAATTGACTGACAGGCCAGAACCATAGAAATTTATAGAAGATTCTAAATATGCAAAAAATTGGATTGGCTTGGATGCTGTGCAGTGCAAGCAGAGTAATACTACATGAACAGAGGCTTTCTCACCTGTCACCCCTTCACCCTGACACCCTGAAATTGTGCTCCTGTGGGTCTGTGCTTCCCTCAGAAACATCATGAGGATCAAAGTAGAGGGGGGAAATTGGCAAAAATCACCTCCCTCCTCTTCCTTGAGCGCAAGTGCCAACCATGAGTAGAAAGGACTTTTAGAATCTAAGCTGCTGATTTTACTGTGCCCTTAACAGCAACTAGTGATTCCAATAGCCTCAAGATCCAGAATGTTCACTGCAACAATCCAACACTTCTCACCAAACTCATACGTAAGGACCTCCTTATTCATTCATTTCCACTCACCCTTCTATTTACAGGTGTTCTGGGGGGCTCCCTGAAGACACACACAATCTGTGCTTCCAGTAAGCAATATCTGTCTTCTCACTATAACCTGCACAATCTGTATGGGCTGATGGAGGCCATTGCTTCACATGAGTGAGTATGCTACAGAGCAGTGCCGACTGGGTAATTCTCCCTTGGCAACCCTGCGCAAAAGGTGGAGGGCATCTTGGAGATGGACAGTGAAAAATATCACATTGGGGTCTTTCCTGGTTAATGAGGGTTTGCCTTGGATGTTAAGATGGTGTAGCATGGCAAATCATGTTCTAATTGAGGTTATGTTCTACAGTGCAGAATGTAATTTTCACAATATAATTTGCAATCTAATATTGATCAGGGTGCTCTTTCACAAAGGGAACATAAAAAACTCAATCCCTTTCTGACCACCATTGACTTTCCTCTCTCTTCTGTTATCAGCGCTTTAGTGACAGTGCGAGGGAAACGCCCATTTGTGATTTCTCGTTCCACCTTTGCAAGCCATGGTCGCTATGCTGGCCACTGGACTGGAGATATTGCAAGCTCCTGGGAACATTTATACTACACCATACCAGGTACAGATGTTTGGAGAACCAACCTTGGAAGCCTCTCTAAATTCTGTTTTGCCTGAGTCAAGCCTGAGAGACATTGCATGCCTGTGGTACTTCTTTAGCTGAGGGGAATCGTGCCATGATGACTAGAATCCTCCAACACCCACTTGTGGGATCTGTCGTGACCTGCCTTGAGACTTGTTCATTAGTGTTGTTCAATGTTGATTCATTCCTTGTATCTTACCTTCTCTACCTCCAGCGATGCTGCTCTTTAACCTCTATGGCGTCCCATTGGTTGGTGCTGACGTCTGTGGCTTTGTGGGCAACACTTCAGAAGAGCTATGTGTGCGCTGGACCCAGCTGGGTGCCTTCTATCCATTCATGCGAAACCACAATGACCATGGAAACAGGGTAAGGTGATGATAGTTGGTCAGTCTTGTAATGAATATAGAATGGGAGTGGTGAGGGGAAGACTGTGATTCAGTAGATCCCAAGGATTTTTGTTACTGTAGCCCTATTTGCAAAGCTTGAAGTGCAAGGGCCAGTATTCCTCCTGCATGATTGTAAAACAAGAAAATAGTGCTTGTGTAGTAGTTTTGGCTTCATGCCATTAAAAGAAGCAGTTTCAATATGTGTTGTTCTTTTACTCTTTATTAATTGTTGAACAGGAGTTAAAGGTTAACATTTCCTCCTAACTTAATTGGAACTGTTCCCTGATCCAGTTGTGCCCACAGGAAAAAAAGTGAAAAAAATGGCAGATAGGCTGTACTCTAGGAGTTAAACTTCTGGCCAAGATCTTCCATAAAAATGACTCTCAGGAATGAGGTTAGGGCACTTTCAAAGTAGAAAAGGGAGGAAGTGCAGTTCTGAATTGCTCAACAAAATCCGTGCAGTTCTGTTTCTGCTACTGTGTGAGAGGTAGTGGAGGTCTTTACACCCTAGTGTGCTTGTGTATTATAGCATATCTGTAAATCCTTCAAGCCTAAATGGCTTGGGCCCCACCAATCTGAAGGAGCACCTGTGTCCATATGACCTGCCTGAGCACTAAGGTCAAATGGAGGGGCTTTCCTGGTGATCTCTTCCCCCGCCAGGAGGGCTTTCTGCAAGGCTAGCCCCATGGAAATTTTGCTGCGCCAACCCTCTCTATGTATTCTCAGTGCCTGGATCTCATTTCTTCACCAAGGCCTTTGGCCTTTGATCCTCTTGATGCCCCCTCTGTAAGCTGCTGATCTGGGGTGCAGGAGGTGGGTGGGTAATATTCTGCAATATAGGTGGGTATTCGCCAGGGAGGAAACTTTCTGCAAGGCTAGCCCCATGGAAATTTGCCAGGTGCCAACCCTTTATGGCTTTCAGTGCCTGGACTTTACTCTTCACCAAGGCCTTTGGCCTTTGATCCTCTTGATGCCCCCTCTGTAAGCTGCTGATCTGGGGTGCAGGAGGTGGGTGGGTAATATTCTGGGTAATATATAGGTGGGTAATATTCTAGAAGTGCTTTATGGTGTTTTTATGATTGTTTATACAATGAGGAGTTATTGGATGTTTTATTAGTGCTCAATTTTATATTCTAGTGTTCTTATGCTGGTTTTTTTTAGAATGTAGAGCTATTTAATGTTGTTTTGTTGTAGTTTTCAATCTTGCAAGCCACTCTGAGACCTCCATATAGGACAGGGTGTAGGTTTAGTAAATTAATCAATAAAATATAGCCCAACTTTCTTCCTTCATGTAATCCAGGATATTTACGTGATGTGGTTCTAAGGAGATCATCTATCCACAGCTTCATGTGTCCTTCGTTTGTAGTTTGAATTTATATCATTAAAAATATCCTTATTGTACAAAAAGAAAAACTTGATTCTGTTTTAATATAAATTACTCCATTTTGTGTGTATAATATAATATGCACATTGTCTTTCACTTAGTGCATATGCTTAGCTGGTTTTGTTTCTGCTAGTAAGGAAGAGCTGTGTCCACCGAATCCATCTTGTGCCCACTGGGAATGTCTGCTGAGCCTCTGCTTTTATGTACTCCCTGGTTTCTGAGATTTCATTGGATGTTGCCGATGTGTTTTCAGCTGCAACTGCTGGAAACATGCTGTGTGACTGAAGATAATAAATGTTGTCAAATCCCATACTCAGATGGCTCACAGCTCTCCCTTGATGATCAGCCCCATAAATTAACTATATTGGCTGAACTCTGCTTGCAGAGGAAATACTGAATAGTATCCAATGGTATCCAGTGCTGTTTTAATTTTCCATACTTCAGATATCACTTGCCTTTCCACTTAACAATGTGCAATCCAATTATTTTCACTTTCTCTGGTTTCTTATTTTTGTAGAATTCTTGCAGCAGCCTTTAGGACATTGTTCCTCTAGGTGGGTGGTAACTCCTTTCTGTGTCCAGTCCCTTCCCTTTGTGTTGCTGTGCTGTGCAAGGCTCCTGTGTGCTGGGCTGAACTGGTGGTCTTCACAAAAAGCCACTGGCAGCTCCTGGGCCAGGACAATGTGCTGTGCTGGCATTTATCCCTGGTGCAAGGTCACAAGTTATGGCCAGTGAAATGTCCAGTGCTCTGCTAATAGGGCACAGGATCAGATCAGAGGTTCTGCTTAGGGGAGGGGCTGTGGCTCAGTGATAAAACATCTCTTTGGCATGCAGAAGATTCCCTGGCATCTCCAGTTAAAAGGACCAGGCAGCAGGTGATGTGAAAGATCTCTGCCTGAGACCATAGAGAGCTGCTACCAGTCTGAGTAGACAGTACTAACCTGATGGACCAATGGTCTGATTCTGTATAAAGCAAATTCTCGTATGTGTTCACTCCCACTGAGGTCAGTTCCATTCCATAGAATGTAAAAGAAGGAACATAAGAGTGATGACTGGAAGCTTGGGAGTCAAGAGTAGGTTTCTGGATCTGACCTTGGTGGGGAATGCTCTTTCTGGTGCAAGAACTCTGCAACATGACTTGCCTTTCTGTCTGGTAGCCTCAGGAGCCATTCGCCTTCAGCCAAGGAGCCCAGCAGGCCATGAGGAAAGCCCTTCTTCTGCGCTACTCACTCCTTCCCTACCTCTACACTCTCTTCCACAAGACCCATTCTGCAGGAGAGACCGTAGCCCGCCCTCTTTATCTGGAGTAAGTCAGTCGAGAGCTGAGTGGGCTGTGGTGATTCAGTGGGGTTTTGGAGCAGAGGCTGCTCCAGGGTCAGGAATCTCAAGAATGCTGAGTAAAATGTGTCATGACCCACCCACCCTGGGGGGGAAGGGGAGAGGGGAAGGGGACCTGACATCTGGTCATGGCCCACACACCCTTGGGAGAAGGGGAGGGAGGGGGAGAGGGGAAGGAAAGGGGGTCCAACTTCTGATTATGGCCCACCCACCCGGGAGAGGGTTAGGGAGAGGGCGGTTTAGGAAGGCAGTGAGGAGAAAGGGCCAATCATCTGGTCATGACCTACCCATCCTGGGGGGAAGGGTAGGGTAGGGAAAGGAGAGGAGAGGAGAGGGGAAGGGGTGGATTGACTTCCATAGTTTTGCATTCAATGGAGACTGAATGCCACATTTCCCATGTGATCTGCTGGCCTAGCATAAGAAAGTGGAAGACACAGGCTCAGCTTTGTAATAGTGTGTAGGAAGACAACAGCAGACTCAACGTAGCATTCTGGATGGGGTGGGAATAAAATTATAACACAGATGCATTATTCAATGTAGAAAATGTATATGCCGCCTTCCCCAAAGTTAGTAAAAAGATTAAAACTCTTAATTAATATAAAAATTTAATTCAAATTAACCTCCCTAGCAATATAACCATCATATCCTAACTGTCATAAAACCAACAGTCTGTCAACAGCATAAAGCAGCGGTGGCGAACCTATGGCACGGGTGCCAGAGGTGGCACTCAGAGACCTTTCTGTGGGCACACGTGCACAGAGTTCATCATGTTGGGGGGGGTGGAAAATCACACCCCTCACACACATCTAGACTAGCCTGGGCACAATCCTTTACCTGGGAGTAAGCTCGGTTGCTGGCAATGGGGCTTGTTTCTGAGTAAACCCCTCCTAGAGTTGTGAGTCACCCATTCGAAGCGTTAGCACGGTTGCTTCACCAAGCTTACTCCTGAGTAATGCACGCCTTGGAGCCAACCGTTTTTTCTAAACTAAAACCTCAGTATTCAGGTTAAATTGCCATGTTGGCACTTTGTAATAAATAAGTGGGTTTGGGGTTGCAATTTGGGCACTCGGTCTCGAAAAGGTTTGCCATCACTGGCATAAAGCAACATAGAAGTAAGTCAATTTTTTTTTGTTTTTTCTTCTTTATACTTGATAGTTTGCTTCAAACTCAAAGAAGCATCTTCAGAGTTGAGGGTTAGATCTAAAACTTCAGGGCTTCACTGAGGTGTCTTCAAACTGGAGCATGTGCAGTGCAGGGCATAGCAGCTGTAGAGATTTTCTGCACTCTTGAATCACCACTCCTGAAAGTGAGATTGCACCATAGATAGCAAATCCCAAGCTACGTCAGCCCTTGGTTCTTGGTCCATATTCTGTGAATGTGACTGAGGAGAGAGGATATGAGCTTGTCCCAGCAGCAGCCACCACCATCAGCTCCACCACCTATTTAAAGGTATAGGAAATGTCTGTATGAATGCCTTCTTTGCAGGTTCCCACAAGACCCTAATACATGGAATGTTGACCGGCAGCTCATGTGGGGAGCAGCACTTCTTATCACCCCTGTACTGGAGGCAGGGAAGACAACAGTCAGCGGCTACTTCCCTTTGGGCACATGGTACAACCCGATGACTGTGAGTATTACTTGATTTCTCTGGTAAAGATGTTGGGGGGGGGGTGGCATTTGGCAATAGGACAGAGCCCATGACTAGTGGCTGCCTTTTATTTAACAATGGATCCTTTGCTTTTCTCCCCAATGGGAGCCCAAAGCAGTTTACAGCACTGTTCTCTCCTCAATTGTACCCTTATAACATCAACCTTGTGAGGCAGGTTAGGCTGAGTGGCCCAAGGATGCCTACTCTGACACTCTTAACCACACCAGTTGTCTTCTTTTGTCTTACAAATGCAGCTTTCCACACTGGCCCCTGAATCGGCCTCAATGTCGAAGGGAGATACTGAGGTTGGGCTGAAGGGAGGTGGTTGCGGAGGCGGGGCAGGAGGCAGGCTGGCAGGGCAATGAGCCAATCCGAGCCCTGAGAGAAGGGCAAGGAGGCAGCTTGGGCTCTGGCTGGCTGGGGAAAAGTGCAGGGGTGCAGCAACCCCTTCAAAAAGAGGTGGGAGAGGCCTGACTGGGGAGGAAAATGGCATCCGAGACTTCCATGCACACTGGGGAATCTCCCTGCCCATTCTGAGGCCTGCCCCCCCCCCCTGCCAGACCAGGAGCCCCACAAAAAAGGGGGGCATGGCAAGGAGAGGGTCACCTCCCACAGAGAGTGCCTCACATGTTTCTTTGGTGATCAACTTGGTCTGAATATTGGGCATCTTTTGTGTGTTCTTTCAGTCTGCCCCCAACTCCAGCAAGCACATCCTATTGTGTGTCTGTCATTCTTGCATCTTTTCAGGGATTTACCATTCACAGCAAGGGTCAGTGGATTCTCTTACCAGCTCCACTTGACACAATCAATGTCCACATACGTGCAGGATACATCCTACCATTGCAGGTGAGTCACCTCTACTAATTTCTGTCGCACATCATCACCATTACATGCGTGAACATATAAATGCTCACTCGGAATCTTTGCTGGTAGAACTGAGGGAGAACCTCAGGATTCTCTTCATGGCATCTTGGTGCTACTAAAGGGAAACTAAGACTTTGATGCTGGGATGTATCTTCTTTCTTCAGGAGCCTGCCTTAACAACCACAGAGTCCCGCAAAAAGGGGATGACCCTAGTGGTGGCTTTGACATCAGAAGGGGTGGCTAGAGGTGACCTGTTCTGGGATGATGGTGAAGGACTGGCGACTTTCGAGAAGGGCGATTATACACAGATCCTCTTTCTGGCAAGAAATGTGAGTTTCTTGAAAAATAAATCTGTTACCAAGACTGGAACAGTAGTAGCAAAGAAATGTGCCTTTAGCTGTGCCTTTTAAAACATTTGTCTTTTGATCTTTTGTTATCGACCTTGAGTCTCTGGAGAGGAACAAGTTCTAAGGTCAAATAACACCAATCAAATGGCGGACAGGGTTGGGGAACTGGGCTGATCTTAAGAGAGGTGCAAGATCCTTTGAACGAGGTGTGCGGCCAAATTACTACTATAAATCTGTGCAAGAAAGGCACGCTTTGTCTCCCCTCCTCACGCTTTGCCTCCTCCCCAGGTAAGATGTTGTAAAACATAGTGGAGGAAGGGCCAGGAATCCAGTTACATAAAATTAATCCAGGTTGGTTTGAACAAATATGCCCATGTGATGCAATCAATGATGACAAATTTACTGGTCCATCTGTCTTAATGGGACATTCCAAATTGGAAGGCTACTTAGAGATAATCTAGTCGAATTCTCCCTAGCCCACCCAGAGGTTTCCCTTGAAAAATGTCTTCACTTCTTTTCTTGGAAGACTTCAAAGAAGGAGAGCCAACAACCTCCCTGAATAGTTTACCAATCAATACAATATTTACCTAGCATTTAATCTGTGTGGATTTGAAACCATGTCTTTTGTTTCCTTGATTGAGTCAGTTCATCACATTTTGGGTCTACCTCTTGTCCTCCTTTCTTCAGCTTTGCTGTAACCTATGAAACAAGCTGATTTTCTTCTGACATTTTGTTGTATATTCTAATCACCAATGTAAATTTGCAATATGATCTCTAGTGCCTCTTCCTTTTCTGAATTCACCTTGAATATCTGGCATTCTTTGTTTTGTATATGTTAACAATCTTCACTGTAAAATTTTGGCCATCACTGTAGTTGTGTGAGAAATTGATACAATGGTCCAATAGTTGCTGCAGTCTTTGATGTCTCCTTTTTTGGAACCGGAATACAGTTTGAGCATTTTCAATTTGTGGCCATTCTCTTGTCTTCCTCAGTTGTTGGTATATTCCTGTTAAGACTTTGATGGAACTCAGTTTGAGTGGTTTGGAATAGCTTAACTGAGATCTCATCTACTGGTGATTTGTTTCTCCCAATTGCTCTCAGTCCAGCTGTCACCTCACTTGCTGAAACAGTAGGTTCCTCTTCAAAAGTTTCTTCTTGGAAGGAATCTGCCATCCTTTCATCACTCCTATATAAAATTCTTCAGTGTATTTTCCCCAACTTTTAAAATTTTTGTCCTATTCCAGTGGTTTCCAACTTAGGGTACGTGCAGGGGCGAAGCTAGGGGGAACTGTGCCCTGTGCTCCTGCTGTGGCGGCGCCTGCCCCCGGAACGCCCTGGCCTGCAGCATTACACGCCTGGGGCAGCACACCCCCATTCCCATTGGCGCTACACCACTGGGTACACGTGCCTCCAAGGGTATGTGAAAAATTATGTAATAGGTTAGCTAATATTGGGGTATAATTTTAAGGAAATGAGTTGCCAAGCAGTACATGTGAAAAAAAATCCTACTCAATTAATTTTTTTTCTTTGTTGGTCTTTCAGCACTCCTAACTGTGTTTTAGATTTCCCTTTCATTTCTTGGATCTTACAAAACAGATCTCTTGTTTGTCCTTGAGCACTCTGCTAACCCAATATTCCTTTATTGTTGAGGGATGCTTAATTTGGATGAATCCAAACTGCCATGATCTCCAACTGCTCACATCCTTCCTCTGTTACAGGGCATGCTGGTTAATGAAATTGTGAGGCTCAACTGCCAAGTCGATGGGCTGCTGCTGCAGGCGGCGTCGGTGTTGGGTGTTCCCAGCCCTCCTCATCACGTCCTGGCAAATGGCCTCCCCGTTACAGACTTCTCTTACCGCTTAGACACTAAGGTAAAGTCATCTCTGAGTGCCAAGGTTGATGCCTGTTTCTGTTTGCATTACAAAAAGGTATTCCTTGAGGCCAACATACAGGGAGGTGTGGAGAAACTCCATTTGTTTCGGCAAGGAAACATACAGCAGATGCATGTAGAGACTCAGAAGTCAGAAATAGTCAGAGAGAGAATGCTGCTAGAACACGGCCATATAGCCCGGAAACCACACAGCACCCCAGTGATTCCGGCCGTGAAAGCCTTCGACAATACAGTCAGAGAGTAGCTGTGAACTGTTGGATCTAGCAGTCCATCAATAGAAAGTGCTGACTATCCCGGATCTTTCCTACATGCCCTCCTTGTTCTTCTGTCAGCTTATTCCTGGGCCCATGTGACCGGCATGGACTAATAGTCTTGCGAGTTAGGAGGCTGCAGCGGGGAGGGGATTAGATTTGCCTTTCTGCACTTCTGTCAGTGCAGCGCCACTGTTGGGAGAGGAAGGAGAGGGCAATGTCTCCCCTTCCCTCCTCCCCACTGGAGCCTCCCAATGCACCTGCCTGTTAGAACCACATGGGTTCTACAGTCTACAGTTCTACAGTCTTGAAAAATAAACTTTGCAGACGTCAGAAAGGATTGTTGTGGGGGAGTGGAATCCAGGGAAAGATCAGCCATCAGCCACTATATTGTTGGAGCCAATCCCAAGTGCTTTTTCTTCATTTCTCTCATGCTCAATATTTGTTCCATTATTATCACTATTTCCTGTCTTTCCTCTGAGGAGCTCAACCTGATTCTTCTTTCTTTTTCATCCTCACAACAACCCATTTAGGTAGGTAAGGCTGAAACTGAATGGCATAAAATCACCTAGTGAGTTTCTGGCTGAGAGTTGAACCTGAGTTTCCTAAAACAAGTCTAACACTTTAACAAGTACAACCACAGCCCCCTTCTGATACTTCTGATAAATTAAGTAAAAATAAATTATGTAAAAATACAAAGGAAACTTATGCATCTTGTCATAATTCTTGATACTTGAAACTGTGGTATTTCAGTTTTAAACATGGGTTTAGCCAGATTAATATTTAGAGATTATTTCTACGTAGACATGCATGATTGCTTCTTCTAATGCCTGAAACAAATGTAGTTATGTACCTAAACCATACTCAATCGTTTGCTCAGGAGCTGCATGTGGCTCTTTGACATGCCACCTGTGGCTTCTTTCAGCACTGTTCCCCAATGTGCCACTTGACCCATTTCTCTAAAATGTGGGCAAGGCTCTTGCCTAGTGGTACTTCTGAATGACAGACAGTTCCCATATTAAAACAACTGGCACTAGAGCAGGGTGTGGTGAACTCTGTAGCACGCGGTGCCAGGGTGAAACTCAGGAAGAGCCCTCTCTGTGAACGCGATCGCAAACAGAGTGCCCCCTCCCCACACATCTAGGCTAGCCTGGACCGATGGGCTCGATTATTAGCATTAAACCTAAGACCTAGTTTTGGGAAAGCAGTGTAGGTTACCCTGTTAGCGCTTCGTTAAGCCCCACTGGATTTTCATGCGAAGAACTTTAAAGCCGCGATTCTTTACCTACCAGGAGGGTAAGCCTCGGTTTCCTGGCAATGGGGCTTGCTTCTGGAGTAAACCCTCCTAGGGTTGTGATTCAATTCTCGTTGGACAGAGTTGCCGCGGTTGTTTCAAAAGCAAAGCCACCGCACTACCACTAAGCTTTTTACCTCCCAAGTAATGCATGCCTCCAGAGCCAACCATTTTTTCTAAGCCGAGCCTCAGTATTCAGATTAAAGTTGTCGTGTGTTGGCTCTTCTGCGATAAATAAGTGGGTTTTGGGTTGCAATTTGAATTTCCGGTCTTGAAAGGTTCGCCATCCACTGGCCTAGAGTATACCTGAGAAGTATTTCTCCAGCTGCTGCTGCTTAAAAGTCTTAAGGTTAACAGATTTGGTGTTGGAAAGGGCAATACCAAGTCCCAGCTTCGCTTATGGAGTTCCCCTGAGTGGGGTTTCTTCCAGGCAAGAGGTAGTGAGAGGTGGTTTGCCATTGCCTGCCTCTGTGTAGTAGAAGTGATCTTGGTGGTCTCCAGTCTATATGTGCTGAACAGGGCTGACCTGGCGTGTAACCTCTGAGACCTGGCAAGATGGGGTGGGAACAAGTCTGAGCCATCCAGATCGGTCTGGCGGGCATGTTCCCAAACACGACAGCCGCGACTGCCCCCCGGTTCATCACCGGAGCGTGCTTTAATGCGTGTTCTACGTGAATCAACCCCGCGATTGCAAAACTGTCTTGGTGAGGTGGTATGCGCCAGAGCCAGCCTTCTAAGCGTGGGTTTTCTCTCCTGGGTGCCATCTTTATTTTTTCTCACCATTGCCTGTCCCTGGGGCTGGCAACCCGTGAAACTGGCGCTCTGGGCCAGAATCTGTTTCTAATCCATTGCCCGCGGAATATGCCAAATTGTTTTTTCCCCTTTTTTGGGCTACCTCTGAAACAACTTAGAAACCCTGAATTAAATTGGGTGGTGGCAGCGGTAGGTGGCAGAGGCAGAGCTGAACATGTTTCTTCCTCCAAAAGAAAGTCCACTCATGCCAGTCTAGCCAGCGCATCTCGCATCGTTCCTCTGTGCCTTGGTTGTTATTAGCTGGTCCGCTCACAGGGGTGAGTATTTCGCTTGGTTCAGAAGCCAAACTCATTAGCAGCAAATTATGGTTCTGTTCGCGATGAATTGCAGTGCTCTTCCTGTGGATGAGAGTCAAGAGCTTTGCTTTCACCGGTTTAATGTGGAGCAGCTTTTGAGGAGTCTTATCCTGTTTTGTTTTCTCATGAGCGTATGTAGCGGGAGTGGGGAGAAAAGGCAATTGCTGCGGATTTAAGCCCGGTATTTACCGGTGTAAAGAGCCCTCGTTGCTTCATTTCTCAGACTCCTTTTTCCCACACATTTGGGCGTCTGCCTTCCAGTGATTAATATGACCCGTGGCAGAATCCAATAACCTTTTTTGGACAATTAATCCCAGTGGTTCTCTCCCTGAGCAGCTGGGTTTTGAAGGCGAGTTTCATTGTGCTGGTAATGGACTGGTAATCAAAAAATGGAATTTCTCAATGAAATGTTGGTCGCGAAAGAGTTGTGGAGCTAGCCTGCTTGATTCTTTGAACAGCTTGGCGCGGTGTTGTAGAAGAGAAGAAAGAATGTGCCATCGAAGTCACAGCCAGTCCGCGGTGACCTTCCCATCCCTGGTGTGTTGAAGTCCCGAGATGAGCAGGCGGGTTCTTGCACTAGCACGTCCTGAACTTCCTGAGTCAGTCTCCCCATCCGTAATGTACTGACTGTGGCCACCCCTGCTTGGCTCCCAAGCTTCCAGATAAGCTCAGGATAATTTGGGCTGGCGCTGGACCCACTGTGAAAGTGCTAAAGGCACACAAGTTAAATGGTCACTGTAAGCCAAGTGATGACTCCATTGTTATGGGTAAGCCCTGTGGCTAAAATTCAACAAGGTGGCTTCAGCAAAGCAAAACTTGATGGATGCATGAGAATGGTAGACCTGGCCTGCCGCACTGTTTGTGCAAATATGAATTTATAGAAGCAGAAGGGGCCAGTCTTTGGGAAGATCGAGCCAGCACTTGCGCCACTCATGATCCTCAGCATGCACATAGGACAGTGGAATGCCGCCCAAAGTTGCACATCTCCACACTCTATCCTAGCGGTACGCTTAACCTTGTAGGGCAGTGATGGTGAACCTATATGGCACAGGTGCCGGAAATTTGGCGCTCAGAGCCCTCTCTGTGGGCACACACAGAGTTCATCATGGGGAAGCCCCCCTTTTATCTAAACTGGGCTAACCTGCACCGCTGGGCTTGATTATTATTACCATCAAACCTAAGACATAGTTTTGGGAAAAAGCAGTATGGGTAGCTAACCCTGTTAAGCTGTTAGAAAAAAACCCTAGAGCCCCACTGATTTTCATGCAAAAGAACTAGCGCCAATCCACGTTACCTGGGGTAAGCTTGGTTGCTGGCAATGTGGCTTCGCTTCTGAATGCAAACCCTCCTAGAATTAAGTGATTCACCCGTTGAAAAGAAAGAGTTGCAACTGTTGCTTCAAAGCAAAGCCACCAACTACCTCACCAAGCTTACTCCTGAGTAATGCAGCCTCCAGACCCAAATCCATATTTTTTTCTCTAAACTGAAACCTCAGAATTCAGGTTGAATTGCCGTGTTGGCACTTTGCGATAAATAAGTGGGTTTTGGGTTGCAATTTGGGCACTCGGTCTCAAAAAGGTTCGCCATCACTGCACTAGAGGAACAGGTAAATAGTGAGCCTCCCTGAAGTGCGAGCCTGGGGCCAAAGATGAAAGTAAACGTGACTCTTCTGCTTGATGATAATTGCAAATGAGGTCTGAGTGGTGGAGAGCCAGCTCCTGCCACCACTTGCATCTACCCATCTGGGGTCTGGGCAGCAGGCTTCCAGCAGCAATGGTGGTTCCCACCCACCTTGCATGGGGGGCCACTGTTTGCTTGGTCCTGGTTGGAGACAGTTGACAGTGATTCTGGAGCTCCATTCTGGACTATTGACCAGGGTCCCAGAATCACTTAAGAATCCCCTGATCTCAACAATCACAGGTATAGAACCCTCAAAGACAGGATGGTTCACATAATTTGTGCCTCTGTCTCTTAGATTGTGAGCCCACCTGCGTCCTTGCATGCTCTAACAGGTGATACCATCTGAACTAGTCCCACATCCCTCATTGTGATTCCTGACTGAGGAGCTGCCACTAACTGTCTTTTGTTCCTCCCTCAGATCCTTAACATCTCCCTCTCTCTGCCGATGAGAGAGCAATTTGTCATCACCTGGTCCTGACCCTACAATGGACGCTCATCAGTTTTGCAGAAGCACAATGAAGAACGGACAATCTACTGATGAATGCATGTGATATCTTGATGATTTCTCTAAGAATGCTTCCTTTAGGAAAAGAACAGTTTCTTCTGGAGAAAGAGGAGGACCTTGAAGGTTTCGTTAAAAGAAAACTGCTTAGCCACCCTTGCTCTGAATGAGACTGAGCTGTTCCTTTGCCATTCTTGTAAGGTCCTTACTTTTCTGAAGGAGAAAAATAATGGGAAAGGAAGATGACTGTTGTTTGGGTGTGACAAATGCACCCGCAATGGTACTTCCAGATCTGGGATTAAGCCTGCACAAGTGCTGAAGCTGAGGGAGTCCTCCTCCCATTCACCATCTTAGTTACCATGCTCCATACTTCTTAGAATCAAGGCCCAGTCTCCCATTGGCTAGAATAATTCTGAACTGGTCTCTGAAGCATTATGGGAAACTGATAGTTTTTTGGAACAGGAGTGGAAATGCTCTGGGAAGAACTGCAATATTTCAGAGCAGTCACATCATTCATTTTCAAGTCATTAGGGCAGCTAGGGGGAAGGCAGTCAAAGTGTGCCACTGATACAGTTTGTGCCAAATATTCCCATTTTCAGAAACAGACTTCAGGAGGAGAAGTAGGTTATCTACCTCAAGAGCAATTTTTTACTTGAAAAAAGAAAAAGAAAATCCACCCTCTATCTGGAGAGATCCAATGTAGAAAGAGAGAGTTGCTGTGGGAACTTAGGGAGGGCATGGAGCATCTTTGCTTTTGAAATCTGTAATGTCTTCTCAGTGTTGATCAAAAGTGGAGTATCTTTCCAGTAAAGATTATCCTGAATGTTGTATGGTTCTCTTAAATACTGTTGGAGCCAACGGCAGAACATGAATCTTCACTATCTCACCTTTGCTTTTTTACTCCTTATTCATTGCATTCATCTTCCCTCTAAGGCCAAGTGTTTTCCCATCTCAGTGCTGGCCCAGTTTAAACAGCCTTAATCCTTGAACTAGGATTTGGTGCATTCAGACAATTCTTGTGTTGGCTCAACAATTATTACCAGCAGTCAAATGATAATGACCAAAACACCTAAATCCTGTGCCGTTACCCTTTGAATTGCACATGCTGTATACAAAAGAATAATTAACTGAAAGTAAGACCTCAGAACAATAGTAATAAAAGCTATATGGTTATACTAGATACAGTGATCACATTAAAAGAAGAGGCAAAATAGAATAACAAACTCTGCCATTCTAATGTTGCACTGTTAATTCCTAATAAATAGCACTTTATCAGAAAAAGAAGGTTGATGAAAAGCTGGTGAGGGTGAGGGGTGTAGGAGACAAATACTGTGACTAGCATGCAAGATGGAAATGCAGGCTTGTTGCCTTCAATGTGGTGGGTTATATGCTTCAAAAAATCATGCATTTCTAAACGTTAAACTAAAGCAAAATGTAAACATTCTCTGCATTGCTAAAATAGGTAAAAGCCAGCAAATCATAATATGAGGGGCCACAAAATTGAGTTATCCCATAATAACCCAAACCAGTTATGGTATGCTCTTGCTTGAGAGCCAGTGTGGTGTGGTAGTTGGAATGAAAAAGCAGGATCTGGGTGACCTGAATTCAGTTCTCCACTCTGCCATGGGATCTTGCTGGGTGTCCTTGGCCAGACATACACACTTGCCATAACCTATCTCTCAGGGCTGTGTAGAAGAAGAGAATTATGCAACTCACTAGGGGCTCCCATTGGAGAGAAAGGTGGGGTATAACAGAATAAATACTGCCCCAAGGTGGTTAAGATTGATGCGGAAATTCTTTGTAAATGTTACAATTTTAATTAATTTTATTCATTGTTATTAATTTTATAATGACTTAGGTAGGATTGTATTTTGCTCATTAGGCCAATTGTCACCATTATTTATTATAATTGGTCATTGACCAAAATAAAAAATATCTATTTATCATATAATATTGTTACCGCGCTGCCTGGTAACTTTTAATAGCTCCAGACCACCCAGCTCTCGGCAGCGCAGGGGAACACAAACGGGACCGGACACAGCGAGTATAGTAAATAAAAGAAGGTTTTATTGAGAAGCTGGCCTATGTGTCAGCACCTCCGCTCCACGGCAACTGCAGCTGCCTAGCAGCTTTACAACATCTTAAAATACCCTTTCTCCCGTCGGGAGTCCTGGAGAATACGAGATAGCCCACCACCATTCATTAACAAAATACACAGTAACCAATCATCCATTTGCAATACATGGGAACCAATCAGAGTTAAAGATGGAGCAGCCCCCTTCTTTAAGGTTTGTCACAAGGGTGGAGTAGAAGGCGAGAGGCGGTATGGACGTGACATGTGCACTGGCGGGAGGAAAAATAACAACAAAGAGTCCCTTGGGTGCTTAGGGTCGGGAAACGAAACTTGATGACGATGGGCCCTTATCTGCCTACTGGCGAGATTAGGCAGGGTGAGGCGCTTCTTCCGGGGTCCCCTTTGTCAGCGTTCATCAAGAGCTTTACAAGTGAAAAGGGACATGCCCAGGTGGAGCAGGGGTGGATTCCTGCCTTGAGCCAAGGAGGTTCCATGCAGACGCAAATACAGAGGATACAAAAGATAACTATAAATCCTATTTTCTATCTAATACAGTTGGCTCCTACCTACCTAATACAGAAATAAAACATTGGTTAATCTTTATTCAGAACAAAATCCAGAAGTGGAATAAATTCACTTTTGGTTCCGCTATCATTTATTAAGGATTGCCATAATGTATGTTGATGGCCTTTTAATTCATGATTTAGAAAATGGGCTAAAACAATATTCAACAAGCTCATGAACAATGGCTGAATTGTTTGAAGAATGTAAGGAGTCTGGTAATGCCTTTTTGTAAATTTTAAGATTTTTAACAATTTTATTCATTTAATTAATTTTATAACATACGTATCGTTATTTGTGTTTTATTCCTTTTTATGCCAGTTGTCACTATTTGTTGTTATTGGAAATTGACCGCAAATAAAGTATATCAAGTTCAAAGTTCAAAGACCTTTATTAGGCATTAAAAATAAAGTATATTCTACTAAATAATATTCTACTAAATAATACATAAATAAACAAATACAGGATGGTAGCCTAGAGCACAAAATTGAACTGGGTTCTTCCCCTTTCAGATTAAAACTCCTTTACATGTGAAAGGTAAAATCAGCTGAGGGAACTGAGAAAGACTACTCTTGCTCTAATGAGTTCTCCTCTCATGCTTTCACATAATAATAGAAAAGAATACTGTTGTAGCTCTCAAACTAGAGCTAGCAATTAGAACCATGCATTAGATTAGAACCTTCATAGCAGGAGATTAAACCCTTTGCTCTGGACAGCCCTGCCTATACAAGTAACTATTCTGTTTGTCTCTCGCTCCACTGCGTTTTGTTGCCGCCCTCTTTCATCTGTATGCAATCATGGGGTTCCAGTAACTTACCTCATCTTCAAGTCGGGTGGAGCTTGGGACTGGGTTTTCAGGTATGCTCACAGGGACTTCCCTGTTTAATATTTGTATATAGCATTATTTGTATTTAGCAATAGCTGTCAAAGAGTAAGTAAACACGAAGTGTGCTGATAATACTATAACACACAAGCCATTGAGAGCTAGTGTGGTGTATTGATGTTGTTTGACCGGGACTGGGAAAAACTGTCTTCAGAGCCCAACTTGGTCAGTCAGCTTAAGCTGTCTTGCATGTTTACAGCGAGGATAAAGTAGGAGGAGGAAAGTCTGTTTTGCCTTGTCTGAGAAAAAAGGATTGGATAAACTTATAGTAAAGAGAAAAATATTTACCACTTGAGAATTCTTGCAGCCACTTCTTGCTTCTTTTCATGCAATCTGAATTTAGACTATAAAGACTACCCACACCCTTTGTTTGGTTGATATTCTGTAAAACTCTACATGTATAAATGGTGGTGGTGGTGGAAAGAACTAGCCAGTCACAGTTGACATGTTGACCCAGGGACGTAGGTATAGATTTTTTATTGGGGGGGGGTTCGGGGGGGGCCACACCCCCACCTGCCCCAGGGGATGGCCACACCTCCCCAAGCCCCGCCCCTGGCCTAGCGCTTATAAAAGCAGCTCTCCGAGGTCGGGGATGGCAGACTCCCCTGCTCTGCCCTGCCCTGCCCTGCCCTCCCTGCCCCTCCCCTCTGGGCTGAGGCATAGAGGGAAAATGGAGCCTGGTGCAAAATCTGCCCCCCCGGGCAGCCACTGTGATGCAGGAATCCACCCCCAAACAGCATCACTTTCAATGGTGTTTAAACTAGATCCACCTTAAAGGGAGAATTTGGGGTCCCTAGTTAAACAACATTGAAAGTGATGCTGTTTGGGGGTGGATTATCCCCCACCCTGAAACAGCATCACTTTCAATGTGGCGTAGTGGTTAAGAGCAGGTGCATTCTAATCTGGAGGAACCAGATTTGATTCCCTGCTCTGCCACTTGAGCTGTGGAGGGTTATCTGGGGAATTCAGATTAGCCTGTGCACTCCCACACATGCCAGCTGGGTGACCTTGGGCTAGTCACAGCTTTTCGGAGCTCTCTCAGCCCCACCCACCTCACAGGGTGTTTGTTGTGAGGGAGCAAGGGCAAGGAGATTGTAAGCCCCTTTGAGTCTCCTACAGGAGAGAAAGGGGGGATATAAATCCAAACTCTTCTTCTTCTAAACTGAGGACCTCAGATTCTCCCTTTAAATCCATGCCGAAAGGGGTGGATTTAAAAGGAGACTCTGGGGAAATTTGGGGGGTGCCTGCTGTCAGGGGTGCAATGGTTAAGCTAGAAACACCAAACTTTCAGGGTATCTGTAGGAGTCTCTCCTAATAATACCACCCAGGTTTGGTGAAGTTTGGTTCAGGGGATCCAAAGTTATGGACCCACAAAGGTGCAGCCCCATCTCCTAAGCTCCCATTGGAAACAATTGGGTATGGGGGCACCCCCTTTGGGAGTCCATAGCTTTGGACTCCCTGGACCAAACTTCACAAAACCTAGGTGGTATCAATAAGAGACTCTCCCGATGATCCCTCCCAGGTTTGGTGAAGTTTGGTTCAGGATGTCCAAAGTTATGGATCCTCAAAGATGTAGCCATCTTCTATTAGCTCCCATTGAAAACAATGGAGGATGGGGCACTCTTTTTGGAAGTCCATAGCTTTGGACCCCCTGGACCAAAATTCACAAAGCCTGGGTGGTATCAATAAAAGACTCTCCTGATAATACATCCCAGGTTTGGTAAAGTTTGGTTCAGGGGGTCCAAAGTTATGGACCCTCAAAGGTGTAGTCCCCATCTTCTATTAGTTCCCATTGGAAACAATGGAGGATGGGGGCACCCCCTTTGGGAGTCCATAACTTCGGACCCCCTGAACCAAACCTCACCAAACCTGGGTAGTATCATCAGGAGAGTCCTCCAAACATTCCCTGAAAGTTTGGCGCTGCTAGCCCAAATAATGCGCCCCCTGCAGGCCAAAAACCGAAAGAGCACTAAAACGTTTTAAAAACCCACAAATGGGTGGGCGGAGCTTCGGACATGAATGGGGGGGTTTCAAACCCGAGAACCCCCCTTACCTACGTGCATGTGTTGACCCCATAAAGGTTTCAATGGAAGAGACATTTAGAGATGGTTGGCCATTGCCTGCCTCCGTATAGTAGTACTGACCTTCCTTAGGGGTCTCCTGTCCAACCCTGCTTAGCTTCTGAGATCTGACTAGCTTGGGCCATCCAGGTCACAACTAACAAATATTGCTTCATAACTAAAGCATAAAATCATGCCGCTGTCTGAACAAAACAACAGTGTTAAAACCCTCTCCCCTTGTACATCTGCTTTGTCTATTTTTTTCCTTACAAAATGAATATGTTTTAATGAAGAGGTGATTTTTATGCCTCTTAGGAATCCACACAGCAAATTCTGATTGGGAGTAGAACCCTCTCCCTGTCCAGCGCCACCTATGTGCTATTTTCCCCAATCTGAAATTGCCTCAGAAAACTGAAGCTCAGTATGTCAAAAATGTTTCTATTCTCCCGCATTTTATCTTCACAACAGCCCTGTGGGGTACATCAGTTTGAAAGAGAATGATAGGCTCAAAGTCCATCAATGAATTTCTTGAACCCAGATACCCACAGGTATTGCAGATTAATCATCATTGACTCCATACTGACTTAGTGTTTCCCACAGTTACAGAGAGGTATTGATATTCCACACATTGTAGAGGGGATAGATCTATCCATTTTTTTTGTCATTCCATTCACCAATAGGAAACTGCGTTTGGGAGACAGTCATTTCCCAAAGACTGCCTGAAGGGGTATTTGGACCCAAGGCTCCTAAACAGCCATGAAGCAGCATCTTGAAGGAGGTCTGTATTGCCAGGTAGCGAATGATGCCTCTGTTTGGTTAATGTGTCTTTAGACCTGGCAAAGTGCCCAGGAGGAAGAACTCCTGTTACGTTAAAATTTCCCTGGCACACAGAGAGCCTGGCCTCCTGAAAAACTTGTTTAACTGCACTCTTCGGAAATCACAGTCGCCTTCCAAGACATGCAGCATCAATATCCGCTCAACATTCTCCGCTGTTGATCAACAGGGACAGGTAAGGCAAGCCAGTGTGAAGTCTTCTGCTTTCAGGTTTTTGCTCAAGGCTATAGATTGGTCAGAAGGAGAAGAAATCTCCTGAGAGAAGTCTTAGGTCTCCATCATTCTGTCCAGGGTAAAGGAGTTCAGGATGTTGGTGGTGAGGCAAGGTCAGAAATTGATGCATCTTGTTCTTTCTCACCAAGGTTCCTGATCCCACAGTTATGGACTTCTGGACTTCTAGTCTCCAGCCTTCTCTGCAAATTTAACCTCCACTTGCTGGTTTTTTCCCTTAGGTTTATTTTGAACTTATGTGTAGAAATATTATTTCCATCTTTTAAAACCAATCTTCAGTCTTCATTGCTAACTATAACAGTCAGTGTACGTTCTAATTTGTTCTCAATTATTCTTCGTTAACCCTTCCTTTCGTCTCTCCACCTTAATCAATCTGATAATAGATTGAAAGTTCCTTGGGAAGAGTGGCTTCTTGTTTTCATTTGAGTAATAAAGTCGTAGAATACATTGATACTGTTTGTATGGATGAAATATCAGATGAGAAGACAAATGTGATGTCCTAATTCCTAGCTTTCTTGTTACCCTGCCCCCCTCCCCCACAGCTGTCCTCTACTAGGTGGAAATCTAAAACCAGAATTCTGGCATCTAGCAACTGCCTTCCCATCATGCCTCTGGTGGTGTTAGCCAGGGGTGTCAAACTCGCGGCCCTCCAGATGTTCATGAACTTCAATTCCCATCAGTCCCTCCCAACGTGAGCATTAGCGACACTGGCAAGGGCTGATGGGAATTGTAGTTCGTGAACATCTGGAGGGCCGCGAGTTTGACACCTGTCTGTTAGACTAATTTATATATCACATCATTGACAAGAAGAACTGACCTGATAAATGGTATGTCTTATCAACCACTTTATTTTGCTGTAGCAACACATGCCAGAGACTGAGATGGGAAGGAGAAGAATAGTAGTTTGGATTCATACCCTGCTTTTCTCAACCTGTAAGGAGTCTCAAAGCTGCTTACAAACTCCTTCTGCTCCTTTCCCCACAACAGACACCTCATGAGGTAGGTGGGGCTGAGAGAGTTCTGAGAGAACTGTGACTAGCTCAAGGCCACTCAGCATGTGTAATAACAGGGAAACAAATCCAGTTCACCAGATAAGAGTCCACCACTCATTTGGAGGAGTGGAGAATCCAGCCCAGTTCTCCAGATTAGAGTCCACCGCTCTTAACCATTATACCACGCTGGAGGTGGTACAATAGATTGCCTCAGATTGCTGGTAGCAGATTATAGCTTTGCTTTTTTTCCCTTTGCACAGTGAAAAAACCCTGTTTTGCTAGTTTTGGGAATAAAAAAAAACAAGGAAGTAACTCAAAACATCCTTCAGGATCTCCATCTGTTACATGGTGCAGTCCATCCTACCATCTAAGGTCTCTGCTTAGGGATGCCACCTCCAGATGAGACCCGGGGATCTGCCGGAATGACTGTTCGTCTCCAGACTACAAAGATCAATTTCCCCAGATAAAATAGATGATTTGGAGGGTGACTCTATGGCATTGTACCGAAATGAGGTCCCTGCCTTCCCCAGGCTCCATCTACAAATCTCTGGGTGTTTCCAAAAGTAGATCTGGCAACCCTTTTCCTCCCCATCCCCTGCCTAAGTCCAGGGGGGACCTGGCAACCCTATATTCTGCTACTGTATTTCCCTGCACCTGTTTGTGGCCCTGACGTGAAGCCAAAGTACTCACTGTGCTGGGACTTTGCACTCTAGCAGCACCTTGTTTAAACTGGGCTGTTACTTGTGCAAAGCTGTAGCTGCTTTGCACAGGCAGCAGTTCTGTTCAGTTGACTGGAAAGTCACAAATGGAAGTCTTTTGCTTCGCTAGCATCACATTCAAATCAAACCTGTGAGCCCAGCCTTAAGCATGATGCCCACCTCACCTCCCTCCAAGGGTGAATAAGCCATTGCAGCCAGCAGGAAAAGTCCCAGTGGGGTGATGACCTGGGAGGTTGCAACCCATACCCTAAGCCCAGCTAGCCTGGGAGTGGGGAGTAAGGCTGCCAACATCCTGGTGGTGCCTGGAGATCTTACAGGTCTTAGCAAAGAGACCAGCCCTGTTCAAAATGAGCCACTGCTGGGCAGGAAGAGGCTATCCTAGTTGTGTCAAATCATGTGTTGTGAAGTGAAGTCCTGCTGCTGCCAGGACCACCTGGGGTCAATCACACAGCTGCGTCATTCACCAGATGGTGGTAGTCTCTTGTAGCAGCGAAGTTAGGCCTCCTCCCTCCATGAGGAGAACATGGTTTGGAGGCAGGGGTGAGAACTTTGGTGAGGGGAGGAAGTTCATCAGGAATGTGATACTGTAGAGTCCATACTCCAAAGCTGCCATTTTCTCCAGGGGACAGATCTGTGTAGTCTGGAGATCAGTTGTAATTCCAAGAGATCAGGTCCCACCTGGAGGTTGGCAACCTTAGTTTGATGGGGCTTTCTGGGGCCAATTTTGGCCACTGCCCCTTCCTCCCTCCCTCTCTCTGAATCTCTGGTCCTTGATGAAAGATCTTGTTATTATGGACTACACAGGTTATTGTAGATTAAACTGTCGAGAGGGGGAACAGAGTGTTGTTTGCTTTGATTTATGTAGTATATGAAGGCAGATTACAATTTGAGCCCAGGTGTGGATAGACTTTGTCCCGTCAGGCAGCACAGACTTCTATTCATCTTCTTGCACAATATTACATTTTCCCAGTGAGCTAACAACTTCAGGGCACGTAAGGGATGTGTCTGCTGGCAGGACTGCTTGCCCAGTTGTACTTTTCTTGCTTGGCAAGTTTAGCAGAGAGGTTGCTCTCTGCCACTTCCTTCTAATCTGATTGGTTGAAACATGGAGGAGGAAGGAAGAAATGAGCTTGGTGTTAGTGTTTGTGTGTTGTGTCTGAACAGAATAATGTTCGCATCCCTGCATCCTCCTGGAATATTCTTGCCAGTGTGGTGTAGTAGTTAGAGTGGTGGACTAGGCTCTGGAAAACCTGAGTTGGAATTCCCCACACTACCATGCAGACGAGTAGCTACTAGGGGGCGGAGGGCGGCGTCTTGTCCCGGGTGCACACCGGTGTGGGGGCGGGCGGGGGCGTGGCAGGGGATCAGGGCACACACATGCCCCGGGCACAGTTCCCCCTCGCTACAGCTCTGCTACCATGGAAGTTGTTGGATGGCTATGGTCAAGAATTACCTATAATCTCCAGAGTATGGAGATCAGCTTCTTGGGGGGGGGGGGGCAGCTTCAGAGGGCAGAGTATATGGCATCACATCTGTTCTGAGCTGCCGCCCCTGGCAAAAGAGACCTGTAAATTAGATTCAGGGGTAAATTGGGCACAGGGGTCAGAGGCAGAAGTGCCTGTCTTGAAGGAATTGACCCTGATAGCATTACCGCTGTTGCTCAGGTAACAATAGTGATTTCAGCTTAGCAACGTAATGAGGCGCAGGAAGCCGGTGTTCTTCAAAGCAAAAGGATTTTATTTGCAGGTGATGGTCACAGCTCGGGCAGGGGAATCGTGCCTTGCAAACAAGCACAAGAACTTTTATTCCCAAACATCAAAGGGGGCAAGGAGGCAGGTAGAAAGGGGAGGTAAGGGGCGAGTCCCTTACCAAACACCAATAGGAAAACAACAATACCAAAAGACGATACAATTTTTGAATGGGATTACAAAATCCCGCTGTCAAACGCAGTCCCGCAAGATCTCGCAATGGTGCTGAAAGGAAAGCCGATAAGGTCCATTCAGAAAATCAGATGGCTGTTTCCTTCAGTTATGTCCTGAGGCTCCCGCGCCTCGTCCCTGCAACAAAGGGGAGTTCAAATCCAACTCTAAAGGGGGTTTTATTACATCCTATACGGGCATAAACAAGAGGGAAACCATATAACGTTGGCACAATCATACATATATGCTCTTTGTGATCCTCATGGAGGCTTCTGAACTACACCAGTCTCTGCATCTTGACATGGAACCAGTGTAGTCAGGCAATCTGACTCAGGAAAATATTTTGTTTATTTTCCTGGGTGTTAACAATAGCAGTTTATAAAATCAACTCTTCAGCTGTGCAGTGATTTGGGTTGGATCTGAACTGTGGGGATAATGGTTTTCCTCAGGCCATTTCAGGCCAGGAAAACAGCAGAGGTAAGGTTTAACTCCTTTTCTCCCTCATCTGCCAGGGTCTCAATGCAAATTGGGCCCCTGGGCACGGAAAAGCTAAGTTTAAAAAATGCTGGAAATGCTGGGAGGATGGAACACAAAACATCTAAGCATGTTTGGCTTGGTCCTGGGACTGTAAACTTTATACTCACCCAGTAAGGTTTTGATTTTTTTGTGTAAAACAGTAACCTCCTGAGTTTTAGACATAGTTTACCATTAGCATGTGTAGTTAGAAGGACTGCTGTTTGAAAAACACAAGCTCCAAGTTCCTGATAGACATAGAAGGAATTCTAACAACCAACTTCTGTTTACAACTCAGCTACTTCTAAAGCATGTAATTGTAAGCTGCTTTGAGACTCCTTAAGGTAGAGAAAAGCAAGGTCTAAAAATCACCTCTTCATTTTCAGACTGAATATATTCTCATCTCTGCTGCTCATTCTAATATTTTAAACCAATTTAGCCAACATTCTGTACAGTAGAAGAAGACGCATACAGAAATTATTTTTTAAAAAATAGTTTCTGTGAGGTATCATGGCAAGAAAAGTATTCCTTGGAAACAGGAATCTCGGGCAGCCTTTGCAGAGCCCCTTCCAATGTTTAAAAATCTTAAAGCAGTGGGTCCCTGCAAAGGTCTCTTCCCTAAGCCACCACTTGTGACGGTGGGCTAAGGGTGGAAAAAGCAGACACACACCTGAGGCTCTGCAAGAGATCCTGTCAGCCTCATTCTAACTGCCACTTCCATGTGGCTGCTACTTTGCCTGGCTAGCCCACTCTTCTTTCCCTTTCCCTGGGGCAGAGCAGAAAGAAGAAGCAGGGGAAAAGGAAAGAAGAGCAAGAAAGCTGGGCAGAAAAGCAGCCATGCAGACGTCCACCCCACCAGGGAGCGCCTGGCAGACTTGAGTGGCCGGCCACGGATTGCCCAGAGCCTGAACTCGCCCTGCTCACTTGTTGCTTTACCCGCTGCCTCTCCTGCTGGTCGGAGGGGAAGAAGTTTGCTGCCACTGCTGTGACCCAAAAACTCTCCAAATTTTAATGGTACCATACCAAAAGGGGGGGTTTGGCGGGGGAACCAGCCCAATGGCGTCCTTTACATGACGCCTTAAAGTGGTGCCTGGGTCGTCTGCCCCCTCTGAGCCCCCCGCTCCCCCATCTGCTACCGTGCAGCAGGAAGCAGAGCTAGCCACAAAATGTTTGCCACAGCTTATCTTCAGGAACACAATACAGATCTTTGTGCTATACTGGCAGCTGCTGCTAAAGCAACGTTTTAAAAAATCCACACAAACAAATAAATTTCCAATAGTCAATCAGAAACCTTGCTAACAGCAAAGATGGAGACTCACGATATTTCCATCAGCAGTAATAGCCAGTAACTATCTCTAATTTACATATTTTTCTCTCTGTTTAGACCAGATATTAACAGTCCAATCCAGAGTGGGGGGAAGGGTTGAAGGGAGTTGTGGAGGCAATGGGGCCCTACGCCAGCAGAAATGCCTTCCCTGGGTCGCTTACTTTGGTGGAGGGGCAAATCTGCCAGTGGGTGGCCTCCTGGGATGCCCTGATTGGGTGCTGAGCACCGTGTCAACCCCCCACCTGTTACCGCGAATAGCCAGTAACAATAAGTGATTTCAGCTCAGCAACTTAATGAGGCGCAGGGAACAGGCGTTTCTTCAAAACAGGAAGGATTTTATTGCAAGTGATTTCTTGGCACAGCTCAGCAGAAAAGGACCTCCACATGGCTGTGCATCAGCCCTTTATACATTTCCCAGTAACCCAGAAAGGGGGTGTAGGGCAGTCCCACCCCCACAGTGCAAAACCCAGGAAGGGGGCGGTCTCCTTCCATCTAATACAGAGAAAAAAATCCTAGAACGCCAAAGGGAGAAAACAGTCCCTTTGCACATGCTGATGAGATCAAATCCCAGAAGAAAAACTACCACCTTCTTGCCTGAGGTGGTTCCTTGGGAGTGTTAGACAGAGACAAGTTCAAATGATCCAATGAATTCTTGGATCCTGAAAGTAAGGATGTGAACAGTCCAATGAGCTTCTGGATCCTGAGAGTAAAACTTCAAACAGTCCAATAATAGCAAAACAGGGTGACATCTTCCAAGGCTGGAATTTGACCCCTTTGGATGCTGGCAACAGGATCTCGGATTAGCAAGTCCAAAGAGGGGTCGTTGTTCTTGTCAAAGGGTCGGCTGGGCGTTGGTCTAAGCAGCATCTCCAGAGTCCAACTTCCTTGTTACTTAATATCAGACCTTAACTGGCTATTGCTTCTATTCTCAGACACAAATTTCAAAAATAACATTTCTAACTTAAACATTAGGAAAACCTTAAAGGATAAACCCACAGACTTATACTTATAGGCAGGACTGTACATCTACCTACTGGCAGGGCTCGCTTAAAACTAATAAAACCTTAACCTAACAGAAGAACCTTATTAAACTAAAATCCTAAACTGCAGGCATAAACTTAACTAAGAGGAGCTTTTACCACATCCTAGAATGACACAAACACAAGGGAAACCATATAGCCTTGGCACAATCATGCATATACATTGTTTGTAAACCTTATGAAAGCTTCTGAACCACACAAGTCTCCGTGTCCAGGCATGGAGCCAGTGTAGCCAGGCAACCTGACTTCAGGAAAATATTTTGTTTATTTTCCCATCGGTAACACACCCACCCTGCCAGCGTAGCAGGGGCATTCATAGGCATGTCCAGAGGCAGAGCCATGAACTTACTCCACCCTTTGTTGTAGGCAGACCCTTACCAAGCACAGTCAGAAGGAGCACACAGCCGGTTCAGTAGTTTAATGTAATCAAGTACCAAGCACAGAAAAAGATTTAACAGAGCCAAGTCCAGAGTCCAAAGCGAGATCAAAACTGGGTTCAGGCAGTAGTGCCGCAGGGTGGGGTATGACGCCCTGGGCAGAGCCGTGGCAGAGGCGTGGCCAGGCCGCGGAGGGAGTGTGGCGGGGGCGTGGGGAGGCGGGGGCACTGCGGCAGGAGTTTCCCCTCGCAACCAGCCCAGAAACAGTGACTCTGCACGGTCCAAATATCCCGGGTTAAGCGAGGGAAATATCCCAGTTTGGCCAAGAAGGCCGCACGGTTCCTGGTCTTAAAGCGGGTTTGTCCCGTGATATTTCCCTCATCCCGATTTTCCAAAAACTCCTAAAATCGCGATCTTTTCCCAAAATCCCATGTTGAACCCACTTCCATGGGAACACCATGTTTCAGGTCCAAACACAACATTGCTACCACAACACAGTTTAAATTCTAACCCCTTATATAACAAATATCCCATCCACCAATGTAATATCCTCATGTATCTGTGTTTCTTCAATATGGCTCCTGCAGAGACTTCTTGTCAAGCCTAGCTCGCCCCAGAGTTACTGCTGCTGCATCTCCTTTCCTGCAAACTGTCATGCAGCTTACTCTCCCGTTGCTCCTGGGGCTCTGGAGACAAAGGGAGCTGGCAGGGCTTCCTCGGTCTGGTCAGGAGGCTGGGGAATTTTGGGGTTAGGGCCAGGCTATGGCTGCCAACCTACATGATCTGTTTGAGGCTTTGGATGTGGTCCTGCAGGGATTATTGAAGGTTCTGCCTGAGCCTCGGGCCAGATCCTGCAGGGACTACTGAAGGCTCTGAGCCTGAAGGCATCATGTGGGAGTCTGGGCCCAAAGCCCTTTCTGGGCCCAACCCTCTCTCCACATTGGAGTCCTCCAAGAAGTCCCAGACATGCTGGGCTTGGCCATAACACCCTTCTGGGTGGCATAAGCCCATTTGCCCAACTAAGAGCTTTTTAGCAGCAAGGAGGTTTGCTTCAAATTTGCCTCCCTGTTTTGCTGAGGAGTCCTTGCAGGTGGAGGGCAATGATTCAGCTGTGCTGCCTATGGCCACCGCGGGTTCAGAATTGGGCTATAAGAGTCATAAGCCAAAGAAGTACCATAAGCAATATTTGCTTTTACTCCGTTTGTTTCCATTTGTTTTATTTTATTTTCGGCAGTCTCATTTCATGTTAATACAAATTACCAACATGAATAATTATTATGGATTTGTATTTCTTAATATTTATATAAAAGTGTAACAAAATGTGCATGTAATGGTAAAAATGTGTGTGTAATATTTGTTCATGTCTTGTGGCTCTCAAACATCTGAAGTTTGTTCTATGTGGCTCTAACATTAAACAAGTTTGGCCACCCCTGATATAGTATGAAAGGTAGTGGAGTGGAGTAGAACTGGGTAGACCTGGGCTCAAGCCAGCATTGAAGGTTTCTGGATGCCTTTGGGCCAGTCATACTCTATTAGCCTAGTCTACCTCACAGGATATACATTTTCAGCATGTTTGTTTGTGTTCTGTTTAGAATGCCCAATAATCAAGTCTGTGAGTTTCCTACATTTAAAAAATAGAAGTTAGATACAACATCACTGACTTACCTGGAGGAATAAGCTCTCAAGTGAGATCAGGGCCCTGCAGGACTTAAACTGTTTTCGCAGCCTGTAAGACGAAGCTTTCCATCAGGCATTTCCATCTGGCCAGCCGGCCTGACTTGATTGCTATTCTTATTGGCCTTCCATGGGCATGGCGGGGAAAGAGGGAAGTCGCCATTTGAGCTTGTTTTTATTGGTCTTTATGTTTCTGAATGTTTTTATGATTGTTTTATTATTCGCTGTCCTGAGACCTGTTGGGGAGGGCCGGATATAAATAGAAAAATAAATAAAATTATAGGCATATTTGTTTAAGTTTATATAATTAGCCTGTACCAACTATTCGTATATGTTTGCATATTTAGCCGTTTCTGCATGGGGAGGATAAAGTGCTGTGCCACTACACAGTTTATCCGGATGCCCTTCTGAAGTTTCCTTTTTTAAATTTTAAAACTTTATTTCAATACACATAATAAACACACACATATTCATATCACAGTTTGTGTGGAGCTTATTATCGAAAATGACATCCCCCTCAAAACAAAAAAGGAAAAAGACATGTGCGCGGGATCGGTAGGAAAAACAAACTTCGTTCATCTACTTTTTACACTGAAATCATGTGCGGGTGAGCTGCAAGCAGAGGAAACCTCCGTGGGGAATCTCCACAGAGAATCTGCAGGAGCACACAAAATGGCAGGCGCAAATGTGAAACCGACAAGAGCTCTGTGCAGCAGGCAGAGAATCAGCAGCAGCACAAAAGATGGCGGGCGTGAGCAGCAAAAATGAAAGTAAGCAGTTTGGGTGGAAAGTAAGTGGTTTGGATGGGAGAAATAAAAGCATTTCCTAGCTGCTTTTGTTTGCTCAGCAGACAGGAAATGTCTTCAACCCGGGTTGGGAGGAAAAGATCACTAGTTTAGCAAGTTTTGAAAAACCTGGGTTGAGAGAAATAAGACGAGATGAAGTCATTTGGGGGAGGAGAGCTGAGCAAAGTTCTTCACCAAAACACTTTTTATAACGTCCTCAGGACGTTATATTTATGCTGTGTGGAATCCATTATAGTTGGTAGTATAATCTGGGTTATATAGATCTATTTGTAATGGCAGGGATTAATTTGTAGCATTGATTTGGGTTAATACTTGCTTTAAGGTAACAGATGAAGCTAAATGACTTCCGAGGATCTTTTCAGTCCTATGATTCTGTACAGTTCCACTGTCTCTAGGTATGAATTTGGCTTCTACCATGCTGCATTTTGAAAGTCTACAGAGCTTCATAAGATATACTTCAATATATTTCCCTTCAACAAATCACCAGTCTTCTTCTTTCTCCCACAGACTTCCATTATGGCAGGAGCAGAAACCAAGGACTCCAGCTTGGATGACACAGAGCTCCGTGACATGGATGAAGACCGATTGTGGGAGATGGTGGAAGGCCATCGCTACAGAATTGTGCGGGGAATTTCTCCAAGCCGGCTGACCCCTTATTTGCGACAGGCCAAGGTGCTGGGCCAACTGGATGAGGAAGAGGTGTTGCACAGCCCACAGTTCACAAACAGTGCAATGAGAGCTGGTGAGCAGCCTGGGTGTGGCATTGTTGATGGGATGCAGTAAGATGTATTTTTCCACTTCCCTGATGGATGGAATGTGCCTTACTGCCTTATGGTTACCAGCATCCAGGTGGTGGTGGTGGGGGGGGGGGTCTGGGGTTCTTCTGGAATTACAAGTGATCTCCAGCCTACAGAGATTAATCCCCCAGAAGAAAACAGCAGTTTTAGAAGATGGACTCTGTCATTATATCCCTGCTGAGCTCCATTATTTGCCTTTCCAAGCTCCACCCTCTCTAAGCACTGCCCCCAAACCTCTAGGAACTTCTCAACCTGTAGCTGGCAATTATAATTGTTCCTCTGTCTGGCAAAAATAGGAAAAGGAGGTAGTACAGGTCAGTGCAATTGCATCTGCACTGTAAACCCATCTGCACCTTAAATTTCATGAAATTACTATAAGTGGGTAGGAAGACTTAATTTATACCAATTTTTAGGGCAAAATTAGTCTTCCTTTGCATATATCCTCTGTACTATTGATTATGAAGGACAGAGTACCTTCTGCCTGTCACAAGAACTGGTTGCAACAATGTTATAGACACAAACACCTGGATGGTTGCATTCATTGGTGGTTGGATGAAAAGATAAATGCAACATAGGAAGACATTTTTTGTGTTAAATAAAAGAGTTCAGAAGGATGAATTGGTATGTTGGCTGCTGATGTTTCAAATGGAGGCCACATATGACCTGCCTTTCTGTAGACAGACAGGTCAGATAGTCCCATAAAGACAAAGGTGAGAAGAGATTGGAGAAGGCTGGGCCTTGGCAAACTGAGATAATCCATGGCTGTGTTTTGTTGTGCATAATGTCTTAGCTGAGATAGAAAACGGGCATTTTTGCTTTACATATTACTGTTATTAACTGAAGGAGAAAATGTGACATCAGCAATTTTTTCCTGTCTGAGCAGGCTGAACATTTGGGATTTTGTCCACAGGGTTTCTGTTGGTATTTGCAAGTGTCTGTCACAATTCAGACATGAAGGGGTTAACTGTGTGCATGCTAATTAGCTACTGAGGTCAGAGTTTTATGGCCAGTCCATTGATTAAGCTATTGGTCAGCTAACCCCAGCATTGCCTATGTGAGACCAGTCAGTAGACAGAAGTTACAAAGTAAAGTATGTTTCTTTTTTGAAATGCACTAGGTAAAACTTTTTGGCTTGCTAGGTAGGCACCATGTGGGAGCACATGGTGCAAAGTTGTGTAATCAAGTTAGAGCTAGCATAGAAAGCTGCTCTTTATTTTTCTTCCATGCAAACCCTCCCTAATAGATGATAAACATTGAAAAAAACAAGCAACTGTCTATTGGTCTCTTCTTCTGCTACTCTGCTAAATATATTAAGTTAAAAGTCCAACAGTTTCCCATCACCTCCATATAACATAGCCTCTTTTTCCAATCTACTTGCAGGTCACATGTTGGATCTCTTGAAATCCCGTGGGAAAAATGGAGCCCTTGCCTTTTTGGAGAGTTTGAAATTCCACAACCCGGATATTTATACACTCATCACTGGCTTGGAACCTTCCATAGACCACAACAATTTCAGTGGTAAGTTTCCTAGTATCCTGTTTCTGCACTGCAGTCCCCAGAGCTGGCTGTTCTAGTGACAGGGCTGTTTTTTGTGTGGGGTGTCATAGTTGACTGTCAAAGGGGGGGCTGACCCATGACAATATTCTAGTATTTCTGTTATCACCACCCTCCATCCTGACCCCTGCAGCTTCTCTCTCATGGCAGTAAAAATATAATGAGCAGCTGTTATGTGCTGTTTTGCTAATTCCCAAATTCTGTCACTTGTAAGGACTACCTCACAGTGCCTAATAGTAGGACCAGTCCTGTACAAAGGCCTAAACATTCCCTTTCTACCCTCCTAGGCCTGATTGAGAGTTCCCAGCTCACTGAATGTTTGGGTAAGGCTGTGAGCAGCCTCCAGGAGGAGCTGAGCCAGGAGAAGCGACAAAAGCTGTCTCTGCTGCAACATTGCCGTCAACTGAAGGAGAAAGCGGCTCGACTGGAAGCCCAGGCCGAAAGCCTGAGGGGCATTGAGGCTGAGTGTAACCGCATGAAGAGGGAGCTCAGCACTCACTTCCATGAGGCCCTGAAGCTGAAGGATGACCTGTATGGCCTGTCCTTGCGCTACAGCAGTGCTCTGCAGGAGAAGGACCTGGCTATTACTCGCTGCCAGAGCCTGCAGGAAGAGGTGTGGTCCTGAGCTGCGGCTGCAGCACATGTTTGCTGCCTTTGGAGATTAATGTGGATAGTGGTTTTGCTGCAATCCTCATAGTCTTTTGCTAATACTCTCTTTGTTGAGTGCCGTAGTGATTAATGCTGGTGGAATGTTTTGCTAGAAACTTGTAATGCTTTTGCCGGTAACCTACAGCTATCTGTTCCTGCTTATTTCACAGAAATGGGTGCAGTAGGACTTGTTTTACCATCCGCACTGCCTAGTTTCCTGTTTCTAGTGAGGGCAGCAATTTATGCTGCAGGTTCTGAAGAACCTTGCAGTCCAGCCATTCAACAGACAATTAAAGGAAGATAATCATGCCTTCATTCAGCTCCTAATAGATATTAATTGTGCAGATATGATATAAAAAACAAAAATTTACTTATCTGTATTAAGGCAAATTACTGAAGAATGCATCTAAATATTAATATCTCTCAACCCCCACTTGCTGGAAAATAGTACGGTTTGGAACTCTCCTGAAATGCCTGTGTAACCCAGTAGATCTCTAGCTACGTAAATCTCTATTGGAGACTTGGGAGGAAATTTTAAATCAATAAAATGACAGCACCCTTGTGGCTTGCTAAACAAATGTGAAATTGCTTCAATTGGATAACAAAATTTATGGTAACAGGCATTTAATATGAATGCAACAACTTTACAACAACAATTAACACGAAATCTTAGTGACTATGAACATCACAACTGCGATATACAGGAACTTCAGTGCCCTTCAGGAAAGGTACTCAGAACAATAACAAATACCAACATGCCCAGTATAAAAGAAGAGGTCAAGGAGTCCAAAATATTAATTAGAAATGCAGGGCTGCTTCTTCCCCATCTGTGGCAGATGCAGCTGCTGCAGGGGCCTGATCAATTCCTTCATTCAAGCTCGGGCCTTCCCTCTCCTGCTGCAGGGGGGATTGACTGAGGGGTGTATACACAGACAGACAGACAGACAGACAGACAGATAGCATGGGCTACACCTCCGTCTTTTCACATTTCTCCTGACACTTTTGATATTGTTAGCTAAGCTGTCCTTTGGGTCGGATAAATTCTGGCAACGTGTCCAAGTCTTGGGCCCTGCCTTTCGGGAGGCCTCGTGCTTCCTTGAGGAAGCAGTTACTAGGAGGCAGTATCTGCAATTTACTTCACAGGTAACTGGTGGTAGCTTTGGACTGAAAAAACACAAGACATCCTTTAATCTCTGAGCCACCACCAATCTTCTGGTTGATAAGAATCTATGCAGTGGTTTGGTAACAGAAGTTTGACTAGGCTGGGGGAAGGGAGTAGGAATTTGTCCTGAACCCCCACTCCCAGGAACAGCCCTGAGTAGCTGTTAGAGTCTGAATAATGGGCTACAACCTTTGGTAAGTCATTGATTTCCCTAGGTTGCCAGCTTTTTTTCTTTCAGCCTGTACTGTTATTAGACAAATAACAAGGCTGTCCAAACAAACAGTTGGTCTCGTGAACTCAAATAAGCATGTGTGTCTTGAGGGAGAGAGAACACTTCTTATACATTTTCCTACAACCTTTTTTCCTGTAAGTTCGAGGCTCATACTGATTGATTGCTCCATATAAGGTGAAGTAGTTTCTAACTAGATAATGTATTGGTCTAATTAGTCAAAGAACACAGATCCTGTTCACTGCAAAGAGCTTATTTATTTTGGCTTGATAAACACCAGATATTTGCAGTGTGTACTTGCAGTGAAAGCATTTTTAACTACTAATTCTCTGGCCTTTGATCCTGGCTTTTCTGCCTTACAATCTAAAACAGACATTGCAATTTCTTTGTCCAAAACAGGGAGTACTCTTTGTCCCACACTGTCACTGTTTTAAACTTGCTTTTTTAAACTGGTATTCTTTTAGAACGTTCATATGTTTTAAGTATAGTAGCTCACAGTTTGTGTGCAGAAGATGTATCTAGTGCTCATAGATGTTCTGCCTTCTTAGACACCAGAACCTGAGACTCTTACATGCCATGTTTCACAATGTGAACAAATGTTATAGCTGGCTCTGCCTTCTTTCTGTATCCCATGACAGCTCTATGTGATGAAGCAGGAATTGCAGCATGCCCGTGTATCATCTTACTGTCAAAGAGAGCGATCCCAGAGGGTGAATGGAGACATGCAGCCACAAGCAGATGAGCTGCTGATGCTGAGAGAAGAGAATGAGCGTCTTAAGTCACTTGTGGATCTGGAAACTTTCAGTGTGGTAAAAAAAATACCTGTAAACTAGGTCCAGGAACAATACAGACTTACTATGAATTCACAGTCATTGCTGTCCTCTGGAACCCCAAGAATTGCACTTCTGTAGGTCTTTGACACAGAATTCTTTACCATAGCAAACTTCCTCTATCTTGGCAAACTACATTTCCCAGAATTCTTTGAGGGCAGCCATGGAAGGTAAACTGGGATAAAATCAATGTAAGATTGTAGCATAGCTTTGGTTTTCTTGCCCAAGGATGGTTTTTGCTAGGATTGAACTGGCCATTAAGGACACCAAGAAAATCCTGGGAGGCCACCTCAGCCCCAAGTGATGCAACAGAAAGGCCCTGTATTAATTGGGTGACCTGTTCTTCCTCCCTTTTTCTTTGGAAGGGCAGAGTGGGAACCTTTTCCAGGCCTGCTTTTGCCTCCCTGCCACCTCTGCTTCTTACAGACCTTAAATCAGAGCCATTTTCATTGCTGTCTTTTTGCAAATGCACACTGAATATTTACGGTGGCTTACAGACATTTTATGGCCATGCAATGCTGCTTTATCCTTAGACAACTGGTTTATTAAGATCAATATTGTCCACTCTGACTGGAAACTTCCAGGGTCTGAGGTTAAAGGTCTTTCCCATTACCTACTGTCTGATCCCTTAGGCTGGAGATGCTGGCAATTGAACCTGTGCAAATGAGCTACAGTCTTTCAACCAGATTGTGCAGAATTCAAGGTGGTCTTGCACAGGTCAGCAACTGCATAGGGTTCCATATGTTGATGGTTTGGCTGCACTGGCTGTCATTCATGGAAGCAAATTTCCATGTATCTAATCTCCTCATAAAGGTGCTGCTTCTGTCTGTCCCTCTTAGGGAATGAGGGGAGCAAGAGGTTTCTCTAATGACCCTGTTTAATTTGGCCAGGTACAGAAGGACATTCTAGAGCAGACCCTTGATGAGGCTCTGGAGGGCAAGCAGGAGCTGCTGAACCGAATTCACTCACTGAGGGAGCAGGCAGCACTTGCTGAGAATCAGCGCAAACAGGTGAGTTCTGTGTTGCTCACAGTGGCCTTGGGGGAGATGGTTTCTTCATGAAACTCACCAGGTGACTTTGGGTCAGTCACTTTGCCTCAGCCTAATGTACTTTACAGGGTTGTGGGGATAAAAGGAAGGCGGAGAGAGAACTGTTTTGCTGCTTTGACCTCCTTAGAGATAGGGCATGCTGCTTTGACCTCCTTAGAGAAAGGGCAGAATAAAAATGTATTAAATTATATCTTAAGAACTGGGATAATGAAAGATTGATGCTTTGTGGTTCTTTGTTCAGTATCAGCAAATAGTTGTAGCCAGGGGCATACCACCCAGGGGCACACATGGGGTCAAATGTCCCTGGGCTATGGCCATTCAGTCATGGGGGAGCAGAAAATCTCCCCCACACCTCTACCCCTGCCCCCCGGGTCCGTACACTGACTTCAAGACTTGGTGCAAAAATGTTGTTTGGTCGTGGTGGGGGAGGGCGGCTGCCCATGGGGCGGGGGGGGACTGCAGCCAGGCTACATTTTGCATTGGGCTACATTTTCTGTAGATATGCCTCTGGTTATACCACACTGCTTAAAGGCTGACAGATGAACAGTCCACCAGCCTCATCTCAGCTATAAACTTAGTGCAGGAATTTACACAAAAGTTTGGCAGCACCTTAATGACTGACAACATTTATTTCAGTATGAGCTTTCATGAGTCATAGTCCTCTTCTTCAGATATGTTGCAATCAATCTGGGAATCCTACTTAAGGAGAAGATTATTGGGGGGTGGGCGAAGTTAAGGCAAAGAGTGAATTCCACCATAACTCTTTTAAAGGTAAATTCTGTGTGAGAGAAAAGTGGTAGACAGGTTAGGTATGAATCCCATCATAAATCTTCAAAATGGGAATTCTCTGTGGGTCTAAATTAGCAGTTTACAAATAATGGATAATGGAAGGTCAGAGGTTCAAACCAGGGTTACCAAGCCAAGTGCTGGCTGGAGATATCCCACTATTACAGGGGTAGGGAACCTGCGGCTCTCCAGATGTTCAGGAACTACAATTCCCATCAGCCCCTACCAGCATGGCCAATTGGCCATGCTGACAGAGGCTGATGGGGTGTGGACCCTAATTTATCTGAGCTTACATTCCACTATTACAACTGATCTCTAGGTAATCGATCAATACACCTGGAGAAAGCGGCTGCTTTGGAAGGTGGATTCTATGTCATTAGGCACCTTTGAAGTTCCAAACCCTTCCTTTCTTAGGCTCCACCCTCAAATCTCCAGATATTTCCCAACCTGGAGCTGGCAAACAGTGACGTAGGTATACATTTTTATGGGGTGGGTTCAAGGGGTGGGGCCACGCCCCACCTGCCCCCAGAGTGTTTCCATGCCTCCCTGAGCCCCGCCCCTGCCCCAGGGCTCCACCCACTCCGCCCCCCCGCCGGCTGGACTCCCAACCTGCAATCCCTTTTGCTCTCCCCTCCGCGTTTTCCCCCCGGCCCCCGCACTGGGGCAGGGGGAGAGTTGCAGCCAGCGGCCTGCTTACTGGGGCATGGGTTTCCCCCCACGGCACAGAGGGCCGGACCACCTCCCCCAGGTTGCTGGAGCCCGCAGCGGCTGCTCCCCTCACCTCCCCAGCTCAGGATTCCTCACCCCGCGGGAGGGGCGCGCCTGCCTTGATCGGCAGCATGGGCACTTGGCAGGCTGTGGGTCTCCGGCCTGCAGGCTGGTGGCCACGTTCCTTGGCAGAGGCTGGGGGGCCATGTCCTACCCTAGCATGCAGGGGTGCCAGCTGCGATCCCCTCATGTGTGGAGGGAGCGGCCCTGGCCTGTAGCCCACCGACTGTGATCCGGGGGGAGGGATCTAATCCAGCCTCCAGTGGACGGTGTGGCCACCGGACATGTAATGGGCAGGTTTGAACCCATGAACCCCCCCTTACCTACGTCCCTTCTGGCAAACCTAGTTCAAACAGGTAATCAAGCTGATAAATAAGTGAAAATTTACATATACTGATGCAAGGTTATAGTCTAGTAAAATACATTAGGAACAGCCAATCAAAATATCTTTCTATAAGTGAATCTTTCTATAAAGTGGACCTCAGACAAGCCATTTGCGTTTTGTACTTCTAGCACTATGATGGAAAGTGTTTTGTAAATACTAAGTACTATTGTCGTGTTCCATTCATGTGTCTGGACTTAGTGCTGGGAAGAACGACAACACACTCTGATCGAGTGCCAGAGGATGAAGGTGGACTGTGAGATTTACAAGGAGAAAATTATCGCCCTTCAGGCACAAGTGGATGACCTGCAGAGAGAAAGAGATCAGGTAATAGAGGTCTGACGAGCAAGGATAGAAACCTTTTAATACACAAGAGGGGGGAATTGTCCAAACAAGGGAGGAAACTTCCTAGCTAATTAGCAGGGACACTAGATTCCTGCAGTCACAGAATTTGCAGTTGTTACTGAAATCCTGCATTAAATAATACCTGTTATTGCATAGTGTTTGGCACTGGGGCTAAGAAACTGTTGCTAACAATCTAGCTGTGAAAAATATTTGTGGAATGCCCTGGGCCCCCAAACAGAGACTCCTTCTGTACCCTCTATTAAGAATAATATGTTTGATTAGAACAAGGACTGATTCCCCATGGTCAATTAATCACATGATACTCACGCGAAATATCAAGGATTCAGGAAGAACTCCCCACTGCCTGATCGACGAACAAGGATTCATCCCGGTTCTGGCGCTCATTCTCCCCCTTATCCCGCGTCTTTGCCAAACCTGCTTGAAAGTACTACTTTTTTAAAAAACACATATTCGATCCAGTTTGGAAGGGAGGATAGGGGGTCTAATCTTGTTTCAAATTTCCTGCCATGGAGTGTGACGCAAATGCCTTACAACCAAGTGCACACGGTGCTGTTCCCGCGAGATCACAAGAGAACAATAACCAACCAGAAACTTGGGCAGGGGAGACGTGCTGACGTCATAACATGAACATGTTTTTGTGAGAGAAAAAAAGGCCCCAACACGGCATGACAGCCAATCAGGAGAGACCCCCCAAGGCAATTGCGTGGTAGTGGGGATTGTTACATTTCTTGAATCTGAGATAGGCCTAGATGTCTTCACTGGAAACATGCTGTGGTGGGGAGGTTTAAACCTCAATGAAAAGGTGCAGTTTATTTTCAAACTTAGTTTGATCTAGATTGAATTTCCTAGTGGGGATTCGGCCAAGAATACACATTTCCTAGAGATATTTGATACTTCCTAGGTGTTTATTGTGTTTGATTTGGTCTAGGACAGGGGTCGGCAACCTTTACCACCCAAAGAGCCATTTGGACCTGTTTTCCACAGCCCCGAAGATCTACCAAGCCGGAGATCCGGTTCGGCCCCTCCACTCACCTTTCCTTCCAGCACTGGGAGGTGGAGGCACCGGTCCGGGAAACCCCCTCTGCCCAATGGATGGCAGCTGCGGGGATGGCAGAGGGGGGATGGCAGCTGCTCTGGAGGGACACGCCCATGCTACCCTTCAACCTCCAGGGGTTGGAGGGCAGTGTGGGTGTGTCCCTCCAGCCCTCCAGAGCAGCGCTGGAAGGAGAGGTGAGTGGAGGGGTCGTGAAAAGCGGCGCCCTCCCGCATGGAGCCATCTCCGGTTGGGCCCCTTCATTCACCTTTCCTTCCAGCGCTGCTCTGGAGGGCAGGAGGGACATGCCCACGCTACCCTCCGACCTCCAGGCCACACGGAGCCGCAGTATAAGGCTGAAAGAGCCACGTGTGGCTCCGGAGTCGCAGGTTGCAGACCCCTGGTCTAGGGAAGGCAACAGCAAACAGCCAGTAAACATAGTCTGGCTAGTAAAGGTGATTGTCTCCCATGGGTTAGTAATGACCTGGTACTTGTACAGGGAATTACCCCTTACCTTTACCCTGGGGAGGGGTCATGGTTCAGTGGGAGAGTATTTACTTGGTAGATGATGAGATAGTAGATGATGAGATAGATTTCTACATAACATGGAGAGCAGTTGCTAGTGAGAGTACACAGTATTGGCCTCAATAGATCAGTAGTATGACTCTGCATAAGGCAGCTCCATGCAGAGGCGGAGCTACAAGGGGGCCGGGAGGTGCGCGTTGCACCGGACGCGTGTCTGGGGGGGGGCAGCAAAAATTTCAGATTTTTTTTTGTATTTTTAGTGTTTTTCCGTTTTTGGCCTGCAGGGAGCAGCACCAAAATTTCAGTGAGTTATCGGGGGACTCTCCTGATGATACCAACCAAGTTAGGTGAGGTTTGGTTCAGGGGGTCCAAAGTTATGGACTCCCAAAGGGGGTGCCCCCATTGTTTCCAATGGGAGCTAATAGGAGATGGGGGCTATACCTTTGAGAGTCCATAACTTTGGACCCCCAGAATCAAACTTCACCAGACCTGGCTGGTATCATCAGGATAGTCTGCTAAAGATACCCTGAAATTTTGATGCTGCTAGCCTAAAAACTGTGCCCCCTGTAGGCCAAAAACTGAAAAAACACTAAAAATACAAAAACACAAACGAACAGGGGTGGGGTGGGGGCAGCAAAACTCAGATTTTGCACCAGTCTCCATTTTCCCTAGCTACGCCTCTGGCTTCATGTGTTAATCTTCCCTGATTTACAGCCCATAGACTTTGGATGGTGCTATATTAGTAGTCCAGTATCCAGCCATTCTGAGAAAGAAATTTCCTAGACTAGTGTTTATCTGGATGATTTATAACTAACTGCAATTTTAAATTTTTATTTTTTAAATTTATTTTGTTGCTGGTTTACTTCTCATCTATCATGTTGTTAATATGTTTCTGTCCACTTTCCTCAGGCTTACAATGCAAGGGATGCTGCCCAAGCAGAAATTTCCCACAGTCTATCTGAGAAAGATTCACTCCGCCGCAAAATCTTTGAGCTCACTGAACAAATCTGGAAATTCAGGAAGGAGGTGGGCCAGAATGGCTCAGCATTGATGGTGAGGTATGGGAAGGAGAGGGGGGGGGTCATAGAGATGGCAATGCAGAGCCAGAGATATCTTTCCCTTGTGACATGAAACAATACACTGGCTTCATAGTAAAGTTTTAACCTTTTCTGCCTGATCTCATAGGGGTCCCTGACTATATGATGCTTGAATTTTGCCTTGGTCTGTCATGTGTCTTTGTCTGAGTTTCCTCATCCAAACTCTTCCATACTATTTTTAATAGTGGAGTTTTTCTCTTAATTACCTTAAAAAAAAATCTATGTAGGGACATGTGTCTTTGTACTCCAAAAAAGCTCCTATTTTGAGCATCAGAGGGCAAGAGGTGCCCAGCTGTAGTAAAGTGCACCCCTTGTGTTTCTGTATGACTCAGCATGCTAGATATGCAACGCCCAGCACATGCACTATTCAACCTCCCCTCGTTCCTGCTGTTTGTTTGCATCAGGAGTAGTTGAGAGATTCAACCACACCCACTCTCAGTGGTGGCCAGTTGGAAGAAGGCAAGGCCACAGCAATAAACCATGCACAGATACACCAGGCAGCTTCCCTATGAATGGGCTCCCAAGAGCCATCCATAATTGTGGAAATGACTGCTGCAGTACAGAAGCAACTGTCTTTATTGCCCAGAGCTATGGAGTCATTCCCTCTTAAGAGTTTTTTCCTATATAGAAATCATAGAAACATAAGGTTGGAAGGGACTTCCAGGGTTACCTAGTCCAAAATTCACAACTACCTTCCCAAACATCCCCAATGACTTTTGCTCTGTGCCCAGAAGAGGGCAAAAACTGTCCAGGATCCCTGACCAATGTGGCCTCAAGGAAAATTCCCTCCTAACCCCTAAGTGGCAATCAGCATTACCCTGGACATATAAGAAAGGGCCACGTAAGCCAAGCACTGATACATTGGTGTCAGATGGCCATCTAGCCTCCAAAGGAGGAGAGCCCGCCACCTGTCCTGTTCCACTGAGGAGTTGCTCTGTCAGGAAGTTCTTCATAATGTTTAGTTGAAAACTCTTGATTTCATTCCTACCCTTAGGGGCAACAGAACATCATCCTCTATAAGGCAAATACTTGAAGATGGTTATCCTATCATCTGTCTGTTATCTCCTCTCTAGACTAAACATACAGAGCTCCTTCAATTGTTCCTCACAGGACTTGGTCTCCAGACCTCCGCCATCTTTGTTCCCCTCTTCTGGACACATTCCAGCTTGTCTATAAGCATGACTGACCTTGTGCTGCTTGATGTCTTGTGAGAAAAGTCTGCCTTCTGAATACACTCTCTATGTGCTTCCTTAGCAGGTTCAGGGGGATGGACCTTCCGGCTCAGAGTCCAGGGAGCATTGTCCAAAGAGAAAACAGCGGCTAGTACGCATGCCTGCAGTCGGCCTCCGGGATGACAGCCAGGACAGCCTGTTGAGCATATCTGAGGTTTATAACTCTTTCCCTCCTCTTAACCCTTTAGACTTTTCCCAACTGCATGGCAGTGTAGGGTATTGGAGGCTAGTGTATCCATGGCATGTGATCCAGTGAGAACTTAGAGCCCTCTCCTGGCTTGCTTCACTGGCTGATATGCAGAACTTGGGGATGAGGGTCTTTAACCATGAATGAAGAGATTTGCCCATGGTCTTGTTGGGGTTTTCTTATGGCCTACCTCCTTTTTTTGCAGCACTGGTCAGATTTAAGCAGCCGGTCAAGTCAAGAGCTAGCTGAAAGCTTCCGGTCCTGTAGCCCACTCCCACCTTGCAAACATTCCCTGCAGAGGAGAGCCATGCAAGAGAGTTCCTTTTCCAGAAGGTAAGTATTCCAGAGCATTGCAGAGCATATTTACTCATGCCCAAGTACTGCACTCTAGACCCAAGTACATGTAAAATGTTTGCTTCTGCATTCAAAGATTTCAGCTACACAAATAAATTATATACAGCAGACAGATCTAGATGTATTGACTTAGTTTTGCTAATGTACCGGTATTCTAGATTTTTTCCCCCAAAATTTGAATAGGAGCTTGGAATTTGAAAGTGGGTATATTTATTTAGTTCATTCATTCATGCAAAAGTCCATATAGCTCATTGAATTTTAGACATAAGAAAGTAAGGGTAAAATTCATAACAAGAGACCCAGCTTTTAAAAAGATGAAAGGAAAAAGAGACACACTCTTTTTTAAAGCAGTTTCAGGTGTGCAGCCTTGTTAGTCTGCAGCAGAACAGCAAGACTTAAGTAAGACCTAAAAGACTGACAAGATTGCCAGGTAGTGTTTCTGTTATGGTATGTGAAAAATAGGGTTAATCTCCTAGGCAGCAGATAGAAGGGTCAGCAACAGAGCCGGAGCCAGAAAGTCTGGAGCAACTTGTGATAGTTTACTTTAACTTGATTGGTACAAGAGACTGTGATTCTGTTCCTATGGAAGACTGTTGCTGGGCAAAGTACTGGCTTGAACCTTATAAAGCTGTGTATAGAACTCTGTAGTTATCTTAGTGCTTAGTCCTGTGTAGCTGTAGAACTTTGCATAGTGTATTGTATTTTGTTATGCTGCAACTATCAAGTAAAGCCTTCCCGTGGAAAGAACATCTCATGTGAAGTGTCTTATTCCAAAAAGGTGGGAGGCTGCTGAGTGTATGCAGTTGGACTGCTAGACCTCCTTGTCTACTATGGGTAGCTCCTCTCTACTCTGCTGATAGTTTCCAGGCCCCCATGGCCACTGAAGGTGGTTGGGGGTCCAGGGTATACGTGTTTGAGAGTCAGGGCTGACAAAGGGGGCTTTAACTTTGAAGAGCTCATACCCTGATAGGTTTGGGAGAATTTTCTGTCTCAGTTTTGGTCTACTAGACTCAAATTTTTAAAAGGAACGTGTATTAAAATCTATAAACTCCCAGTGAGTTATCAGGTTTACTTCCTGGTCATTCCAAGGCTGAGGAAGTGGTATTAGCTCAGATTTTTAAAGCTACTGAGATGTATTTAGCTACTGTGAGAGTAATAGTTTTCATTCCTGGTCAGGAGATTGAGTATATGCTATCATCCAAAGGTGGAGGGGATTACTCCTTTTAAGGATTATCATAGTAATGTTTAAATCCCCCCCCCCCCAATTGTAACTTTTAAATTTGCCAGACAATGTTGTTTTCATTGAAACAGACTTGGCAGGTTACTATTACCCGTATTACACAAGGGCATTCAAACCATATGAAATGGCCTGGGTTAGGTTTCCCAAAGCCCTGTCCCACTCTTTTTCTAATGAATCATATCATCATAAATCCCTCTGGAGTCTCCTGCTCTGCAAAGGGAGAGACAGTGTATCCTAGCCCCTAGATACTTGTTTAGTTCCACAGCTCTTGGGCTCCAGTTTTTGCCAGAATTAAAAAGCTGGCCCGGGCTGGGGGCTTAGAGCTCTTTCTGAACTAGAAAGTGTGAATTTAGTGTTGGCCTTAGGTGTTTTCACATCAGATGTGAAAAACTAAGCTGGATCTCAGTTTCTGAATAACGTAGAGAATGGAGGAAGGGAAATGATACACCCAAAGAATCTACTGCCTGAGATAAATGTTATAATTTACTCCACAGCAAGGATAGGTTTGGGAGAATTTTCTGTCTCAGTTTGTGCAGTTCTGTTTCCCCATTACTTATGTTTCTGGCAGCAATTCACAGGAGTTTTTGGAGGAGGATTTTGCTCTTCTCTCTGAGGAGAAAGTGGAGGATCCCATGTCTGAATATGAGATGGTGGGGAAAGAAGGTAAGTTTTTTTCCGCCTATGCACAGTAAATTTTTGTTTCTGTGTGTGCAAAACGAAGGAATAATATTTTCTAATGGAGAAACTGTATTGATATATTTTTATTTTGATGTAATGGCTCAGGATATTTATTTATTTTATTTATTTATTTTTTCGATTTATAAACCGCCCCATCCCCAAGGGGCTCTGGGCGGATAGACTTACAACACTTTGTCCCCAAATGGTAAATTTGTTTCCAAAAGGTCCCAGAGTATTAGTGGAATTTTCATTTGAAAAACTCATTAGTATGACATTTACAAATAATTATTTTAAATATCAATGCAGCACAGAGGAAGTGAGGGGATTCTTAAACCTTTCCCCTCTGATTTTATCACTGAAGGTTGCCCACTCCCTGTACCCACCAGTCTCATGTGAGAAAAGATATATGTCACCACATCCATCAAGGCAAGGGAGGTACACTGAGCAAACTGGTAGGATAACAACCCAGTACTCAGTGGCTCCTGTCTCTTATTACAGAGTGTATTGGCCCTTTTTTATCAAAGGGTGTGTTGTTTGCCCATTATGTTCATGTTTGGATTAGAGATAAACAAGTAAGTTGCCCCATTGCTCCCATTTAATAAAATGTTCCTTTGTTAACAGATGGCACCTCCCAGTGGCTCCACACGAACCCCTGCATTTCAGAGAGGTAAATGTTAAGGGCCAGACAGCTTTGGTCAAAATTATCCATAGCCTCATGTTAGGGTCAGTGTTATGGATTTTAGTGTGGCTTGCCTCAGCAAGGTTACAGTTGAAACATCTACCACAGGGGCAAAACTCAGACCAAGCATAGATAAGCTGAAGCTACAAACTTGGTCCATCTGCAACAAGATGCAAGTGGATGTCAAGGACAAACTGAGATGATTAGCCAAGAAATCTGTCTGAAGGCAAATGGCAAGGAGAAGCGTGGTACCATGCAGGCACAGGAAAGGCAGGAAGTGAGGTAATCCTTTTGGTGAGACAATTTAGCATTGTGGTTCATTGCCTGAGTAATTTTAAATGTTAAGGCTAGATTTCACACGACTGTCTAGATAAGAAACTTGACTAAAGATACCCAAAGCTGATGGCAATTCTTTCTCCAAATACATAAGCATTGTTTAATATACAGTATATAATATACAGTATAAAGCATTATTTGATATACAATGTAGCCTATATAGCCTAATGCACAGTATACTATAGCCTATAGACCAGACCTGGGCATTATACGGCCCGTGGGCCACATCCGGCCCGCCAGATGACCCTGACTGGCCCGTATGACAGACCTGGCCCTGGCCTAAGAGGACCTGTTTAGAACCGCGCTGCTCATTCTTCCGCTAACCCTCCCCCTTCCCCCCTCACCTTGCCACTGCGCCAGAAAGGGCCTCTGAGAAAGGCCACTCCCCTCGCACAGTGGCTCCTGGGGCGTTCCCCTCCTTTGAAACCCCCGCAGAAGCCAGTTGCCTTGGCTGCTGGCTTCTGCGGGGCTTTCAAAAGCGCCTCGCCCCCCTGCCTTGCTGGGGAGTGAGGCGCTTTTGAAAGCCCCGCAGAAGCCGGCAACCAAGGCAACCGGCTTCTTCGGGGCTTTCAAAAGCATTAGTCGATGAAAAAAGTAGGTCAAGGGACTTAAGTCTCCCCACTTGCTTGATTGTCACAGTGGACAACTATGCAGGTAGGTTAAGCCTGTGATTCTTTGTGCCAAATAGTGTTATATGCAGAACTGTTGCCACTGATTCCAAGTTGATCTGTGCACCTGTCTGTCACTTATCAGCCCCTATTATGCAGAATTGAGTTCAGCCTTTTGGCCCGGCCCTCCACAATATTTTCTGTTTCTTATGCAGAAAAAATGGAAAAAATAATTGCCCACCCCTGCTATAGACTGTTTTACTGATCATCTGACCTTTACCTACTAATTCCCAATACAGAATACTAGAGTGTTTTCTCCATAATGCAGTTTCTGGTGTTTGAAATTTCTGGTCTGTAACATCCTGCCTTGAGCTAGGCATCTTTTGATTTTCGCACATAGGTTCACATAGTGAATGTTCCAGATGTACATATAGAAGGAGCCAAAGCAGAAGCCCCACATCAAAAGGCTTCTTATGCTGGAGGAGAGCTAGTGTGGTGCAGTGGTTAAGAGCAGGTGCACTCTAATCTGGAGAACCAGGTTTGATTCTCCACTCTGCCACTTGAGCTGTGGAGGCTTCTGCGCTCCCAACACATGCCAGCTGGGTAACCTTGGGCTAGTCACAGTTCTACTCACAGTGGATCTCTATCAGCCCCATCAATCTCACAGGTTGTTTGTTGGGAGGGGGTGGGGAGGAAAAGGAGATTGCAAGCCCCTTTGAGTCTCCTTACAGGAGAGAAAGGGGTATATAAATCCAAACTCTTCTTCTTTTTTGCTGTGTCTCCTCTCTCCAGTGTGCCCATGCGACGGCGACTTGCACAGCGCTTCCCGAGTCGTATCTCCACCATTGCTTTCCAAGCCAATGCTCTGCTGGAACAGATTAGTGTAATTGGAGGCAACCAGACCGGCATCTTCATTCACCAAGTCACACTAGGCTCTGCTGCTGATGAGATGTCCTTATCACCAGGCCAACAAATTGTGCTGGTAAGATGCTGAACTCTTTGACTGTACAGTCTCTGCTATACTTTTAAGGTTTGGGGCATATCTTTTTACTACAGAGACAACATTTTTCTCTCATGTGTTCAGCCACATCTTTAACCTCCATTCTCAGGCAATCACAGAGCCTTGCTGGTTATAATATTTTGGTTATAATATATTCTTTGGTCATCCAGGTCTGAAGGAGGAGGACACTTTCTTAAAAGACAAAAATGAAACAAGTAGCGCCGATAGGCAAAAAATGCACTTCCATTGCTTCCTCAGTAACATCCAGTAGGTGTCCATAGTAGTGCTACAACCACTGTCCCCACAGCATTAACACATACAATACTTACTTGCTGGAGGAAGAAATCCCCCAGCAGGTCAGCTCTGAGTGTTGGGGATTGTGATGTCCCTGCATTGGAAGCGCATGGCAGGCATGTTTTGTCTGGACTGTAAAAAAATAAGTTAATGTGGCCACATGACTTTCAGAGAGGCACAAAAGACAGCTTCCAGAGAAGTTCAAGCCTTTATGAGGGGAAGTGCAATCAGACTGAAAGCCACAGCTTAGAGCAGGGGTAGGGAACCTGCGGCTCGAGAGCCGCATGCGGCTCTTCTGCCCTTACACTGCGGCTCCCTGAGCCGAGCTGCCAACCCCATCCTTGCCCGCCCTGCAGGCAGCAGGGTGGGCGCACCAACTGCCCATGGCTGGCTGGGCTGCGCCACAGGCTTCCCCTCTCGCCCGCCCCGTTCGAGCGGGGCGGGCGCTTTCCCGGCAGTCGGCGAGGCTGCGCCACGGGCTTCCCCTCTCGCCTGCCCTGTTGGAGCGGGGCGGACGCTTTCCTGGCGGCCGGCAAGGCCGAGCCGCCGGCTTCATCCTTGCCCACCCTGCAGGCAGCAGGGCGGACGCATCCATGCGCTTCTCAGAATGAGCGGAGTAAAAGGTAAAAAAACCCAATATATACAGTGTTATCTTCATTTTAAATGTCAAAAATTATTTGCGGCTCCAAGTGTTTCTTTTCCCATGGAAAACGGGTCCAAATGGCTCTTTGAATGTTAAAGGTTCCCTACCCCTGGCTTAGAGCATGAACTATCCAACTTGGGACACTTCAGGAAAACTTTTAGAATATTGAGTTTAGGAACACATTACCTCAACTCTTGCTCAAAAGGTGTGGTCAGCTTCTGCTTCCTCGTGAGGAATCAGTTCTGAGTGCCCGGCACTAGCAAGGTAAAAAAGAAGAAATTGCTATTTATCACTGGCCCATATATTCAGTCTTCTGGAGTACAATTCTTGAGTACATTCTGAGTAGCTTCTGCATCCTACAGGAGCTTTGGTGTCTCCTTTCTCTGCCAAACCAGTGAAGCATTGGTTTATTAAACATTTTATTTTATTAAATGTATCGTTTTATAAAACATGTATTTTATTTATTTATGTCATTTATAGTCCACCTTTCTCACTGGGACTCAAGACAGATTACACAGAGTGAGTTAATACAATCAACATTCAGTAAACACTGCCATAGGATTTGGATTGTAAAAATCTGGACCCAGATGTCCAAAAGCAGAACTGAAGCAAAGCAGAAGTATTAACACAACATATTAAACAATGCAAACACTATATAGTAGTACACCAACAGGCAGTACAAACTATACACAGTAGTTTAGACCACTGTCTGTAATCATTTCCCCAAATAACTTTGAGAATCCTTTTGTACAGTGCCACCCTCTTACCTATGTAGAGAAGCCCTCTTGAACAATTCCATTTTATATAGTTTGCAGGAAACCTTGGGAGTGGAAGCCCTCTTGACATCCTCCGCAGGCTATTCAATGACAGAAAAAAAATGTGTATGGGCAGTTGTTGATTTTGCCCATTTGCATTTTGGCAACTACAGGAGGCCCTGCTCAGATGTGTAAAGCTGTTGTAATGCATAAAAGTGTCATTCCAGTTCGAATTTATGCCCCAGGTTGGTCTTCCTTTAATGCCCCCCAGGGTTTCACTCTGATCCTATCTCACTCCCCAGGTGAGTGTCCTACTTCTAAGGCTAAAATTATTTCTCTTTTGAATCTTGAACCACCTGTAGGTGGACTATGGAGTGATGGAACCAGGTTTCAAGGCTGTCCTAGAAGATGCAACACTTGAGGAGGCTCTTTGGGTCCTAGAGAGGGTGAATGGTTTCTGCTGCCTCTCTGTGAAGCCCAACATGGAGGGTAAGGGTGTCTTATCTATTTTGAGGCCTCCTTTCTGCCTGGCTGGAAAGGGAAAAGATCACCAGTGATCAGTGGTATCTTCAAGGAAGTCATGAAGCATGAAAAGGCAGCCAATTTGTTAGCTAGAAGTAGCTGAGTGGAAGACCAATGGACTTGACCCATAGGCATAGTCTCCTGGGAAGTTTTATTGCACAAACTCCACTGAAGTGAGCAGAAGGTGTAAAGGAGCATTTTAATAAGACTTATACTGGAAAACTTGCTGCTGGATTGTACCTCATGTTAATTAACATGAGAAAGGCTCCATTTAATTTTCCGCTTTGAGCATCAAAAGATTGTGACCTGGATTGTGTGTATCGCCATTCATAAGTATGGGAAGCAGGACTCTTATTGAAGAAGTAATTGCTGCTGTGTCCTCTTCCTACTGCATTAAAGCCTATGCTATTGCTACACATATACAAGCATGCAATTCCTTACACTGTCTGTCCAAACAGGTTATAAGAAGCTTCTGAGCGACTTGAACTCCAAGCTGGTAACATCTGGCGACTCTTTCTATATTCGGTCCAACCTTTGTCTTGAGAAGCAAATGGCTGGTCAGCTTCAAGTAGGGTGCCATGATATTCTGCATGTTACTGATACTGTGTGCCAGGGCCGAACCCACTGGAGTGCCTGTCACGTGAATGCCTACACCACGAATGACATGGATGCAGGAACGATCCCCAGCTACTGCCAGTGAGTATCATGGTCTGACCAGGCACAAAGAGAAGCAGTGATCAGAGTCTTGCGTATCTTGAAATAGTCATTGCCATGTAGTACGATGGCCAGCGGGGAGAGCCGTGATTGCTTCTTTTGCCTAACATGTTCCCATCCCCTTTCCCCCACTCTAGGGCTCAGCAGTATCTCATCACTCTAATACAGGACCTGGCACAGAAGAGTACAGTTTTTCGCAAGGTAGGATTCTATAGCACAATTTTAGTATGGAATCACTGTACCTGTCCTCGTGTAATAGCAGATACATCTAAGTGTACAGGTGTGGAGTAAACACATAGGGTTAAATCCTGAGAACTGCAAGTGAGAGAGGTCTTCTCTCACTTTTGGAGAGGTCTTCTCACTTCTTCCTGATTTCTGCAGCACCCCATGGCACCAAAAAAGTTAATAGGGGGCAGGGGGAAACCCTTACAAACAATGTGAGGTACAGCATGAAGGTCTTCATCAAAAGTGGGTAATCTATGGAAAGTATGTCTCCTCCTGTCTAAGCAGAAATGCTTTCTATCTGCACATGCACTTCTAGATCCATCCCAGAATTGTTTTGTTCAGTCTACCAATTCTGTTGACCTAATATCTTGGCTGACAATGATAGGGTATCAGTCTGGTTCAGTCCTTAGTTTCTGGTGAACCTCTACTGTCATTTAATTTATAGGCATCCATTTGGATTGTCAACTACAGTCACTCAGTAACAAATCACACATCACTCCAGCAGTACATGGGTGCCATTTTGCTCCAAAGGTCTGGAAGATGGCAGCAGGAGAAACCAAGAAGGGAAATATCTACATGACACAATTCTGCCTCAAAGAAGATGTACCTACATGGTGGGGCAGAACACCAGTGCATGACTGGCCACTAACTAGGAAGGGCACCCATGAAGAAGCTAGAAAAGATTCTTAAGTTCACGGATGTGTCATTGGCAACCAAGATGACGTTAGTTCATGCCCTAGTATTCCCTATTACTATGAATTGGTTTCAAAGTTGGACAATGAAGAAAGCTGTCAGGAAGAAAGTAGATTGCTTTGAAATGTAGTGTTGGAGGAGAAGTTTATGGGTACTGTAGACCACCAAAAGGACAAATAAGTGGATGCTAGGTCAAATCAAGCCTGAATTGTCTCTAGAAGCTACAATGACTAAACTGAGGCTATTGTATCGCATTATGGGAAGACAGGGTCACTGGAAAAGACCATAATGCTAGGAAAGGTTGAAGGTAGCAGGAAATGAGGAAGACCCAACATGAGGTGGATTGACTCTATAAAGGAAGCCACGGCCCTCAGTTTCCAAGACCTGAGCAAGGCGATTAACAATAGGACGTTTTAGAGGATATTGATTCGTAGGTTTGCCATGAGTGGGAAGCATTTGATGGCACTTAACACACACACAGATTCAAGTTCAGTCACGCCTAGAGACCAACAGGATTTTTGGGGTATAAGCTTTCAAGAGTTTAAGCTCCCTTCATCAGATATTACTGTCCTCCATTATCAGTTTGACATTGTGGCCGCGAAGAGCAACTGGTCCACTGAGCATAGAATGCTAATTGCTTAGATCAGATTCAAGGCAGCCTAGGAACTACAATTCCCATCAGCCTCTGTCAGCATGGCCAATTGGCCATGCTGGTAGGGGCTGATGGGAATTGTAGTTCCTGAACAACTGGAGAGCCGCAGGTTCCCTACCCCTGACTTAGATAGACTGTAATCCCTAGGTCAGGTCTACATATTTAGAAGTTATTGTTTCTACCTTGTAGAATTCTGGGACACAGCCCAAGTTGGTGCGTATTGTTAGCACAGACAATAAGAAGATTAATCCTCTCTGGTCATCCATGGACTGCAGTCTGCTGGACTCCGGCAAGCCAGATGGTAAGTTCAAGCTGGCAGAGGGATTGTTGCTCTGAGAATTGTCCTGGGATGTACAGAAGTATTATCTTGGAGCTAGTCTGCTCTGGAATAGTGTACCTGGATTATTTCTGTTCAAATTGGTGAGTGTGGGCATGTGTGATTATGGACCTGCTCATATTGTTTCTGGCACCAATTTCATTCTTTGTCTCTTGGACTGAAAAGAATAGTGTAAATTAAAAAAAGAACTAGGCTAGGGCATACTCCTGCCCCAGCGGTTTTTCCATTTCTGCAAGGAAATTGTGTTTCATTGCTTCAGAGGATGACTTCCTTGTAGTATCCAATTCACTCAGACAACTTCACGGATTTCCCCCTTCACCTCCGGCAGCATTTTATAACTCTCTACCAGCACCCTTCCTTCAACTTCCAGCACTCTAACGTTAACTTCCTACCCATATTTATGTTTCTACCTCTATACATGTATTTCTTTATTACATCTGTGTGTCAGATGCTCCAGGGCTCAAGATGACACAAAGTTTTCCAGGACTCCAGGCAGACCCAGAACTGCTTAGCTACATGTTGCTACATCAGTTGGCCTTCAGCTACACTTTGGGATGAACTGTAACTATCACATTTTTATTCCACTCTTCTTCCAAGGAGCTTAAGATGTCGTGTACAGTTCTCTCTCATAAAAGTCCTGTGAAGTATCTTAGGCTGAGAAGTGTTGGGTCACCAGCAAGCTTCCTGGCTGAGTAAAGATTTGAACTCAGGTTTCCCTAGCTTTATTCCAACACAGTGCCTACCACACCATACCATACCATACCATACCATACCATACCATACCATACCATACCATACCATACCATACCATACCATACCATACCATACCATACCATACCACACTCTACAACCCTATTTCTTGTTCTAGCTACATACTTCTTACCACCGCCTAAGCACCCATCCAGAGTAGATATAGACATGTTAGTTTCTTTGAAGGCTTACCAGGAGTTCCTAAGTATGTATTCAACAAACCTGAGAGAAAGGATATCAATGAGCTGTTCTTACTTCAGGTAAACTAAAGAAGCTGTTTGCTTCTGGCTTCCCCTTGTTACATTTGCCTGAACGGAGAATGAATGTGCTATGTACCTAATCTGGGATACATGGGAAAAACAACTGCATACTTTCCTGTGCAATCACTTACTTTCATTCCATTGAATGCAGAGCACAGGAGCAACCCCGCCCTCCCACAGGTGCCATTTTGACTATTACAGGGGATAGAGGGATTTGTTATCGTTTGTTTGACATAACTTGAAACCCAATAGGAGGATAAACCAATTCCTTACCTCTGCAACAATCCCTTACTGAGCACTTGTCTTGTTTTGCATCCCAAGAATACTGAAAAATCTTAAGGCAAATTCCCTCATTTGTAAAACCTATGGGAAGACATTCCGAAGGATGCCTCCTAATTCCCCTTCATGAAAACAGAGTCAAAAGAACATGCAGTTCGTGGGATACTTTTTTATATATATATAAAATTTTATTGTATCATTTGAGTTTTACAGTTTATAATAATTTCTTCTTCATACATTTTCAAACAATACATTTTCCCCCTTTTCTCCCTCCCCCGTTTCATCTTCTTCATAGTTTTGTCACACAAACAGCAGTAAGTTCATTCTCTGTAGCCTCTTCTCCCATATTTCTTCATTGACTCGAGCTTCTTTCATCCAGTCCACGTATATTATCCATATCTTCAAAATTTCATCCTGTTTATCTGGCCACGTCTTATTTTTGGTTAATATGTCAAAAATATCAAGTGTCACTTGTTCCCAGATATATTCTAGCCATTTCTGAAATGTCCATTTTTTCTTTTCTTTCCAGCCCAAGGCTATTGTTTCATGGGCTGCTTTAATCAACTACATGGGATACTGATCTCCATCCTCATTTCCACTCCTCTTTCTCTTCCTCTAGTATGTCCCAGGGTCAGCCTCCACACCAGAAGCTGTGTCACTCTGATGCCCTACACTCTGGTCAAGCCCTGTAGGCCTGGCAGGCCACGGCCAGTCCTCTTGGTGCCAGCACTGGTAGGAAGGATCGTGGCTGACAAGCTTTGTCTATCCAAGAGCTTTGAGAAATGTCCAGCAGGTAGGTCACAGCTCTAACTAGGTAGACGTTGTTGGTGTTCTCAGTGCGATGTTAGAAGTATTTGTGGGTAAACCATAGTGAGTCAGCTCTGTCACTGATTAAATCTCCAGGTCAAAAAGATCCAGTCTGGCTTCACTCCAGAATAGTTCAGAGTCAGTTAATGAATAATCATAGTAAATTCAGAATCTAGATAAACTTCATGTTGGAAAGAATAATAATGTGGATGTCATGGTAAATCTGGAAAGGGTCGTCAGGTGTTGAGTTACAAAGCAGATTTTTAAATCTGGGATAAACCACTGTTACTTTGGATCAAACATTTGGCTGTCACATTATTGAGAACTTTACAATGGCTTAAATGCAAAAAGCCTTTGATCTTATAATTTGTGCTGATCAGTTACCTGGTAGTTTGATTTTTTAAATCCGTTCCTTGTTACTAAATCTAGAAAGTGCTTCCTTGTGTTAGAAAATGGAACAGGGACTTAAAGATCAATGTTGATTCAGAGGATTTGAGGTGGATTGGGAATTGTGCAGCACCTCAAATTATTTCTATGAGGTTTAAAATAAATTTTCTTTAAAAGTTTGTTCCACCCTGAACAAGTTATCCACTACCTGTAGAACCATGCAGAATCAATGTGGGTGATGTGACCCATCTACAAAAGATGTTTTTAACATATTTTTGTTCATGTTCAAAAATTCACCCCTTCTGGACATTGGTAGTTCAGTGTATCAATGAAATGTTGTGTTGTATAGTACTTCTTGAGCCACAAGTTACTCTGTTGGTTTATGTAAAAAAATGGTCTTCAGCCTAAACCAATTGGCCATGCTGGCAGGGGCTGATGGGATTTGTAGTCCATGAACATCTGGAGAGCCGCAGGTTGCAGACCCCTGGTCTAAACTAAGGCCCCTTCTGCACACCAAAATAATGCGTTTTCAAACCACTTTCACAACTGTTTGCAAGTGGGTTTTGCTATTTCGCACCGCTTCAAAGAGCACTGAAAGCAGTTTGAAAGTGCATTATTATGCATGTACGGGATGAGCCTAACAAAAGCAGCAAAAGGAAAAAGTAAGACCCTCCCTCCAAAGGTGATTGGTTCCGCTTTGTGTGGAATGTTGTCTTATTAAATAAATTAACATATTATGAAAGGCCCCAGAGAAACACTGTTTGAATAAATGCATTGAGTGTTAGGCATGGTTTATAATGTTTTAGAGGAAGGTAAGAAAGTGTATGCATATGTATTTTATGTTAGTATAGAACTTTTTCTGTTATATATATTTTGAAAAATCAAAAATCCAGGTGCTCGGGAGCAGCAGCAGCAGAAGGCCATTGTTTTCACATCCTGCATGTGAGCTCCCAAAGGCATCTGGTGGGCCACTGCGAGTAGCAGAGTGCTGGACTAGTTGGACTCTGGTCTGATCCAGCAGGCTCTTTCTTATGTTCTTAATTTTAAAAGTTCACCATTATGTCATCTGACCAGTTTCCTTTCTGCTTCTGCAGAGCCTCAGAATGAAACACAGAGCAGAGATGCGATTCCTGACAAGAGACAGACAAGCAGCAACTGTTGCATTCCAAGCCAAGCTCTGGAGGACCTAATGGAGAAGGTAATAGAGATGGGGCAGGTTTGTCTTGGGGTGAAGCTGCAGTTGTCTCTAAGACACTAGCTACCCATCACATCTACCTCTATATACAAAACAATAATGCTCACTGTAGGACAGCAGTGAGAAGCATGCATGTCCTGGAAAATCTCTCCTTGACCTTCTCTAGAATATTCATGGCTGGCTGGACATGGGCCTGGCAAAAGTTCAGGAACTGCTGGATATGGAAATCTATCCCATCATTATCCTCGTCATCATCAGTGAGAAGAACTGCAGAAGATTCAGGTAGTGTTTCTTCTCAGAAGAAGCCAAAGGGCAATGCTTCTTTCTATCCAGCTAGGGTATAATCCCAGAACAACCCGAAAACTTTAGTGCCAAGATGCAGGGAACAAGTGTTACAGGTCAGGTATGTAGACTTTTACATACTTGAGGGTATAGGGATAAGCTGTAGGCAGTCACACCACACCACTGAAAGGGAGTTGGCCAACAATTACACCAGTCGAAGGCTTTCACGGCCGGAATCACTTGGGTGCTGTGTGGTTTCCGGGCTGTATGGCCGTGTTCTAGCAGCATTCTCTCCTGATGTTTCGCCTGCATCTGTGGCTGGCATCTTCAGAGGATCATCTGAAGATGCCAGCCACAGATGCAGGTGAAACGTCAGGAGAGAATGCTGCTAGAACACGGCCATACAGCCCGGAAACCACACAGCACCCAAATTACGCCAGTCATCCAAATGGTTCCTTCTCTAGGATAACCAGTGTTCTTGTCCTTGGCAGACCTAGCTAGGGCAAATTTGGTCCTTTGCCTCATGAGACACTGTAGCCTCTTTTCCTTGTATTCCTTGAAATAGAACTAAGCATGGGAGGACTGGTTTCTGACTTGCTTTCTTGCACATGCAAATGACTTGTATTTCAGAAAAGCCTTACAGCGCCTTGGAGCGAGTGAAGAACAGCTTTTGGAGAGTGCCCGGAAAGAGGAGGCTCAGCTCTCGAGAGAGTGCCCTGCCTGTACGGCACCGTCAGCCTTGATGCCTGGAATGACCTTGATGCTCTTGTCAGCTGTATCCGTACAGCCATTGCTGATGAGCAAAAGAAGGTTGTGTGGGTAGAACAGGTGCCTCATTGACTCCTTCAAGAGTCAGGCAGACTTGAGGTAATCATTTATCTCAGGCCTAGGAAAGACTTGAGCAACTTCTGGGGCCGCTTTCTGCATCAGTATGGCGCTCTGGAGACGGCAAAAACACCGTCGCAGGCCTTTATTTCACAGATAGGCGTAGCCGCAACGAAAGCCGCGCCTGTTGAAGGTATGGCGTTTCCCCAGAGCGCTTCCCAGCGCTCTTTTTGGGGAAACGCCGGCATGAAGCCGCTGTTGAGTTTAACGTGCTTCATGCCGCCTCCCCCACCCGGCACTCGCCGTCTCCCCGGGCCTCATGCTGTCGCTGAGGTTTGGGGATTTCTGGTCTCTGCGCGGCCTGCTCCAGGCGCGCAAGGCCAGGGTTAGGGCGTGTCCCCAGGCCTCAGGGCGACGCGCCGGAGGCCCAGGGACAGGTTTGTCGGCTGGGCGCCATCACGCGGCGCCGGTTGCCCAGCTAGTTAAAGCCATGGGACCGGCCCATGCGGATCGTCCTTAGCGTCGCGGGTCGGCGCGCAATGCGCCGACCTCGCTGTTTCCGCCGCCGTGCGGAAACGGCCTTGGAGATTCTGGGTGAAGTTAAAGAATGACTGGGGCAGGTTCTAGCCCAGCTAGTGAGGCAGGGTTGATAAATAAGCTGTTCACTCAGTGAACAATAAAGAAGCAAATTCTCAAACTTTCTAACCTATCATGGCTTCATGACAGAACATCTTTTACACATGCAGGAGGTCTCAGGCAACTGGCAATGCTAAATGCTGAGTTGTGGTTTGACCTTCCATCTAGGTCAGGGGTCTGCAACCTGTGACTCTCCAGATGTTCATGGACTACATTTTCCATCAGCCCCTGCCAGCATGGCCCCTGATGTAGGTCCTGCATTAACTCCTCATAGGTTAAACGTCATAGCTCTCGCAGAACCCAGCAAGTCTTATGGCATGTTTGAGCTGTGAGTCTCAGGGTATGCCGGGAACAAATGCCCTGCAGAATGTGAGAAGTAGCCTGGAATGCCTAAACACAGTATTCGTTGTCAAGTTTTACTTCCTTAAGCCTCAAAGTAAGCATGCAACAGTTCCTAAAGCACTTGAGTTAACTAGAATGCTAATCAAAGTTTTCCATCCATCAACAAGTTCTACTCAAGCCAGAATGTCTGCATTTGCACATCCATAGCAAGTCCTAAATCGTGTTTCAAACTATCATTCTATGAATGCATATCCCAAGTTTTCGGACAGAGCCCAACTAATAGAGTGGCCTACCTTTACTGTACTAACTATAAGTTTAGTTAAACCATAGTTTCGCTTGAAGTCTGAATTTGTTCAATAGATTGTTCAACATAGATTCAAGTTTAAGTCACACTGATTTTTAAGCATGTGTGTGGTTTGGTACCTCTTAAGACTTTTCTTAAAACTTTCTTAAAATGAAACATTTTAATACATATATTTCACATTAAAAAGAACATACTTTAAGATCTCACAAAGTACCACTGCCGTCTTTTGTCAAGGAATTAACTGGCGGGCCGGGAATGTGTCACTTGATGCATTTCAAATCCACGGGTGGTCCCTGGGATTCACAAAGTGAGTCCTGCACATCCATGTGTCCCTCACATTCCAACCAGTCCCCCATCCACCTCCCCCCGACCCAGGAACAATCTGGACCTAGCAGGGAGGGCAGCGGGAAGCTGCCCTGACCACCAGACCAAGCAGCAGCCTCCCCATTGCCCTACCACCCTCCCCTCACCCCAACTGACAAGCGGGCCTGGCAGTACAGTGGTGACAAGCTGCTCTCCCGCCAGGCCTGGCACTCATCTCATGGCACACCACCCACTATTCCTCCAAGCCAGGCACAAACAAGGACCCCAAGGACAAGGAGCAGTGGCCTTGGGTAGGTCCAGCTGGGGCTGGGGCAGAAGCTGGTGTGGGAGCACACTCCTGGGAGGAGGAGGGCGGGAGTTCCCCACCTGCCCTCCCCTCTGTCAAGAGCCTATTTTATTTTAACTTAAAATGGCCCATAGTGCAAGTACAATGTACAAATAGTGAATCTCAATTAACAAATAGTTAATGTACAAGTAGTGAATCTCCTGTGTTATTTGCAGTACAGTCTCCTTAAATCTCTGAGACCATGTGGTCTTTACTTTATTGTACTGGGTATCCCAGAATCCTTCTGCCTGTCAACAAGTTAATATCCTACAAGTGTGAATATGAGATTGCAGATAATGTACAGAGAAAAAACCACAAAGTTTTATAGCTTTTGTCTCTTACTCAGTTCCATTTGCCATGTACGTTATCAGTTTGATTTTATAGATAAAGCTTATAAAATAAGTGTTGGGATTTATTTGATTTTATAAAGCAGCATGTAAATAGATGGCTCTTTTTGAATTATAATGGTGTTGAATTAAAATTCTTGGTAATATTTGTACATGTTTTCCACCTCTTGCTGGTGTGTATAAAAGCGACCTTGAGACAAAAATCTGAGGGAGTTCTCACCTTCTCTGTTAGAAAAGACGAACAACTAAAGTAAGGAAAGGATCCCCAGCTCTTCCAGTTGCTGCTTTTAGGAAAGGAATGACTCACTGAAGCACTCTGCTCAGAACCAGCAACGTCAGCATCAGAACCACTCACTTCCCTGTTTGTTCCCCAGGCTGTGATTTCAACTACATGGCTGCTTATTCCAGGATTAACAGCCCAATTGAATAGATTGTTTTTAATATGGATCAGCTGTTTTATGTGCCTCTACCACACCAGCATACAGACAGAGAACTGCTTCCTTTTCAGCTTGCTACCAGTCTGTTCACTAGCTTTCCACATATGCTACAATCTGGGGAGGCAGTGCTCTCAAAATGATGCTCCTATGTGTGTGCGCTACTGACAGTTGTGAGAGCACCAAATCTGTGTCTTTATGAAGTTTTAAGCTAGCTCTGCGCTATCCTATTCTAATTCCTAGAAAGGTGCTGATAAACAACCTGCAGTCTGGGGAACCGAGCCCATCTGTTGATCTAGATAGGGCAGTGTTGCCTGCAGAATGTTTTGTTCCATTTGGTAGTTGTCTCTTGGATGGCAAACATTTTGGAAAGGGTGATCTGTGTATAAATTTGAGTTCTTAGGCACTTCTGGTAGGCACTTCTTCTGGCAGGCACTTCTCTTTTTTGTGAGCCGAAACCACGATCTGGCATTTGACAGCAGCTCCTTCCTGAACCTGCAGCCTCATAAGTATTTGGTTCTACATAATGCAGAGTTTGCAAGTAAAGAAGTCTTCTTTAGCTCTTTTCCTTTTGCCTCTGTTTTGCATGGAGAAGCAATAGCAGCCGCAAGGGGTAAGGAATTAAAATCACAGTTCATTGTGGAGAGGCCGGCACTGGGGGCTGGGTTTATCCTCCAAGACCCCATCAGGTACACACACCCAGGGGTCATCTGTTTCCCACTGCCACTTCAACAGCAGCCCCTGGAGCTCCTGGAGAGCCTGAGCGTAGCGAGGGTCAGAAGCCAAGTTCCTGCTCTCAGTGGGGTCCATGCTGTGATCATACAGCTCCCAGCGTTCTCGGTGATAGTAGCAGTGCAATGTCTTGTTCCAGTGGGTGGGCTGCCCTGCCTGAGTCCTATTCAGCAGGTCTTGGAACGTGGGTGAAACATAAAAATCTTGGTCAATGGGGAAGGACATGCGGTTCTGCAGGTTGTGGATGAAGCGCAGGGGGCCATGCTGCACAGCTCGCATGGGATAGTGCATGGTAACCTCGTGCAAGCTCTGGCTTGCATACACAGTCGTCCATGACGGCTCTGACAATAAGGCTGGCAGGAGGGATTTCCCTGTGAGTTGCACCTTCCGCTTCTTAAAGAGGCTGTAGCTGGGATATGGCACAGAGAACCAATCCAAAACAGTAGGGGTGATATCTGCAGAGGGACGGAAAAGAAGAAAATATGAGCCAGGTGGCAGGGCTGGAATCCTGCCCATAGGACTCAACCTGGTAAGACAGTGCTAGGTTGGATACCAGGTAGGCCTCAGAGAAAGCCCATTATTCCATCCCAAGACTATTGCATGGGCCCTTTCTTTGCCTGGGAAAGTATCTGTTGTTTGTGACTCCCCAAGAATATTGACCTAGGAGCTGGTTCTAACCCTGATTCTTTTCCCTTGTTGCTACCTGGGCTGCCCCCTACTTCATACTTCTCTCTCCCACTGCTCATGAGAATGGGAAACAAGTGGGCATGAGAGCCTGCAGTGCCATGCGCAGAATTTTTTGAATGCAGCATATCATTCCATTGCTGTGGCAGCAAGGAGGACATGATGGCGTACAGGAAAGGAGAGGGTGCTCCATAAAGCCTGAAGATAAATATTTCTACCTGATCCCTCCAAGACCTTTGACTCCTTATTTCTCCACCCACAATGCAAATACACAAGTATGTACATTTTGTAACAGCTCTTACCTAGAAGGCTGGCATAGGCATTGGTGACCTGTCCCCAGCGTGCAGGATGCTCAGGGGAAGAGAGGAGGAGGGGTTCAGCTGTGCCTGACCAATACAGGTTGGTTCTGCCACTGGGGAAGGGAATACCATTGTCTGATGTGTAGATCACAAGAGTATTGTTGCTGAAGCCAGCATTGTGTAGCTCCTCCAGGACAAGGCCAATGCCTGCATGTCCCAGAAAAAGAAAGAATTAGTGGTGCTTACTAAAGAATTACACCTATTTCTATCATTTACTTTGCCCAGATGACAAGCAGGAAAAGCCTTTATCTTCATAATACCTGTCTCACTTGTGGACAGACTCTCTTTGAACATCCACACAGCAGCCACAGACAAATGGATAAACCTACAGCTATTTACCATCAACTGCTCAGATATCATTAGCTGATACTTCCATTTATGATGATGTATGAGTCTGAAATTGCATGAGTCTGAAATTGTATGAGTCTGAAATTGTGTGCATCGAGGAATGCTGCTGTAAATTTCGTTGTGCGTGCACAATGACAATAAAATGCTTATGCTTATGCTTTACGTGGAATAACCATAAATGCTGGAAATAGCAAAGCAGTTCTTTACCCACCTCGAAGACCTGCTATCTTCACGTTAATGCTCTACCTAAAGCCACATGAGTGACACACTTGTTTAAAAGTTAAGATTCCAAAATTCATGAATGCACTGAAACATCACTGCATATCTATATTAAAGTCTCACTGAAGAGAATTTAACTTCCATTCTTTCCCTTACAACAGATGCTTGCCTAGAATGGCTGCTTTAGGTTTAACAACTTAGGTATAATCAAATGTGCAAAACTCACTAAACCCTTGGGATTCTGGTCAACTTCAAAAATACTGCAACTCGAATCTCCTCCTCCACTCCCACAAGCAAGATTTCTCCAACGCAGCAATACCTTGATCCATGCGCCCAATGGTTGTGTACTGAGCAACCAAATCGGAACGAGCAGCTGGTGTATCCTGCACAAAATATGGGACCTGAGAGGGCAGAAAAGAAAAGCAGCTGTTAACCAGAAGTTTGAGTTGCAATGTGAGGGATGCTAAAAAATACACTGGCAAACAAAGAAACTGCAACAGCTAAGTCCACAACAGGAATGCAGGTAAAGCTCCCACAATCTTCTGTACTGTTCCTGAAGTGGAGAAGACTAGGGTTGCACATTTATGCAAAATGCAAGTGCTCTGTGAATCCACACCTGCACTTGATCTGGGCTGTAATGCTGGGGTTTCCAATCTGGGATCCAGCCCATTCCAGTCTCTCCGTTGCCAAATTTCTCACAAAAGGCTCCATACTGGGGCTGAGAGTGGCCACAGCGGTGAGGATCATGGAACGCAACATAGAGGAAAAAAGGCCTGAAAGTTGAAAAGGCAGGTGTGAATGTACTCAAAGGTCATTCAAATACAGTCTCATGCTGCTGTATATTCTCTGCCCCCTTTTAACAGAAGTACTCTGGAACACCTATTGTATGATTGCCCACATCCACCCATTCCAGTCTTAATTCTACTAAACCACTCCTGTTCCGCTATTGCCCCTTGCTGGGTCTCCTGCAATCCTACACCGCAGCTCCCCAAATCTGTTATCCAGGCTTCCCAAAGTCCTACTGTGGTCTTTCTGCTTTATGTTGCGACCAACAGTGTTGGCAAATGCCTCCCTGGTTGTGTATCCACAATCTGCCTGCTTTGCTATTACTGAGCACTGCCAAGAACAGCAAACCACATCCACCTGTAATCCCATCCTTGGCCTTGTTTTGCCCCTGGAAACCAACAGCTATCTCAGCCAGTTCTGAAGATGCTCCTTAGCCCTAAGCTGCAGACACCAGATAGCACCCCCCCCAAACATGGTTATGTTATGAATTGTTACCTTAATGTCTGTCCCACTACTGAACTCTCCTTGTAAACCTTACCATTCTATGATGTCAAGCCAAAGGACTGCCCCCAATTTTCCCAGGGACTCTCTTCTAACCATAGGCCTTGGATTATCCTAGTATTTCTGCACTTTTTCAGTGTCTGACCCACTGAATCTGGATGCCTTGATGCAATGTACCCAGATATCTTAGCCCAAGATGCTGGGATCTTACTTCTCATCTTGGCTGCGGAGGAATTTCCGAACAAGCAGCTTGATCCGAGTGATATTCCTCCCCACCTGCAAGACAGAGCTGTTTTCCTCAGTGTAGGCAAAGTCAAAGGGATACACAGTCTTCGGTCCAACATGTTTCTTTCCAATGATCCCTGATGCAGACAAACACAGTCAGTCAGAGACAAAAACAGAAAGAAGCTGATCAAAGCATATAATATTCTCCCAGTAAAATTATCAGCTGCTCTGACCTGAAAAAGCAGGCAAATACATTCCAGAGCAACCCAGCACAACTCTGCAGACTCATCCGTTTGAGTTACTGATTGCCTCCCAAAATCTGCCTCCCTTAAAACAAGGCATACTTTAAAAAATGAGAGGTGTCTATTGAGGCTGGAACCGCATAACCCAGTCCCAAATTATGACTATTATTTTATGGAGTACCACTGTGTTTATATGCCTAACAATGTTATATGTTATATGTTTATATGCCTAATAAAAGTTGTTGTTGTTGTTGTTGTTGTGAGTACCACTGGACACTTAGAACTTTTCATTACAATATAAACCAAAACACAGGTCCATACCGCCCACCCCAGGGGCTTACAAATTATATTCTGGCTGAGAGGCTGGGATAAAGACAAGTTAAAAAGCAAATGCAATCACTTGTGCTTAAGCTTTGTTTCAGCGGGAGAACAGGATTTGCCCTTGTTGGCCTCCCTTGTTGAGCCACTGCCTTTAAACACACATGCAGAATGAATTTTATTGTTTCACAAGTTCCAAGCCAGAGTCTCTGGCTTAGAAAACTTGGTCAGAAGCTCAGTTCTGGTGAGCCTTGCATCCAGTTAAGCCCCATTTTAAATTCTCCCCTTCCACCTGGAGATGCTTTTCCCACTGAGTACATTTTATACCCCAAGTGGTATAATTTTATGGATGTTATACACACAAACATATATGAATAGTGCAGGATGCCTAAATACTAAAAACCACCTTCCCCTTTAAGATTCCAGGAAAAAGTGAGAAATAATGAACAGAACTTTGAGAACAGAATTGGCAACTTGTACATGTACAATCTTCCTAGACAATGCAGTATATTTTATAGTTGGGTCTCTAGACCTGAGGTTTTGTACAAGAAGACTCACCAAGTGAAAGTTAGTCAAGAATGGCATATACCGTATTCAACCTGCTGTTCTACTATGGAATGGGCAGGCTCTATGGCAGGGCTGATTGCAGCTCCTGCCTTGACATCAGTGGTAGGAAAAATACCGGAGGGAATATGGCAGAAAGTCCCATCAAGCGCAGGTGACCTATGGTGACCTCAAAGGGTTTTCTAGGCAAAGGATGAACAAATGGTGTACTACTACCTGCCTCTACATAGCAACCCTGGACTTCCTTGGTGGTCTCTCATCCAAGTACTACTGTGTTTCCCCAAAAATAAGACAGGGTCTTATATTAATTTTTGCACCAAAAGATGCATTAGGGATCATTTTCGGGGTAGGGCTTATTTCAGGGGAAGTACGATACCTTCACAATTCATTAAGGCGGGCTCTCGGCAGCCCCGTTGCTTCCCTGTCACGTGTGATGCAAGCTGCATCCTCATTGGCAGGGAGCACCCTGCTGGATCACACCATCCTGATCTGTAGCTACCAGGCTTATTTTTGGAGTAGGGCTTATATTTTAAGCATCCTCCAAAAATCCTGAAAAATCATGATAGGGCTTATTTTCGGTCTTATTTTCGGGGAAACATAGTAGTTAGACCCATCCCTGCTTAGCTTCCAAAATCTGATGAGTCTGGGCTAGGCTGGGCCATCCAGATCAGGGTGGAGAGAGCACCGTGATATACAAAACAGAGAGACACTGTCTTCTTTTCCTATAGCTCATTTCTGTAAAACCATGAAGTGCAGAGTTTAATCAAGGTGTGTTCCAGACAAGGGACTAGAACAGGGTGCCATTTTGAATTCCCAGTGAATTTGGGAGGAGAAATTCTGCTTCTCTGGGCAGCTTACCTGTCCTGATCCCAGCCTTGCTGAGCAGCAGAGGAAGGCTACGAACTCTGTCAAAGGAATTGAAGTGATGTATATCCTGATGCAGCCCATACATCCCATTCTGGTGCTGTGGATAAGAAGAATCATTTACAGTTTGAGCAGAAGTTAGAAAGAAAGGATCTTCTGCAACAAAGTTCCAGGCTCACAGGAAAGGATGGAGCCATTTGCTTGCCCTGCAAGTTCTCCCCCCTCCCCATCTGACAAGCATTACCTGGGGTAGGCCTGTCAGGAGGCTGGCTCGGCTGGGAGAACAGCTGCTGACGGAGGTAAAGGCATTCTGGAAGATCAAGCTGCGCTGGGCCAAGGTATCCAGGTGTGGAGTGCTGATGAATGTGTTGTTGTATGCACCGCTCTCAAAACCACCATCATCAGCTGTCATGCAGAGGTGAGAGGTCAAGCCGTAAGATCACAGTGATGCCTTCAGCATATTTGCTCCCATCCTTATGCAGCTGGGAATAGGTCTGAATTCTGTAGCTCAAGCTGAATGAAGATCTCCGATTCAAACCCCTGCAACTCACCCAAAGGTTATGCCATGACAGAAGCACCAGTAAGTAGTGGTTAAGAGCAGGTGCACTCTAATCTGGAGAAGCGGGTTTGATTCTCCACTCTGCCACTTGAGCTGCGGAGGCTTATCTGGTGAACTATATTAGTCTGTGACTCCCAACACATGCCAGCTGGGTGACCTTGGGCTAGTCACAATTCTTCTGTGCTCTCTCAGCCCCACACCTCACAGGGTGTTTGTTGTGGGGGGGGGAGGGGAAACGAGATTTTTAAACCCCTTTGAGTCTCCTTACAGGAGAGAAAAGGGGGGTATATATCCAAACTCTTCTTCTTCTACATTAACTACATTGTTCCCAGATGGTCTCGTGACAAGCATATAGTCACAGTCACAAAACATAGGATGTTAGAGTCTGAGTCACCCACTGCTAAACTAAACACATAGGTTCCATTAATTTAGTCAGCAGAAAATACAAGAAACTACAGAATTAACGGAATAGAGGAGAAAAATGCCACAGATCTTACAGTTCTAAATCCTTCACAATCCTGTTTGCTCTGGACCCACAACACTAAAGCATATGGGATCACTCACTTCTAATTCAATACCATTCAAACATTTTCTCCTTTTCTTATGAACAATGGTTGAGACTTTCCACCCAAGAATACAGCCTCATCCAGACACAGAAGAAGAGTCTGGATTCACGCCCCGCTTTTCTCAACTGTAAGGTGTCTCAAAGTGGCTTACAAACTCCTCCCCTTCCTCTCCCCAAACAGACACCTTGTGAGGCTGAGAGAGTTCTGAGAGAACTGTGATTAGTCCAAGGTCATCCAGCAGGCTTCACTATACCAGCTCTCTTGCAGTGGCATAACGCCAAGGGGGCAGGGGCACGCGCGATGCACTGGGTGCTCACCTGTGTGGAGGCGTGGCGGGGACATTCCGGGGCAGGCGGGGGTGTGGCAGGGGGCGCAGGGCACACGCTTGCTCCGGCCCTGCTCTCTTGCACAGGTTCTTAATGGTCACAAGCAAAGCTTCACCTTTTTCCCCTGACAGTTCTAATCCATAATATGAAAATAAAAGACTATTTATGACTCATGCAGTGAGCTAATTAAGTCTTACAACTTTTGAGCAGACCATAAGAGATGTTTGCTATATTTGCTGGTTATCCTCTGCTCAGGGATAATTACCCTTAAGGGTCGGGAGACATCCCATTTGTGCTTAAACGCACTCTCCCTCTGGTGGGCAAATTGCCACCAGTTGGGGTTTTTTTGCTGTATCTTTGTAAGTGTTATGTACCTCTATTAATGTTTGCATAAGAGCACCAGACACCTATTAAAACTGCACGTGCACTTTAATCCTCTTTTGTAATTTATATTTGAGCCAGTGGGCGTAGTGTTCTATTCAGTATTCTGGTTATACCCATTGCCCACATTCTTTGTATCTTGTACAGTCAATATACCAGCCGAAAAATGGTCACATGATATCCTGAAGGCTTGGTGCCCATGCTGCCTGTTTAGATAAGGAAGCGAGCAGCTGAACTGACAAGATGACTCAGACACCGACCATCCCAGAGGAAAGATGTGGGATGCGCCAGCAGAAGTGGCAGGCGGCCCACTTTGGGGTCTGACCACAATCTAGCCTGTGCTTTCAGTGCGCCGGATTTATGGAAACCAGTAGGCTTTTAAGGCAAGAGACTAACAGAGGTGGTTTTCCATTGCCTTCCTCAGCACAGCGACCCTCATATTACTTGAGGGTCTCCCGGACTAGCCCAGACCGACCACGCTGCAGACCAGGGTTCTGGATATTTATCTGTCCCGTGCGTTGCTTTCTGGATCGGAGTCACGTGACTATAGGAACCACGAGGAGCATCTGGCTGGCCCTTGTTTGCATGCTTCTCTACAGAGCGACGGCCCGCCGGCCTGGGGTCCCGGATCCCCACGCTTACCGACAATGAGCAGGACATGGCGAGACCTGCCAGGCGGCTTCCTGGTGCAACAGGATCCCAGCAGCAGAGACAGCAGCGCCCACCTTGGAGCAACAAGCGCCCGCATCCCGTGGCTGAGCCCCTGCCTTGCGAACGAGAGGGGCTTTGGCACCGCCCGGCAAGGGGCAGGCTCTCCGCTCAGCTGCAGCTCCGCCTCGCATCTGGGTCACAAGCCGCGTCAGAGTCTTTGCGTGGATGGGATGGTCCGATCGGGAGTTTCCTGCGCCGGGAGTGCGGTGAATCCGAGTAATCTGGGCGCAGGGAATCGGGTCGTCGAGGCGCCTTGGGGAAAGTCGTCTGGAGACCATGGAGAGGCTCATGAAAAGGTAAATCGGTTGTTGGGTCTCAGTGAGCCTAGGGTTGCTCCTGCGATCACATTTTGCCAGACATGGTATTTGTAACTCTGTTTCCTAGCTTGTTTTTTAGAAACCCTGAGTCTCAGTTTGGAATTGCGCCACGTTGGTTCTAGTACAGTACAGTAAGACTTTATTGTGAAACCACATAGGCCATTACAATATTAAAACATATAAATTAAGATAAAATGCAATATTTTTTTTACCAACTAAAGATGAAATACATGGAACCCTCGGACCTTCGATTCACCCTTCCCATGTATCTGAACTAAGATTGGACACGTATCTTATGCTGCACTCGGAACATGGTGTTTCCTTTCATATGATCTTAGATTGAATCTTTGAGGCTGCCAATGCAAAAAGGCCTATAGATATGAAAGGATACAAGTCTGAAAGGAGAAGGTGTATTTTATCTGCATCAGAATACATCTGGGGCATGGATATAAAGCTAAGAAGGAACTTGACCCTTAGCTCATCATACCAGGGGACCACTTTGGTTCTAATGTTGCAGGATTCTGGAGCTTATTTCTCCCCTGGAAGATTGCTTAGGGATCATTTGAGCAACATTTTGACCACATAATCTGTTTTAGACATTAGTTTTGGAATGTATGAATAACATGTAGGCACTTGAACATAGCCCACGGATAGTCCAATTCTTCTCTGGTGTATCTATACCCTTCTTGTAGTCACAGTGGGATTTATTTATTTTTTGCAGTGACCATTTCCGATGACACCCTCTCTTTCACTGCACCCATGCTCTCGAGAAACTTCCAAGATGTCATTATGACTGGACCCCCAGTGAATTGGCCTGAATTATTGTAAGTCCTGTCATGGCAGGGAGAAACCAGGGGTGCCAGGATCGATGGTACCAAATGGCCCAGAAGAGATTGCCAGTGCTAAGATGGCTTCCCCGGTATTCTCTGCAGTGGCTGCAATTCGATATCATTGCTGGACTCACTGTGGGGCTGACTGTCGTGCCGCAAGCTCTCGCCTACGCTGAGGTGGCAGGCCTCCCGATGCAGGTGAGCTTTTATGAGCATGCCGCCTAAATGCTTACACTTGGTCCAGTTGATGGACATGTTGCCACGTGTGTCCATGACACAGCAAAGGCTGATTGGCTGGGATTACCTATGTTTTTCTAGAGCTGGTCCCTAAATCCAGTTAATGGAAACTTCTATTTAACAAGAGATAAATGGCACACAGCAGATCTAGTTCACTCCTTTTTTAGCATGAGCCAGCAATTTCAGTCTGGCAGTGCCATCTGATTCTTACTAACTTGTCTTTCATCTCTTAAACTGTCGACGCAACAAACAACATTAACACTACAGGAGCAGCCGTATCCATGGCTTAGCTATGTGCTTCGTTAAACAGCTGTGTAAACCCTTCTTGGCAATGGAGAACAATTGATCTTTGTACCTTAGTCTAACAAACATTGAACTTGTTTCAAAGTTCTTGTGCCCTGTTCTGATCCTCTTAATGGGTTATTCTGGTCAGATACCCTAGGGTTCCTCTTTGGTTTTAGAGCCATGGGTTATTGCAGGGGTGTCAAAATGTGACCCAGGGGCTGGATAAGGCCCCTTGAGAGGGCTTATCCAGTCGGTGAGCCAACTGAGGCAGCCCGTCCTTCCTGGCCCCTGGTGCTGATCTGGGCTGGTGAGTCTGCTGTAGGTTCACAGCTAAGGCAGCACCCCCCTCTTGGGGCCTTGCCCAACAAAGTTACATTTATGTCATATCAGGCTGTCATAACAAATGCGTTTGACATCCTCTGGATTAGAGGGATGTATCTACCTGGGTGAGGTTGTGGTGGATTATCTGCACTGCTAGCAGGTTTGTTTTCTCCCGCCCTATATTAATTGGTCTTCTCTGGCCCCTCACTGCAATAAACTGGCCTGATAATCACAGCTCTTCTCTTTAAAGCTAGTTATAAAAACATCCTTTTCAAGCATGACACCATCATTTAGAATATCCCAAGTCACATGAACACTGAATAGACATGGGTGCATGCTGTGCATTTCTTCTAGGACATTGATGTGCCACTTCTTAAGAGATCTGCTGTTTAGAAATCTGCTGTAAATACAATAAAAAAAACTATGAATATAATTATGTGATGTTTATTTAAGAAACCATTCAGCAGCTGAAAACAATATCTGTAAAACAGCTACCAGGATGGAAGCAGACCATAAAAACAGGCTGATTCCGCATGGGCCAAAAACAGCGGTGTGAAAATGGTGTGAAAACGGTGTAAAAGGGTTTAAAACAGTGTAAAAGGGTTTATACCATTTTCACACCACTGTTTTTGGCCCATGTGGAATCAGCCTCAGTTATCTTTGCATCATTGCTTTCACATCCTGCCTGTGAGCTCCCAAAGGCACCTGGTGGGCCACTGCGAGTAGCAGAGAGCTGGACTAGATGGACTCTGGTCTGATCCAGTTGGCTTGTTCTTATGTTCTTATCACTAACTGAATTGGTACAGTAACTTTTCTCTTTTTGCCGGAAATGTGTGTCCAATTATAACATAAAGATAAGTTGCATAATATGCTGCATGGTGTGTGCGCGCTGTATTTTAATGAGTGAGAACTTCCAGTTTTTTTTCCCAGACCTTTGCTGTCTTTTGGTTTTGGTTCTAATGCCCTCTGTTACAGCATGATACATTCCCAGACATACTACTGAAAAATCCCAGAGAGATAGCATGATAGTATGTTGCAGCAAGGATAAAGTGGAATAATTTTGTTAGTGTTTGAAATCTCACTAGATGTCTGTTTTATTAAACAGTTTTACTATTCTGTGGGATACCTTTGAAAATGGCTTTATTTTGGTAATTTCTGGCCTTTGTTCCTACATTACTGTACCTAACATCTGGTTTCTCCCCCTCCCCCTTCTTTTACAGTATGGCCTCTATTCTTCCTTCGTGGGCTGCTTCATCTACTGTCTCTTGGGGACTGCAAAGGATGTGACACTGGGCCCTACAGCTATCATGTCACTACTGGTTTCTTCCTATGCATTCCATGACCCTGCTTATGCTATACTGCTTACGTTCCTCTCAGGCTGCATCCAGTTAGTCATGGGGCTCCTACATCTTGGTAAGATGTGGCCAGTGGTGTATTGATCAATCAGTCATTTGTCAAACCCACAGTCAGCCCTAGCCAGAGCAAGATACTTTAGAAAACATGACTAGAGAGAGGATGGGGCAAAGGTAAATCAATTCCTGCTGTATATTTCAGTGCTTTCATAGGAGGGACTCTGAGATGTAAGGATGCTTCCTTGGTCCTCCATGAATTACTCCCATTTATAATTCCAGCAATAAAGAACACAGGAATAGCCCTGCTGGATCAGACTAGTGTTCCATCTCACCCAGTATCCTATTTTACTTGGTGGTCAACTAGTTGAGATGGAGGGTCAACAAATAGAGCATAGAGACCAAGGCTTTGACATGATGCCTCCTAAAACTGCTGCCTTTGAATGTGGAGGTTCACCATGGCTAGGAACAGCAAGAAGCCAAGCAAAGCAGAACACCTATGTGTGTGCTCCTAGGTACATGGATTTGTAAAAAAATAATTTGGCTGAGCAATTGCATTGGAGCCCAGGGTGAAGTATGATTGGGGCCTGTCCTGGTGTAGGAGGTTAAGAGCTCGTGTATCTAATCTGGAGGAACCGGGTTTGATTCCCGGCTCTGCTGCCTGAGCTGTTGAGGCTTATCTGGGGAATTCAGATTAGCCTGTGCACTCCCACACACATCAGCTGGGTGACCTTGGGCTAGTCACAGCTTCTCGGAGCTCTCTCAGCCCCACCCACCTCACAGGGTGTTTGTTGTGAGGGGGGAAGGCCAAGGAGATTGTAAGCCCCCTTGAGTCTCCTCCAGGAGAGAAAGGGGGGATATAAATCCAAACTCTTCTTCTCTTCTCCATTCATTGCAGGTTTCCTCCTAGACTTCATCTCATACCCTGTCATCAGAGGGTTCACTTCAGCTGCTGCAGTGACCATTGGATTCAACCAGGTCAAGGTAGACTCTTCCTCATCTCAACTGGCCAGCATGGTGTAGTGCAGGGGTAGGGAACCTGCGGCTCTCCAGATGTTCAGGAACTACAATTCCCATCAGCCTCTGTCAGCATATTGGTGGCCATGCTGGTAGAAGCTGATGGGGTGGATTCCTGAGCTGTCAGGCTGGGATTCCTACCCCTGGTAATGAAATCAGTTAAGAGCAGTAGGCTCTAATCTGGAGAACCAGATTTGTTTCCTCACTCCTTCACATGAGTGGTGGACTCTAATCTGGTGAACTGGATTTGTTTTCCCACTCCTACTTATGCAGCCTGCTGGATGACCTTGGACTAGCCACAGTTCTGTCAAAATTCTCTCAGGCCCCTTCCGCACTTTCAATCAACTTTCAATGCACTTTGAAGCTGGATTTTACTGTGCAGAATAGCAAAATCCACTTTCAAACCATTGTGAAAGTGGATTGAAAGTGCATTATTCTGCATGAGCGGAAGGGGCCTGTCAGCCTCACTGGTGCCCATTGAGGGGATGGGAAGGTAAGATAATCGTAAGGAATTGTAAGCCATTTTGAGACTCCTTTTGTTAGAGAAAAGTAGAGTATAAAAACGAACTCTTCTTCTTTGTTCTAACAGTTCTGGTTATATGGACTTCTGTTCTGACACACTTTTGTTAAATCTTCCCTGATGTTCAGCTGCCAAAATGTGTCATAGTGGAAGTTTGTGGGTGTTAGTGGAAGATGCTGGAAGTGGGTTGATCCAGAATTTAAAAAAATGCAGTAAACTCCTTGCATAAAACTCGAGAAAACTCATTCTGATATGTTGTTCTTTATGCAAGAGCTCTGACATTTGTGAGGAGAAAATATCTCAAATGTCACACATCCAAAGCAATCAAACCCAAGTATTCTCCTTAATAGGAAACAGAAAGGACATAGATTTGATATAAAGACCTCCCCTTGTCCTTCCATGCAAGGGTTGAAGGCTCCTGTTCCCTATTTTATGTCAACCATATGGATTTATTGAGTTCCGTCTAAAAATGGAATGAAGTCTATCTGATCTAGCTAGCATCCTCTATTGGTTTTCTTGCTGACAGACCCATTGATTGATGTATGCAGCCCTGTGGTGAGTAGAGGCCCTTTTGTGATACGGTGCAAAATGAAAAGCACACAAATACCTGAGTTTCTGGGTATTGGGGTCTATTATAGAAGGGACCGGAGAAACAAGCATTCTGCATGTACTGGGCCATCTGTAAATGTTCCCATTTGTTATTTGTGGTCCAGAATGTTTTCCTGAACTCCACCTAGCTGTAAATTCAGATATAGGTTTACAACGCTTGGAGTTTTTAGCGGCTGAGCCAATTTGGCTCATTCCTGTCTGGATGTGATGTGACACAAATACTTCCTGTGTGGTTGACCTCAGCCCACTGTTTACAAAAGGACAGATCACAGCAGCTTCTGTCTTACTCATAAGGGCTTGCCAGTTCCAAGAAGTAGTTTTGAGATGTGACTTCAGAGAGGCTAAGGTAGAGTAGAAAACAGCCATACGTAAATATACTTGTTTGATGAGGAAGTACTCTAGCAGAGATGGTTCAAGCATCCCTTTATGCCTTCCTATGACTGACAGAGAAAAGAAGAAGAAACTTGGCATAAAAAACAATTTTACTGGGGGGGGGGGAGGGTGTACAGTGCTTAACATTTTACAAAGTAAAATAGATAATGGTATACATTACAAATAGTCAACACTATTGTTACATTATAAATGTGCATCTTTATCCAATCTAAACATGTAAAACCATGAACTAAAATTTAAAATTGGAATTATGTGATTATTTATAGATTTGAATATTGGCCTAATTTAAGCTTTGACGTTTATTTTTATTAAAGCATATGACATTTTATACTCTATTATGTGAAATATTGGAGCATATATGGAAATTGAAATGCATTCTAAGGTTAGTGCCAACATCTGCTGTCCTAAGCATATTTTAATGCATCTTCATGTTCCATGTAAATTAGCATGCTTAGGACTGAGATGCAAGGAAGACTGTGAAAAAGCTACGACTCAGACCTCATTTGTTGCCCATACATTTGCTGACAGGTCTCTGCTAGCAAGCACTGTCAGTCCATATTTTCCCTTAAGCTGAAGGCACGGGCCTCTTGGTTAGCCTTAAGAGACTGACAGTCCCATGGGTTTTTTGCTGGGGAAAAAGAAGAGCCTCCAGTAAAGACTGCACATGAAATTACCAAACCTACCTTGTTTCAGATGGTCTCAGGGTTCCATGCAGCTTAGTTCTTCCTATAGTTACCCTTCTTTATCTACATAGCCTTGTTTGTGGATTTTATTTGTTTGCATAGGCACTCCTTGGCTTGCGGAATGTTCCACAGCAGTTTTTCCTGCAGGTGTATTACACCTTCTCCAAAATTGGAGAGACAAGGTAAATGGATCTCTGTACGCCTGTCTTCCCCTTCCTATTTAATACTTTATTATCAGGTTGTCACAGATAATGCATAAAAGCAATTTCAGGTACATGGCTGAGAAAAACGAAATCTCTTGGACTCTTGCCAGGCCTTTGCAGTTTGTTGCTCACCAAACTATGGCTCATTCCGCACATGCAGAATAATGCACTTTCAAACTGCTTTCAGTGCTCTTTAAAGCTGTGCGGAATGGCAAAATCCACTTGCAAACAGTTGTGAAAGTGGTTTGAAAATGGATTATTTTGCGTGTGCGGAAGGGGCCAATGTTTCTTCAGGGAGCCTGAATGTAGGAACCTGACAGAAAGAGTGGAAAACTGGGCTGCTAGTGAGAGTGTGAGAACAATGCACTTTTAAGCTATAGTTTCCTCCTTAAAGGCTAGAGATGCCTTTTAAGATAAGACTTGGGTGTGTGCTTGTACAACTACAGAAACCAGACGGATTCCTAGTAAGTATGTAACCTTGCTGTGCTTTGTACTGGGTTGGAATATAGATGCATGTATTGTATTGCATATCTCTGAAGTATGCAGAGTTCGCCATGCAGTTCCCATGAAAGCAGAACCAATCAAGTATACTTCTGGCATATACTCTGAGCAAGGATGCTAAAATACACATGATTTCATAAAGGAGCAACTAAAAGTAGATCTGGGTATAACCAAATCTTCTGACATGCATAGCTAATTTAATTTTGACTTATAGGGTGACTGTCTTAGGAATAGGTCCAGTAGCTCTCTAGGAATGGACCATTCTCAGAAAAGGGTTGTGATTGGTGGGGGTCCCTTTGAAGCCATGTACTAATATTATTATAATTTGTGTCTAGAGCGGGGGATGCCATTCTTGGGCTGATCTGCCTGACCATGCTTATAGGACTGCACCAAATGAAAAACCACATCCCCAGGGTATACCAGATGGAAAGGTTGTCTGTTAGGATCGGCCGGCTGATTGTCTGGGTAACAGCAACAGGTTTGTTTGTTTTAGCACATGCATTTCCTGGCAGAGTGCTGAATTGTATTGCTCTTGTGATGGCAAAGTCCCTGGCATTAATTGGCTGTGCTGGAATCAGAATCTTGGCTCTTAATGTTCAGTTGCTCAGGGAATAAAGCAATCTGCAGTCCAGCTTCTGTGAAGTATGTACATGTTATGAGCTTGGTTGGGCTACATGGGGTCACTGAGGGTTCAGAAGAAGGAGAGGGACTAAGCAGAAAAGAAAGATGATGCAGAGGAACGACTATGAGAAACAGCTGTCTGAAGAAAGGTGGATTGACAATGGAGGCCGGGCTTGGAATTGCACGGGTGACAAGGAGTTGGGGCCAAAGAAGCTCCACATCAGTCATGGTCACATGGGAATATGGGGAGGCAGGAGTGTTAAGGGAGGCTTATGTTACAAGCAGAGGCGTAGCGCCCACGGGGACATGTGGGGTCAAATGTCCTGGGTGTAAGGCATGGGAGGGTGGAAAATCAAGGCCCGGCAGTGGCCCCTCCCTCCTTCCCTGAAGGGCGGCCTGGCAGGGCCGCCGCCAGGCACCCCTCAGCCCATCTTACCAGGCTGCTACTTCAGCCAGCAGAGCTTCAGCCAGCTAAGGTAAGTAAGGCATGAAGGGGGGGGACACAGGAGTGGGGAGGGATGCTCAAAGCAGGTGTTGCTCCAGGGACCATTCCCCCGCCCCCCCATGCCTCTGGTTGCAGGACAGCTTAGGGACAAAATAGTCCATTGTCCTAAGGGAAAAGATGATGGAGATATGAAACTGAAAAAAGGAAAAGAGAGATTGGACAAAGGAGTGTGGGAAAACTATAAATAGGATGCAGAGAATGGTTGGGCGGTATTGGCAAGCAGGAAATGAGCAGGAAGGGAGAAGAGAGCAAAGACAGAATAGCCTTTCTGAATCTGAGCTTGGCAGGGAGATTCTGCCTCACTCTCCCACAGTGTCATCAGCTGGGTGACCTTGAGCTAGTCACAGCATTACAGAGCTCTCTCAGCCCCACCTACCTCACAGGGTGCTTGTTGTGAGGAGGGAAGGGAAAGGAGTTTGTAAGCCCCTTTGAGTCTCCTACAGGAGAGAAAGGGGGATATAAGTGACTTCAAGAGTTAAGCCACAACAGAGCTGGATTTCACAAACTGACTAGAAATGATCAGCCAAAGAATCCTGAATTCTTATCTGACTCCCAAGTCACTAGCTGCCCACTCGTTTCTCAGCTGTCTGTGCACCCAGTAGCATTTTCTTCTTTCAACCTGTGCTTTCCTATAGTAGAATGAGAGTCCAGAAATCTTGGCTGTTTCCCCACTACAGTAACATGCTGTATACTCTCTTTTAGCAGCTGGGTGTTGAATCGAGGAAACTCAACTCTCTTTCCCTTCTTTTTAACATACCTAGCTGCCTGACATCCAAAAGGTCTGAATCCTGACTCCAGGTCTTCTGTTCTAGCACAAGCCTTGTCATTTGTCTCACAACATGAACCTCGGAGCATAAGAAGGCACTCATTCTAGTACTGAGATTAGACACTCTGGGCTCCTTTTATGTTTAAAGTAGCTGCTGCTCAAAATCATTACCCATACTGACAGTTGTGAAACATCCCCCCCTGGCAGCAGGATGTTGAGAGGAACTGAAATTTCTCTGGAGCAGGGTGGGGTTTTCCTGTTTTTCTTTTTTGTTGGTACAGAAACAGGCAGATAACAAGAAGAAGAAATGCTCCTTCCAGAGGGATGTGTGAAAGCTATAGCCCTTCACCCCACCAGTTCCGATATACACACACAGTGATGATTTATAAACTCCTTTCACACTGATGAGATATTATATTAAAGAGCTCATCAAGAGTGCTGGGAAAGGCAACCTTTGGCGTATGTGCTGAATGGTGAAACACCAGACCATTTTGTTTGGCATGCAGGGTGATTCTCCACCTAAGCACCCAAGATGGTCTCCTGAGGTGTTGGCTGACATTGCAATTGCCTCCTGGATCTGCGTAGCTACCAGCCATGTCTGAGGCAAGCATTGTCAGTGCCACTGGAGCTCCATTTGCTCCCAGTGTCTGAGCAGCAGTGGCGTAGTGGTTGTAGAGCAGGAACCGGGTTTGATTTCCAGTTCTGCCACTTGAGCTGTGGAGACTTATCTGGGGAATTCAGATCAGCGTGTGCACTTCAACACACACCAGCTGGGTGACCTTGAGCTAGTCACAGCTCTACAGAGCTCTCTCAGCCCCACCTACCTCACAGGGTGCTTGTTGTGAGGGGGGAAGGGAAAGGAGTTTGTAAGCCCCTTTGAGTCTCCTACAGGAGAGAAAGGGGGATATAAATCCAACTCTTCTCCTCCTCCTCCTCCTCCTCCTCTAAATACAATTCTCATCTCTTCTCCACCCCCTTTCCACCTTGAGTTTTCTGGCACACAAGTGCATATTGCAATTCAGGTTCTTCACAGGTGCATATTGCAATTGTCTTTTGACCCTCAAGCCAATTAAGCTGTGTGCCTTGGCAGCGTAGTCAACATTGATCACAGGCTGCATTCAAATGTAACACAAACAAAGCTTTGTCTGCAGTGTACACCAATACAGCTTGTGTACTTGCTTCCCTCCCCCTATTATGTGTGTCACATGACTGAAAACTTCCTGGTTCGGGAAGCCTTAAATGAGGCTCTGACTGCTGAATACAAGGAGCTCAGTTTGTTCTCCAGGTGCACACAGATTGGAATTCTCAGATGGATTAAGTAGAAGACTACAGTCTGGAGAACAAACGTTTTCCTGGGTCCAACTGTTCTGATGCCCTGCTTACTAAAGCAGGAAGTTTTCAGTCTCCCTACATGAATGATGGGAAGGGTGGGAAGAGTGAATACACAAGCACAGCAAAAGCTGCATTTGTGCTAGTCACAGAAAAACCTTTGTTTGTTCTTTTATCAGAATGCAGCTTCTGCCTATAAATGTCATTGCTGTGATCTCTTTCTTACAGCCCGTAATGCTCTGGTGGTCCTCTTTGCTAGTTTGGTGGCCTACTCCTTCCAAGTGACAGGCTCCCAGCCATTCACTCTCACAGGGACAATTCCTCAAGGACTCCCCCCTTTCCAGTCACCCCCATTCTCCAAAGTGACAGCCAATGAGACAGTCCACTTTGGAGAGATGGTGCAGGTAGGTATTTGGTTTTTATTCATGTGGGTGTATATGTTCTCTGTTCTTCTGAAAGGGAAAAAATTTACAAACTGTCTATGTAAACACTTTAAAAAATAACAACGCAACAAGCATACTGGCTGTTGTGGGTTTTCCAGGCTGTGTGGCTGTAGTCTGGTAGTTTTTTCTCATAACATTTTGCCCGCATCTATGGCTGGCATTTTCAGAGGCATGTCTCGGTAAGATATGTTTCTATGGCACAGGGTGGAATGATTGTGTAGTGGAGTATATGTTTTACCCACCTCACAGCGGACTGAGGCACATTTGCATCTAGACACTGGGGAGTGAGATAGACACCCAGACAGATGCAAATGTACCTCACGCCACTGTGAGGATGTTGGTATCAACTTAGACTTGTGTAGTGATATGTCCATTTTCAGCATTTAATGCAGGCAGAACCTTCGCTTGGAATTTGGGAGTTAGCCTTTTCTGGTCCTGGGCAGTCCATACGAACTTCAGTATTCTGCACCATGGATGTATTTGGATCCCGGTGGAGCCTGGCTGTGCATTTCATCCTTGCTCTTCTTGGTTTCAGATGGTGACTGTTACCATCTTGGGGGGAAGGGGGGGGATATCAGTTCTGATCTGAGTTGATCTGTGGAGATAATCTCAGTTCCTGTATAAACATGCTAAGGAGCCTTGGGGAAATCATGATCACTTTTTAAGTCAGTGTAGTGGTTAGAGTGTTATACCAGATTCACATTACAGTGCTTTTTTTGGTTAGATAAATGCATCCTTTTATGTCCCCTTTACAGGCAATGGGAACTGGCTTAGCTGTGGTGCCACTCATGGGTCTACTGGAGACGGTTGCGATTGCCAAGGCATTTGGTACGATCTGTATAGGCCCCAAATGATGAGTAAAACTGTGTCTCTGAGACTTACAAAAGGAAGGTTTATTGCTCTCTGAGTTTCCAGGCAGTTACTTTGGGGGAAGATTAAGGGAAGATTAAATTTGAATCGTGACATGTCTGGCATTTTCCACATTAGCCCCCCGGCCCAGTTCAGCTATGTGGAAGTCATGGAAGTCATGCACGCAGTCTCTCCCACCACCGCAGTCCCTTTAGTTGCCCATAAGTTTTGCACCTTGGTGACAAACAGCATTTGATAGACTATATTGGTCTAGAATCTGGAAGAACCAGATTTGAATTTGCGCTCACCATGGAAGTTTGTTTGGTGACCTTGGACTATTCACATCCTCCTGCTTCACAGGGCTAACCCTAACCTACTCTAACCTACTTCACAGGGCTGCTGTGAGGATAAAATGCAGGAGATGAGAGCAATATTAACTGTTTTGGATCCCCATTGGCAAGAAAAGTGGGAACAGATTAAGTAAATAAATATTGCTTTGCTCAGAAGCATCTCGCACAGTGTCGGGTATGTGTGTGAAATGGGCACAGTTTTTGCCACAATCATGGGTTGAAGTAAGGAAGGTTCTCCAAGGTTCATACCTGTTTCTTCACTCTACCTTGGAAGGCGAAAATATAGCATTCTCCAGTGAGAGAGATCTTTGGAAAGAGAAAATGGGAAATAGATCTGGACTTGGTTACAGCTCCTTGTTTCTTGTTGGTTGTTGTGCTCCCCTTTGTTTGTTGCCGTGTATTTTGGGGCCCTCAGACAAAGGAACCGATAAGAAATCAGGTATCACCAGCCTCTTAATTTATCTCTTTCCTTCTAGCTTCTCAAAATAACTATCAAATTGACCCTGATCAGGAGCTGTTAGCCATGGGTAAGAATTTTGCACTTCCCATCTTAGCATTGTTCTCAAAGTGATCCCGGGGAGGCCAGGAAGTGGGACTGTCCATTTTTTCTTAATCTCTCTTCTTCCACATCCAGGTTTCACTAATCTCTTTGGATCGTTTGTCTCATCCTATCCTGTCACAGGTAGCTTTGGCCGGTGAGTAATATCTAAAGTGGGTGAGACCACCTTCTTAGGACAGGGGCATCAATTATATTAAAGGTGTGAGCTGGCTTGAGGGAATGAGAGACTAGCCCTGCGATTTCGTTGCATTCTCAAAATCAGTTCCCTGAGATGTGGCATTTCTTTAAAACCCTTTAACTACCCAGTTGTGTACACCGGCTGATTTCAACTTATTTCAGTGATCATGCATAGAAGTGGGCTTAGCTAACATGTTTTAGGTTCCACAGTTTAGTTGTACTTATTTTTACTACTGATATGTGTTGTACGGCATTATGTGAGCCCAGTACAGGTGGTTAAGGAGGCATGCATTTTAATAGAAATAAGACCTCTAGATTAGTTAACATGGAGTACAGGGGATAGATGGTACTTGAAGATTATTCTGAGGTTTGCTGCCAGGCCTTGAAGGGTAGCAGAAAAACACTAGAATCACCTCAGGCTTGAGAAGCACTGCCTGCTGGATAGGCAAAAACCAATATCTCTTTGGACGCAGGTAACCACTGCAGAGACCTTGTTCTCTTTAACCAGTCCACTTTTCCCAGTTCCCCTAAGTCAGGGGTAGGGAACCTTTAACACTCAAAGAGCCATTTGGACCCATTTTCCATGGGAAAAGAAAACACTTGGAGCCGCAAATAATTTTTGACATTTAAAATAAAGATAACACTGTATATATTGGGGTTTTTTACCTTTTACTCCACTCATTCTGAGAAGCGCATGGATGCGTCTGTCCTGCTGCCTGCAGGGCGAGCAAGAATGGGGCCAGTGGCTCGGCCTTGCCGGCCGCTGGGAAAGTGCCCGCCCCGCTCAAACGGGGCAGGCGAGAGGAGAAGCCCGCAGCGCGGCCCAGCCGGCTGCGGGCAGTTGGTGCGCCCGCCCTGCTGCCTGCAGGGCGAGCAAGGATGGGACCAGCGGCTCTGCTCGTGGAGCCGCAGTGCAAGGGCAGAAGAGCCACATGCAGCTCTCGAGCCGCAGGTTCCCTACCCCTGCCCTAAGTCCTTATAGGAAGATTACTTCCCCTAATGGCAGAGATTGTTTGTATTACAGGACAGCAGTGAATGCACAGACTGGGGTATGCAGCCCTGCAGGAGGACTAATCACAGGTAGGCATGGTTAATTGCTGTTACCTAAGCCAAAGTATATCATATATGCCGTATCATTAACTGTTCTTCTTATGCCGTATCATAACTGTTCTTCATATCAAATATGCCGTATCATTAACTGTTCTTCTTATGCCTTTGGGAATGAAACCTGGACCACACATGAGAAGAAATCATAGGGTAGCCTCTCCTGAAATAGACAGTTATAGCAAGTAGAAAAATCTGCTGCTATTCATACCATTGAACATTTTTGTGTGAGTTCTTATTGGGTGAAGTTCTGTAGAGCATGCCAACCTGATGCCCAGTTATTTTTGGGTGTCTGGTGTTAATAGGATATAGTATAAGGAAGTGTTAGAAAGCCTTGTTTGGGTTTCAGAACAAGAGAAGCAGGAACTCACAAGGACTTTCAAAAGGCATCTCATTATGGGAGGTGTCTACAGAAACCAGGATGGATGACTAAAGAACTCTCAAGTGAGCTAACATATAAAAGGGACATGAACAAGAACTGGAAAAGAGGGAAAATTACTAAAAAGGAATTCAAACAAATAGCCATGACATGTAAGGAGAAAGTCAGAAAAGCTAAAGCATAATGAGCTCAGACATGCGGGAGATGTTAAAAACAATTAAAAGGGACTTTTTATGTCAATAGCAAAAGGAAGAAAAAGGATATGATAGGGTCACTGCATGGAGAAGGTGGTGAAATTCTGACAGGGGACAGAGAAAAGGCAGAACTACTCAACACCTTCTTTGCCTCTGTTTTTTCTCAAAAGAAAAACAGTGCTCAACTGGGGGGGGAATGGATCAGAAGATACAGTAGGGGAAATTCAGCCAGCCTCCCCCACCCACCCCTATGGCCTCCTGATGAACTCTGGTCTTATGTTTGGTCCTGGACAGTGTCCAAATGCAGGCAGCTCAGCCAGTTGAATCGTGCCTCCATCTACAAGCTGGGTTGCCTGAATTCAGATCACAGGAAACTAAAACTTAGAGAAATTAAAACTGGGGAAATTATGAATAAGCTCCCTACTTTGCAGGGCGGGAAGGGAGCCCAGCAAACAAGCTGAGATCAAAACCTTTTGTTGAATAGTGTGTGCTAGGAACACAGCAGCCCTGACCTGGATGGCTAAGGGTAGCCTAATCTTGTTGGATACTGGAAGCTAAGGAGAGTCAGCGCTGGTTAGTGCTTGCATGGGAGACCACCAAGGAAGTCCAGGGTTGCTATGCAGAGGCAAGCAATGACAGACACCTCTTGCCTTGAAAACCTACATGGTCACCATAAGTCAGTTATAAGTTGAAGACCCTCTCCATCATCATGAATGTAGTGCTGACATCTGTTTTGCAGAACTGTAATGCTGATTACTGATAAACTGTAAGGGTCTGCTACTCTGGTCATCAATGAGACTCAGGAAAGTTTCAAGAGCTTTATTGGAACTGTGTAATCCCAGGCTCAGAAAGCCGAAACTGAAGTTTGGCTCTCTGGCCTCTGGTATATACCTGTAAGTTACAGAAAGGTTCAACCCAGAATCCCCCCACCCTCGTATTCCCATACAATCAGCATTTGAAAGGACGGTGGGAACAGAGGCATTGTTTAGGACAGACAGTTCACTCCTTCAGAGAAAGGCAGATAAGAGCAAACGTTTAAGCTCTATTGGCTAGTTACATGCGAGCAGGGGGAGGCCTCCTTCGCCTCGAGTGATGATAATGGCTGAGCCATCTGCGACCTTGTTATGGACGTGCAAACTGCCAGGCTGAGTATGGCGCAGGCCTGACATAAACAGAATTGGTTATTGATCTTTGGTGATTGTTATATTTCCTGTGTCAGGATTAATCTTCTTGCTGTGAAAGCAGCCTGGTAGTGGGGCTGGGTTAACTATTTGTAATACAGGGAGTTACCCTGTGTGGGTCCACTCAGAAGAAAGTCCCTTTTTATTCAAAAAGATTTACTCCTAGGAAAGTATTTCTGGGGTTGCAGCCGTAACCTCCTGCTTGCCTCGTCCAGTGATGTGTCTGATGAATCCAGCCCAACTGCTTTTTGTTCTGCCACCCAGCATGTACCTGTCATGGTGTGATACCTGCAGTACTGAGTCACTTGTTTTCTCCACAGGGGCTCTGGTACTGCTGTCTCTTGCTTACCTTACTTCTCTCTTCTACTACATCCCCAAAGCGGCTCTGGCAGCTGTCATCATCTGTGCTGTGGCTCCTATGTTTGACGCCAGGATCTTCTGCACATTATGGCAGGTTAAAAGTATGAGCGTGGATGTCCTGTTACTTTCACACTGTAAAAAATTGGGGGGTGGGGTTGCAGTGCTTCCTTATGGAATTTGAATGGCCTGACATACTGTCTGTATTTTGGGCTGAAATTGAGACAGCAGGAAGGCGGGTTGTTCAGGATGAGGAGACATCTGGAACGTGAACGTTACTTCTCCCTCACTCCCTCTTTCCTACCTGTTTGTTGTTCTTCAATTTGTAGGAGAAGTGGGGAGACCTTTCTTTCCACCCCTTCAAATTCCAGGTCAGCAAAGTCTGTACCTGTGGCACAAATATTTCACCGTCCATACGGAAAATGTAGGTAATTGTAAGAAAACTAAAGTTTAGAACTGATATTTAGACTCAGCAGTACTCAGAACTTTTTTGGCATATTGCTCGGCACTCACGGTTGTTACTTTCAAGGCCGTTCTGTGAGCACCTCCACTGATCCATGCAATGGTCTGTGAATGTCAGCTTCTTAGAACGGAGGATCCTGTTCCATGTGAAATCTGATTTGGCTCATTCCATATTTTCATATGGAGGCAGTTGCATTATCCGATTTATTCAAAACAATCTGTCCCTAAGAACCTTTCCCTCCTCACAGTTTATACTGATTGATGGAATCTCAGTGAACTTTCACAATGACCAAGGACGCTGTTACTGATGAAGATCTTGGGATAGCATCCTCTGTCACCTAACCTGTTTTCTGTGACCTTGCTTTGCCCTTGGAGAAATTTACTGAATACCTGCACCTCAAATCCAGACATTCTTCTTCAAGGGATTCTTTACTTCCTCAGATGAAAATGATGGATTGACCCAGTGGTGGGATTCAAATAATTTAACACCTGGTTACGGTGGTGGGATTCAAATTATTTAACAACTGGTGGTTTACAAGCACCATTTTAACAACCGGTTCTGCTGAATCCCACCACTGGATTGACCCCTCCGGGCACTGATCTGCTTTCTTGTTTTATAAAACCTGCATCCCCTTGTAGATCCCTCAGCATCAGAGTTTGCCTTGGATTCTGCTGTCCGTCATCACAGTCATATCTGCAAGGCCCTTTGAGTTTGCTTAGCTGCCAACCTTTTGCTCCTTGGCTGCACTTGGTACTTTTTATTTACTTCATGTAAAGTATACTGGCATCTGGTGGACAACTGGGAAATTTACCGAAGGAGGCTTTTTACGAATAAAATGCTGTGTATTTCCTAAAACAGGGCATAGTTACATGTTTCCTTTAGGAAGTGCAAAAAGCTTTTTGCTAATAGAAAACCACCTATGGAATTTTTTTCCTGTTTTTCATGCATATGATCCTGAAATATAATGCAGTTTCCATCCAGATTCTCCATCCTTTTGATAGTATACTATAGCCCAAGGTCCTTTCCCCACTCAATGTTGATAAAAGAAACAATACTGAATTTGTTAGCCTTAATGTCCACAACCCATAATCAGTCTTTCAATGTTTCTTTCAAGTATTGATAGAAAACTCATATTCAGATGTTGTGAAAACATACTTTGAGGCACAATTATTGTTGCCTGAATGTGGAAAGTGGAGTTTTGCTGTTTTTGTCTTCAGGAGCCTCAGTGATTCTTCCTGCTAAGTGAGTGTGCGTTTCTGCATATTCTTATATGTACTTTTATTCCTATTCTTGGATTCCCCCCTCATAGCTGTTGGCTTCCATTGATTTCATTACCCTCTCCACTGTTGTTTTCACTGATTTTACACTGGAATTAGTCACAATAATCTCATGGGTATAAGGGGAAACTTCTCCCTAAGAGCATTTGAATATTCCTATTCATCCTGTGGCTGTTGGTTTATAGTATAGTGTGAGCTGTAATATGGTCACTTATGTCCCACTGCTAGAGCAGGGAATATTGAGGTAAATTTTAGAGCTGGAATACACACAGTGTGAACATGAGCTTGTTTTGTCCTGTCCTTTTCTGTTGCCTCATGTCCTTTGCTATTAAGTCTCCTCAGTGCTTCATCTGTGAGGTGCAAACTCTTTAATAAAACCTTCATAGTAGGCAAATAAGTTTCATGTCTTTCATTTTCCTGTTTTTGTCTGTATTAGTCAGTCTGCTGCAGGAAGGGTGAGTCAGTGACTGAAATTTATGCATTCATTTCCCTCAGGACTGGACCTGGTGCCACTATGTGTGACGTTCTTGCTCTGCTTCTGGGAGATGCAGTATGGTATCATGGCAGGTGTGCTGGTTTCGGCAATTCTTCTGCTCTACCCTATTGCCAGGCCAAAGATAAAGGTTTGTTTGAGTGGATATGTGGTTATGTTACTAAAAGAGAGCCATCATAGAAGAGTATCATTTCTTCTCCTAGCTTTGTGATGCATCTTTTTCTGCTTCCCTTGACCTACTTTCTGTTTCTTTTCCTATTGATCTGGTGGTCACAGTGAGCTTCAGTGGAAGCATTCTCACTACTGTGCAAATGCACTTATACTTTTTTCTCTTTTGAGGAGAGTAGGGAGACATATTCTTCCATTTTAGAAGAGAAATGGGATTTTTGCAGCACAGAGTTATCTTTGAATAAAACTGATCACAGAGCAACTTCTCCTTCCTGTACCTATTCTTCTTAAAGATACACATATCTTTACCCTTAGGTGTGAATTAGGTAAAAGTTATCCCATGCAAAGCATTAAGGGTGGAATTTATATTACATGTGCATCTGTTTCTGGTACCAAGCCAACTTTCAATATGGCTTAGGTTTTTCATATAGAAAACATAGGACACATTCACTATGAGGGGGCAGATTTCCTTTGATTTTAAAGAGGATGAGGATGGAAATCACCGTCAGTAACAAATGCCATGTTCACACCAAAACCTTCTCCCAACTTTGCTTGCAGGTCTCTGAACATGAGATGATACTGTTACAGCCTGCCAGTGGCCTGCATTTTCCAGCCATTGAGTTCCTCCGTGACACTGTGCACAAACAAGCTCTATCAGGTAAAGTATTTGCACAGTTGATATGGGTATTAGCTGTGAGGAATTGAACTTTATCCAGAGGTAAAAAATGTCTTCGCAAAATCACCTGAACAAAATGACCAAGCATTCTTAGCATGATGTGATGTTATTTACACAGAAACCCTCCCTTGAGGAGCTAAAGACCTGTTCAAGAACAGCTTATGTTTCTGATTCCCAGTTCCTTTTAAAAAGGGTTGGATGCAATCAGCTGCCTACTGACCATCCAAAAAGACTACACTGAGAATAAGAGGGCTTGCATGTACAGAATTCATGTGGGATTAGTACTGTAGTATGAATGGGAATTGGACTGAGTGGAAGAGCTGGTGGGATCCAACCCAGAGGCGTAGCTCCAAGGGGATGGGAGGGGGCAACACACCGGGCATGCGCCCCTGCGGGTCCATGGCAAGGGCATTCTGGGGGCATGGCGGGGGCATGGCAGGGGCACCGGATGCTATTCCCCCTCACTCCATCCCTGATCCAACCCATTGTCTCACTGAATGTTACTTCATGGGTTACTATATGGGTTTCAAGCAGCAGATGAGTATTGCACAGCCAAGCATCGTGTGTCTAGATGGGAATTTTGTGCATTTTATGGAAGGAACTCGAAGAGGCAGTTCCTGACAGAACAACAAGGTACCTGTACAGACACTTTTGCAGTGTAGAGTTTTCAGCCTTTCAGGGTTTCATGCAGCCCTAACATGCCCTTTTGGCACTGTCCCATTGGCAGTATCGCAGATGGAATGAGGAAACTGTCAATGGTATTGAATTGAAGGTGGTGCTGGGGAGTCTTAATATAGTCTCAGTTCTCCACTAATGAAAAAATATATTCTTAGATATGCTGTCTTGGTTCTTCCTACAGCCTTGACTTCCAGACAGCCCACTGGAATTCCACAGTGGGTTATGGGAAGGACTCCAGGCTGTGAAAAGGCAGTCTCATGGGGCTGACTCAGAGTTTGAAATATACCCATTAGATTTAATCAGCCAGAATAATTTGTAGAAATAACTGGTCTGCCTGTATTTGCCTTTCCTGATTGTACCATTATCTGCCTTCAGAGTCTCCAGTGCGCACTGTCATCCTGGACTGTACCCATGTCAATAACATTGATTATACGGTGGTGAAGGGGCTGTCAGACCTACTTCAGGAATTCCGGTGTAAGAGAACCTCCCTGATCTTCATTAATGTGCAGGTGTGTAAGATCTCTGACATGGGAGAAAGGTGTACAAGTTTTGACTGGATAATTATACAGGTTTAAACTAATCAGGCAGGCTTACGCTGCAGCATCTCTCATTTAAGTAAAAATACGTGGAAATTTTTTAAAAGTTGAAATTTTCAGAATGTCATTTTAGAATACAGATCATCTATTTAAGACATAATCAACTGCCTTATACAAATGGAGAATTGTTATTCCCTGTAACTAATTGTTGGTTGTGCCTGCAGAGGCTCTCTTGAGTGTCTGGTCTCAGGTTGAGGTCTTTACCAACAGTGCTGCCTGAGATACTTTTAACCAGAAATGCAAGGGAGAGAAGCTGAGATCTTAGCCATGCAAGTGACATTTATTCCATTCCTGAACCCTGCTTTCATTTCACCCATCCAAGGTCCTGTGGTTTTGCTTCCCACTTCCTTGATGCTTAATAGCTTCTCTGAATTGCATGGGAAAAACTTGGAATGGTAACTGACCAGTTTCCTCTTTTCCTCCTAATCCACAGGCTCACGTGCTCCAAGTTCTGCTAGCTGCTGATCTGGAAGGCTTCTATAACTTTTCCAACCTGGAGGATGCAGGTGGGTAAGGCTGGAAGGGAACTGAAGAAAATTGCTGTGATAACCCTGGAATGCTTCTGCAGCAATTGTGGCTGCCTCCTGCATTTTTAAGTATAGCAATCACATATTTGTGGGCAACAGATTGGATTGGTATCACAAAAAGTCAAATGTATTAAATAATCTATTTTCTCTTCCTGCATCACAAATATATTTAAAGATGCAGACAAAAAAGGTCTCCAGAGCTACTGTTTTCTACAAAGTATTGCATTACCATCTGACTCTGCACTCCCGTGCTCATTGTTCAAATGTAATGCATTTTCTTTTAGATACAAAAAACAGAGACTGACTTGTACAAGAAAAAAAGTATTTAGTGTTAGGCAAGTCATTCCTTTTCAGCCTTACTAACTTCCACGGTTTAAAATAAACAGAGTGCGGTTTTTCATCAAATGATAATGTAGAGCACATTGAACGATTAGGAGATGAAAATGGGAAAGGTTGAAGTTAGTTTTAAGTAGTTATTGGCCATTTATGCATACACTACTTACCCCATGGCTGTTTGCTTCGCAGTGGGGTTTTCCTGTGATTTTTTGTTTACACAGGGATTCTCTTGCTGCAAAGTGTCACTAGCTGATCTGATCTGCCATTTTGTCTGCCTGCTGTTTCCGTGCAACCTCCATTTGGGAGGCTGCCTGCCACCTTTCTGGTTGTTGTTCTTGTTGTCTTTGGTCTAGTGTTAGTTTGCTAGACCTGTTCAATTTCATGTCAGTTTCAGGGTCTATCATTTCAGCAGTAGACCTTAGGTATTTTTTAAAAAGTCCTCTAATCCTTCTGAATAGTGGCCCGAAGAGTGGGAGAAACTGGTGTTGAGTGAGCAGGGGTAGATGGGGAAGAGTGAGAAAACCTGAAAAAAGCTTAACACAAAGTGATCTTCTTCGCTTTCCCCACGAATGGAGAGAAAAAGTTGCACTGCAACAGTTTTCAGAAACTGTAAGGATTCTCTGATCTGAGAGCATGGTAAGTGTGCTTAACTGAGAATTAAACTCAAAGGGAATATGTGCTAAGTTAGTTGTTTCAAATTTAAGTAAAGATCTCTAGCTACTATTGTGCTCTCTTTATCAATGATGGTTTGGTATATTCCATCCACCCATCATAAACTCTTGTTCTAGATGGGCTGTGAATCTGAGGGTGCCCCTCTGCTGAATCTTTCTTTAACTGTCCCTTTCTTTTTCTCTCCTGCAGAGAGGAGTTGTGAAGAGGAGCTGCACAGAGCCCGTGAAGCTTTGTTTGATGGCAGCGATAGCATACTGCCAACATCTGGGATCATTCAGTGAGGATGCAGTACTGTTAATGACTATGTACAAATTCCCAAACTAAGCCTGGAGACAGATTTCAGATACCCTGTTGATCTGTATTGTTGATCTATATTGTCTGTGCATTTTAAGCATCGTGCTGGAATTCAGAAGTGGCTCAGCAGCTGGAATTGTTCACTGTGAACACTTTAAGAAAGGAAGAGGAAACTTCTCTGAAGATGACTACACCAGCGTGGTGTCGTGGTTAAGAGCAGGTGCACTCTAATCTGGAGAACTGAGTTTGGTTCCCGGCTCTCCACTTGAGCGGTGGAGGCTTATCTGGTGAACCAGATTAGCTTGTCCACTCCAACACATTCCTGCTGGATGACCTTGGGCTAGTCCAGGGGTCTGCAACCTGCGGCTCTCCAGATGTGCATGGACTACAAATCCCATCAGCCAGCATAGTCCATGAACATCTGGAGAGCTGCAGGTTGCAGACCCCTGGGCTAGTCACAGTTCTTCAGAGATCTCTCAGCCCACCCACCTCACAGGGTGTTTGTTGTGGGGTGGAGGAAGAGAAAGGAGATTGTAAATCTATTTGAGTCTCCTTACAGGAGAAAAAGGGGGGATATAATACAAAGTCCTCCTCCTCCTCCAAGTGTAAGAGGAGTCAAGGGGGTATTGTTGTGGCATGCAGTGCCTTCAATTGGAAGGCTTCTGGTGTAAAGTTTGTTGCACTCCAGTAACATTGTTAAGGGAACACTAATCTGGAAAGGGAATTAAGGGAATAAAATTATTTTTGAAATAAACAATTGAAATAAAGCAGAACGAATTTAAAAAGGACCAGTTGTCTAACACTGACATTTTGCTGAGAGTGTGTTTGATTATATTGTATACTGATGTACATTTTGATTGGAGGTTAACCAAAACCAAGTTACACTTCACTTTCCAAGTCAACTCACCTTCCTCTTTCTAGACATTAGTTCTAAACTGGTCTTCTTGTTGTTAGCATACTTCTGCAGTTGTTCCACACCTGTGATATCTGTCCGATGGAGATGTATGTGCAACAGAATATATGTGGAGAGCAATACTCCTTGCTCTGTATTTTCAGAATGTAACTGGGTATATAGAAGTGTATTTGGGGAAAACAAATCTCTCCCCGCTATATATCCAGCCTTAACAATGGAAACTGGTACAGCTGGATTTGCTGTTTACCCTCAACTGCAGAGGTTTCCATTAAATGATAATGACATCATCTGTTTTGGTGCTAATCATGATTTTTCTATATAATTTTCTACATCTGCCTCATTTTACGTGTGGAGAAGTTCCCTTAACTCATGACCCTTCTCTTTGCCAATCTCCAATCTTTAGCTGAGCACAGCATAGCAGAACAGACTTCCTGACAAAACAAGAAACCTCAGTCTCCAAACTGGGTGCTAACTAAACACAAACACTCAGCCAGGCAAGTTCCACATAGTGACCTTGCTTGGTCATTTCCTCTCCCCCACATGAGCAGCCATAATAATAATAAAGCTGATTGTCCAGTGCAACCTCCTAGGCCCCTTCATCTGCAGAGCGTGCCTATCCATCCACTTGTTGAGCTTTTATCAGAAAACCCCCACATGGGGTTCTGTTCCTAGCCCAATCAGACTAGTCCCTGCAAGGGTAACTGACTGATGATGTTAATCAATACTACCCACTGACTCAGCAACTTCAAAGAGTTGGCCAAATGGTCACTTCCCCCCATCTCATGAGCGGCCATCTAATTGTTTGCTGGCACCAACTAAGGGGGGGAAATCCAGGGAGGTTAGATTACACACCTGTGCTCCAATCACTCAGCTATGCAAGGCCATTTGGCTATATCTGTTTGGCCTCCTTTGTTAATCACAATACTAGAAACTGCTTGCAGCTGTGAACCATCTCCTTCCCACATCCATGTCTTACAAAATAACACAGCAATTTTTAAAGGGGAACAGGCAAACCACGAAGGTTTCCTTTGGCTAAAAAGAAACTTGAGGACAGGTGGCTGTGTTCTTCTTTGCCCCATTCTCATCGCACGCTTCTGCGAAAGAAACTATTCCTCAGATTGTGTTATTTTTATTATTTTTCTGTTGGGCTGTAATTAACACCTTTATAGCACTTCTGGACCTCAGTTATTACTCCATCCTATCTCTTGTTAATAGAAAGGGTCTTAATGGTGGTAGAAAGAACTCCACAAGAGGCGGGTTAAGTTTTGACTAAGGTCATATTTCTGCTGGTGCTTTCACACTTGCTCAAAGACTAAAAATAAGATTTAATATTCCATCTCCTGAAGTCAAACTTTTAATAGTAATCCCATATTCTTTGTCTTTCTTTTGTTAGTGTGTACTTTCTCCCTTGCATTTTTCTGCAGCTTTCTCCCCCCCCCCACCTGCCCCCATTATATTAACTATATGGATGTGTTGCTCTACCTTAAATGTGTGTGTAGGTGTGTGTGTTGTAGGGGAAGAAATATTTGAATAACTTGAAACAATTACTATATGAAGTCATCTTTTCATGTAGCGTGTAGGACTAACTATAAAATGCTGGTGGCAATTTTTCTGCAATAGTGACAAATTAGTTTGGTCAGCTGAAATAATTATCTAGGGCTAAACTCCATTGTTACACTTGTTCCATTTCTCTGAACAATTCCAGAAGTGAGCGAGCACTCAGCCAGGTTGGCTTCCTGGGAGAAGAATGTGCTGCAGGTTTATGGTGATTTTGTAGATTTGCTTTAGAATCATAGAATCATAGAGTTGGAAGAGACCACAAGGGCCATCAAGTCCAACCCCTGCAATGCAGGAACACATAATCAAAGCACTCCTGACAGATGGCCATCCAGCCTCTGTTTAAAAACCTCCAAAGGAGAATACTCCACCACAGTTAGAGATGGATCACAGGCAGAGGGCAAGAAGCACTGCTACCCCACATCAAATCCCCAAAAAGCAAGAAATTATTTTTGTTTAAATGTTGTAGATCTCTTGTGAGCAAGAGAGATCCTACATCCCAAGATGCCTCTGCCCACTTCAGTAGCAGCTGTCTGTTTGGGTCTCCCCTCATCTTCATACTTTAAAAGCCCTTCTCTGTCTTTCCTGCAGCAATCCCAAAACAGATTTCTTTCATATGCTCACGATCTGTTTTCCCCTCCCAGCCTCCATCTAGAAAAGAAACACCCCCTTTCCAGTTCTGAGGGGTGTTTGACCAGTGTTATGTCCTGATACTTTAAGAAGCAGCTACAGCAATTAACACCTAGCAGAGGTTTACTTGGCTCTGATTCCTCCAGGTGAGCCACTAAAGTGCAACTATCTACAGTTCTGCAGACCCTTATGTTATTGCTTTGAGTTTGAAATCTGATTATTGTACAAGATTTTTTATTGTATTTGCTTGGCCTAAGAATGGTATATCTGGGGAAGACTAGACACCATAGCAAAGGGAATTGAGATGTTTCTTAATGCTTGATAGGCTTGCCAACATTTAACTGGTCCTTGCTGCTATCCTTTTAATATCAGTTTGATCTGCAGCCATTATCAGGTGGTATTCTTTAGCTCCAAGCTGTGACAAATTTCCTTTGTCCATTTCTTTACATGACACTTCGGGCAAAAGGACAGGCCATTTTTCCTGGCCAGTTGGCAACTTGAATGCCTATACAGCCTCTTCATCTAGTGTACAGAATTGAAGGACAGTACAGCACAAAGGTCAAAACAGCTGCAATTGTGAAAATTTGAAGATGTTGGGTATGCAGCAAGGAAAATAGATGCAATTTGATTTAAAACGTTGCATTTCCTAAACAAACTATGGGTATGGCTGAAGATGCCAGCCACAGATGCAGGCGAAACATTTGGGACAGGATCTACCAGACCATGGCCACACAGCCTGGAAAACCCACAACAAGCAAACTATGGGAGGATACAGGCTACTAGCCTATGAAGCAGGACATGCAGAGAAGCTTGTTAATTTCTTAAATATGTATTAAAGCAAGGACGTTGAGCTCAATTGTTATGAGGGCCAAATATGACATAAATGTGACTTGGTTGGATCAGGCCTGGCTCGGGTGTGGAGGTGGTTGCCTTGCCTGGCCCCAGAATGGCGCTCGGGGGTGCCTGGACTGGTGACCCTGCAACAGGATGGAGTGAGTGCCTTCAGAGGGCTTATCAGACCACAAACCATCTGAGGAACACCCCCCCCCTCACCAGGCCAGATTGGGAATGGACGGGGGGGGGGTGTGCCTCAGCTGGCTTGTGGGCCTGATAAGCCCCCTAAGAGGTCGGATCTGCCCTCCCCCGCCACATGTTTTACACCCTTGTGCTAAAATACTGAAATACCGTTAATCACATCTGTTTTAGAATACCTTGTAGTTGCTGCTACTTAGTACTTGAATTGTACTACTGCTTCTGAGTGAAAAAGTTTACTCTAACTATTCCTCCATGCATTGCTACAGCATTTTGTCATCGCTTCATAGTTCCTTGTTTGCAATAGCAGACAGATGGAGGGGGGGGTTAAAAGAAGAGTTTGGATTTATATCCTTCCTTTTTCTCCTGTAGGAGACTCAAAGGGGCTTACAATCTCCTTTCCCTTCCCCCACCCACAAACCCCCTGTGTGGTGGGTGGGGATGAGAGAGCTCTGTACAGCTGTAACTAGCCCAAGGTCACCCAGAGTATATAAAGTATAGTTGGTATTGTGAAATTTGAAACTTCTGAAAGCAATGTAGGGAAGACAAAATATTTTGTAAACGAAGACCTTGGCTTATATATATTACAGACCATCCAACCACATGGAAAATAAAGGGATTCCTTTACTCCTTTACCTCATATAAGAATGCTGCCAGGAAAGATAATTGAACTTTGACTTTAGTAACAATGATGTACTCAAAGCCATGATGTGATACAGTGATTTTTATTCATGAACAAATACCTTGGAACCTAATGCGACATACTCAGAAACGAATAGCTGTAGAAATTGTTGCTGATCATGCTAGAAACATTTTGTTGACTTATCCTTTTCCAGTCTGTTTTGACTTTTGTTCTCTGAGGACTGAAGCACAGTTTAACTTGAGTTCCTCTCATGTCCCCAGGGGCCCAAGATATTTTTAAATTAAAAGTTTATTATTTTATTTTGTTTACAAAATTTATGTCCTGCTTTTCTGCCCTCAACAGGGCCAACAGGGGGGATTAACAGATTAAAATGCATCTTAAAAACCAAACAAAAATACCTCATTAAAATCAAAGCTAAAATACATATACAAAAACATAAAAACAACAACTTTAAACATATGGCAGGAAGGAGGATCACTGAAAAACTCTAGATGAAGCAAAAAGGTCTTCACCCACTAGTAGAAGATAGCAACAGAAGGGGACAGGCCCGTCTCCCTGGGGAGAGAGTTCCAGAGTTTTGGCATTAAAAAAAGGCTCAGGTTGTGTGTTTTACCATCAAGGCACAACTGACTTAAGGATTTTCAAGACAATAGATGTTTAGAGGTAGTTTACTGTTGTTTACCTGTTATGCCCCTAGTATCCCCTGGAGGTCTTCCATCCAAGCACTTGCCAGGGTCCAGACTAAGTGTGTGTGAGTGGCCCAAGGTCACCTAGCAAGTTTCCATGACAGAGTGGGGATGTGAACCTGTTTTCCACAGATTCTAGTCCAACACCTTAACCACTAGTCCATGCTGCCTAATTTCATAAGGCAGGGGAACCTGAAGCACGGGTTTAGAAGATGATCCTACAAAGGTCAGGAGTAGGGCTTACTCAGGGGGGGTAGATGGATCTTCAGGTATCCTGGTCCCAAGCCATCTAAGGCTTTAAAGGTCAACACCAACACCTTGAATTGTGTCCAGAAAGAGACCAGGAGTCAGTGTGGGCCAAGACTGCCATGACATGGTTCCTATGCCTCTTACTCCAGTCAATATTCTCCTGTAGGTTCTGTACCAATTGAAGTTTCCAAACACTTTTCAAAAGCAGCCCCATTTAGAGTGCTTTGAAGTGATCTAAAAGATCACTTTTGGACTGCCAAATTTCCCAAATGGCTAACATTATTAACTTTGATTACTCACAACAATTTAACGTTTTGAGGGGCAGGGACGGCGAGTGACCTGCGGGAAACAAAACTGCCTTTTAATTATTCAGGTATAATGACATTTTTTTTTCATTTTACAAGAACCCATTTTGTCTCCCATTATACTTTTCAGTTTACAATGATGTTGATTTACTTTGTGTTAATGGCTAACATTATTGACCTTGATTACTCACAAAATTGTGCAAAATTTAGCAAAAAGCTTTGAAGTAAAGTTTTTTTAAGCGAGGGGAGGGATGGCGAAAGTGACTTAAGTGGAAAAGATGAAACTGTGCCTTTTAAGGATTCAGATATAATGACATATTCGGGGTTCCCCCCCCCCCAATTTACAATTTGGACACAATTTGTCTCCCATTATACTTTTCAGTTTACAATTATGTGTTAATACCAGCAACATTGCAGGCAGCTCTTGGCAGGGGTGTACCTAGGCAAACTGGCGCCCGGGGACAAAACCTGAGTTTGGTGCCCCCCCCCCTGCCCGGGCGATGGTGGGCTGCCACCCTCCCCCACTATGACCAAACAATGACGTTTTTTTTGTACCCAGCTCACAAAACACCTCCCACTCCCATCAAAACATTACATGGCTCTCTCCCCCACCAACTCTTTTTCGTAATCACAACAACCCTATGAGGTAGGTTGTTAGCCTGGAGAAAACAACTCCCAAGCCAGTCCAAGTGGGTATTAAGCTTATGTAAAAATCTCTCACAAATCACCTCCAGCAAAACATTTACCAAACAAATGTCGAGCATCATCTCTCACAAAAACACCTTCCAGTGGAATCCACCCCCCAAACAGCATCACTTTCCAATGAATTGTTGTTTAAACATGGTTTCAGATTCTTTCTTTAAATCCACCTTAAAGGGAGAATCTGGGGGGGCCCCGGTTAAACAAAAATTGGAAGTGATGCTGTTTGGGGTGGATTCTCCCACCCCTGAAAAAACAGCAATCACTTTTGAGGGTTGGAGATTCGAGATGAAAAGAGCCAGCAGATTCGAGGTTGAATTCGGCAATTTAGAACAGAACTAAGGCACATCTCGGACAAAAATTGTCCGACGGCGTCCCCTTAGCCCAAATATGAACAAATCTTGCCAATACAAAGGAGTATTTGGAGTTTTTTTGAGGGGGTATTTACTTTGGTGTTTTTTTCAGCCTGCAGGGAGTGTATTTTTTAAAAGCTAAGCTGGCACTATGATTTCAGAAGGGCATCATCCAGAGACTGTGCCCTGGATGATACCACACCTGAGTTTGGTGAGTCTTTGGTTCAGGAGGGGCAGCAAAGTTATGGATGCCTAAAATGGAATGCCCCCATCCCCATTGTTTTCAATAGGAGCTAACCTGAGATGGGGGCTACCCATTTGAGGGACCATAACTTTGGTCCCCCTGAACATAACTTCACCAAACTTGGGTGGCATCATAAGAATAGTTAACAGATGATACCCTGAAATTTTTGGCATCACTAGCTTTAAAAATTTTTTTGGCATCACTAGCTTTTTGACAAAGTTCCTCACCAGAGACTATTGAGAAAACTCAGCAATCAAGGAATAAGAGGGGAAGTCCTCCTATGGATTAAAAACTGGTTGAGAAACAGGAAGCAAAGAGTGGGTGTAAATGGGAAGTTCTCACAATGGAGAGATGTAGGGAGTGGTGTCCCCCAATGATCCATTGGGCTTTTGGGACCAGTGCTCTTTAACCTATTCATAAAAATGACTAGCCTGGAAGTAGGGTGGAGTGAAGCGTGGGTGGCCAAGTTTGCAGATGATACCAAAATTGCCATGTAGGGTGGTGGGAGAACCACAAAGCGATTGGCTAAGAGTCTCCAAGCCGGACCTTTGGATAGAGAAATTAGGTGAGTGGGCTAAGAAATGGCAAATGCAGTTCAATGTAGCAAAATGCAAAGTGATGCACATAGGGGCAAAAAATCCAAACTTCACATACTACACGCTTACAAGGGTCCAGTGTTATCAGTCACAGACCAGGAAGGGGATTTGGGCATCTTGGAGTTGATAGTTCCATGGGAATGTCGAACTCAATGCATGGCAAGCTGTGAAAAGCAGCTACAAACTCTATGCTTGGGGACAATGGTAGGAAAAGGAATTGAGAATCGCAAAACTGCAGTAAGATAATTGTCAGTGCCCTTATATAAAAGCAGTGGTGCGACCGCGACTTGGAGTACTGTGTTCAGTTCCACTGGTCAGCCGCATCTCAAAAAAAAAAAGGGTATCGAGGAGATAGAAAGAAGTGCAGAGAAGGGCAACAAAGGATGATTGAGGGGACTGGAGCACCTTCCCTATGAGGAGAGGAGCTGCAGCCGCTTTGGGACTCCTCTTTAGTTTGGAGAGAGGAGACGCCTGAGGGGGGGATAATGATTGAAGTCTATAAAATTATGCATGGGGTAGAAAATGTTGACAGAGAGAAATTTTTTCTCTTTCTCCACAATACTAGAACCAGGGGCATTCATTAGAAAATGCTGGGGGGAAGAATTAGGACTAATAAAAGGAAACACTTCTTCACTGGCGAACGCTTAGTGATTGGTGTTTTGGAATATGCTGCCACAGGAGGTGGTGATGGGCCACTAACCTGGATAGCTTTAAAGGGGCTTTTTGGACAGATTTATGGAGGAGAAGTCGCATTTATGGCTACCAAATCTTGGATCCTCCTTGATTTGAGATTGCAAATGCCTCAACAGACCAGGTGATCGAGCAACAGCCGCAGAAGGCCATTGCTTTCACCTCCTGCATGTGAGCTCCCAAAGGCACCTGGTGGGCCACTGCGAGTAGCAGAGAGCTGGATTAGATGGACTCTGGTCTGATCCAGCTGGCTTGTTCTTATGTTCTTAAAAATACATCCCTGCCAGGCAGGGGCGTACCTAGGCAACCACTAGCCGGGCTTCCGACAAAACCTACCGAGTTTGGCGCCCCAGCCTGGCATATGGGCTGCCACCTCTCCCCACCACCATGACCAATTTGGGCATTTGGGGTTATTTTGGTGTTTTTTCGGCCTGCAGGAAGATGCGATTTAAAGCTAGCTGCACTGATGATTTCAGAGGGTAATATTCAGGAGACTGTCCTGGTAATGATAGTACCCCAAATCTGGGCCTCTAGGATGTTTGGTTCAGGGAAGCAAGTTATGGACCCCTCAGGGGGGCAGCCTCTTATTCTCATTAAAGCTTTCAATGGGAAAGCTAACCTGGAGATGGCTGGCTACCCATTTTGAGGGACAATAATCCTTTGGTCCTCCTGAACATAACTTCACCAAACTTGGGCGAAATAACATCATAAGAATAGTTAACAGATGATACCCACTGAAATTTTGGTGTCGACTAGCCTGTAAAAAATACATCCCACTTCCAGGCACCCCAAAAAAATTTGCCCAAAGATTCTTTGTTTTGCAGTGACTTTGCCTCCACTGCAGCTAATGAGGAATTTCCTGAGGCAGGCTGCACATTTTTTTTTGGAAGATAGAGGCACCTCAGACTTCGGGTCAAGGTGGCTCCAGGAGGGCATCCCCTGCTAATTGCATCCAGGCTTAGAGACCTTTGCTTCTGTCCACCTTATGGAGCCCCCTAAAGGCCATTTTGTTTCCTTGCTCCTGCACATGAAGCCTGCTGGGTGAGTTCTCTCAAGAACTTCTCAAGCCTCCCCCACCCACTCTCAAAAGCAAAACTCACCAAGCTTTGGATGCTATTACTCAAGGCCTCTTGGAGCCACCTTGAAAAGTCTGGGCTTTGTCTCTCAAAAAAATGTGTGTAGTCACTGCTTACACACCTCAGAAATTCCCCGTGAATCTGCCCGCCATCAAGCTTCTGCATGATGTGCATGTTCTGTGTTGGGAAAAGGTATGTTTCCCACCATAGAGCTTCAATAAGGGCTTTCTGTTATGCCCAGCTGGCTCTGTGGTAGAGGTTTCAACAGGAGGCACTGTGGTAGTTTCTTTCTCTGGGCAGAGGTGCACTTATTTCCTGTAGCAGGGCTGCTGGTGTGAATCTCCTGAAAGGAACCAGCCAACTTCTTGCTAAAAGTGCTCTGCCTGTGATGGCCTTTCTCGAATGCTGTGGGCATCAGGTTCACTCTTCAACTCGGTGCCCACAGCATTTTCTCCTCTTCCACACACACACATTTTAGCAAATTTGGCTGGTTCCTTTTCAGGAGACTCTCACACCAGCAGCCCTACAGGAAATGCCCCCCACTCAGAGCAAGCAACATCCCTACCACGAGGTGCCTCCTGTTGAAACCTTCTACCACAGAGCCATCTGGGCATAACAGATAGCTCCCACTGAAGCCCATGGTGGGGAAATGTAATTTTTCCCACCACAGAAATTGCTGAAGAGACTGGCTGATTCTGGGGGAGATTTCTGGAGTGTGTGTTGCCTGGCTGCACATTTTTTGAAGATAGAGGCACCAGACTTTTCTCAAGGTGGCCTCCAAGAGACCTTGGAGCAATAGCAGCATCCAAGCTTGGTGAGCTTTGCTAGATCTGGAGTGGGGAGGGTTGAGGAGAGTTCTTGGGAGACCTCAGCCCACAGGCTTTCATGTGCAGGAGCAAGGAAACAAGGGCTCAGTTTCCCTTGGGGCCCATAAAATTTCGAACCCCCCATAAGCAAAAGTCTCCAAACCTGGATGCAATTAGCAGGATGCCCTCCTGGAGCCACTCCTGAAAGTCTGCGCCTCTATCTTCAAAAAAATGTGCAGCCTGCCCTACACACTCAGGAAATTCCCCATTGGCTAAGCAATGTAGCAAAGTCACTGCAAAACAAAGAGATCTTGGGCAAATTTCTTTAGAGGTGCCTGTAGTTAAGGGTGTAGTTTTACAGCTAGTGACGCCAAAATTTCAGGGGATCATCTGTTAACTATTCTATGATGCCACCACCCAAGAGACTTTGGTGTGAAGTTATGTTCAGGAGGACCAAAGTTATTGTCCCTCGAAATGGGTAACCCCCCATCTCAGGTTAGCCTTCCATTGAAAACAATGGGATGGGGCACCTCCCTTTGGGGGTCCATAACTCCGTTTCCCCTGAACCAAACATCACTGGGGCAAATTTGGGTGGTATCATCAGGACAGTCTCTGGGTGGTGCCTCTCGAAATTTTGGTGCCGCTAGCCTTAAAATGCATGCCCCCCTGCAGGCCGGAACGTGAAAAAAACACTAAGTAAAATGTAAAAAACATACAAACAGAAGCCCTGAAATGTTGGCGCCCCCCCCACGTGACCAAACATGGGCGCCTTGAGGAGGACAAAGGGTACCCACATGTCCTTGTAGAGTAGGAACGCCACTGCTGCCAGGCACCCCAAGAAATTTGCCCAAGATTCTTTGTTTTGCAGTGACTTTGCTCCATTGTAGCTAATGAGGAATTTCTGGAGGCAGGACTCCACATTTTTTTTTTTGAGAATGATAGAGGCTTCAGACTTTCAAAGGTGGGTTCCAAGAGGCCTTGAGTAATAGCATCCAAGCTTAAGTGAGCTTTGCTTCTGGAGTGTGGGGAGTTGGAGAGAGTTCTGAGAGGAGAAGTTTGTCAGTGAAATTGTTGGGGGGACTGCAGTTATGGTGCCTCAAATGGGTAGCCCCCCATCTCGAGGTTAGCTCCCATTGAAAAGCAATGGGGATGGGGGGCACCCCCTTTGGGGGGTCCATAACTTTGCTCCCCTTAGAACCAAACATCACCAAATTTGGAAGATGGTATCATAAGGACAGTCTCTGGATGGTACCCTGAAATTTTGGTGCTACTAGCCTTACAAATGCGCCCCCTGCAGGCCGGAACGTGAAAAAACACTTTAAAAATTAAAAACACACACAAACGACCCTGAAATGTGGCGCCTACCATGCCATGACCAATGGGGGCGCCCGGGGACATAGGGTACCCCCTGTCCCTAGGCAGGAAAGCCACTGGCTCTTGGCTCATGTTGGGTTTCTTAACTTAATATTTCTTAACTTAATATTGGTGCCTACCTAGCAAGGCAAAGGTTCTGCCTCGCATGGTCGTTGTGGGTCCCCTTGTGTGGTTCAAACAAAGAAACATACTTTATAACTTCTGTCTACACATGGGCAATGCTGGGGTTAGCTAACCAATAGCTTAATCAATGGACTGGCCATAGTTAACCCTCTGAATTGTGACAGTCACTTGCAAATACCAACAGCTCAGACAGCTTTTATTTGCAAATTCAGCTCTGGGGAGAAGATTTACCAAAAGGGTTCAGAGAGATCCCATCGCTTGCTTTTCTACCTGGGACTAAAACCACATCATCCACTCAGTCCTTCGGAATTTCCCTCCTCCGGACATACAGGCTGGACTGGAGCAAGCGCAAAAAGAGATGGGGGCTGGGAGGAAACCTAAGCAAAAAGGGCTGGACTGGGCGGGGCGGGGGCGGCGAGCGACCTCCGGGAAAACGAAACTGTGCATAAAGCTAGGCGAGTTGGAGGGAAAGTGAAAGTAGTAGGTGCCGGCCACGGATCAGGCAGAGAAGCGGTTCTTTGGTGGTACCTCCGAATTCAGCAGTGCATTGGGGTGAGTAACTCATGCTCTTTAGAGTACGCATTTGTGCAGCTAATCAATTAGTAGCGTGACCCTTGATTCCCAGAATGGTCAGTTAATCGGGATGAGGGAGCAGTTAGGAGCCTGGTGGCTTATGAGGTTGTTACACGGGTTGTCCTTGTTTTTGATGTCGCCATTGCTGGAAACAGCCGCTAAAGTTTTCGCACCTGATATTGTAGCGGCACCGGGGATGGGGTTCGATTTCCGATTTGTTGCAATTGGATGGGAAAGTCTAGGGTCGAGATTATTTTAAAAGACCAGCGTTTGCTACAGGGGCGAGGGAATGCATGCCTTCCGGGGTGGTTTTTCTTCGCTTTGGAAACAGAGACCGTTGCTTCCTCCTATAGTCGATGGGCGCAGCATCGATCTGTGACAGTGTAATCCTCGCTAATACAGCATTGTTATTTGCCCCCTCCCCCCCGGGCAATGAGGTTAGCGAGATGACGGCGTTAGGAGGTGGTGGTGGTGGTGGTTACTTTTAGTTTTTGCTTGTCTTCCTGGGCCGCCTACAGTTTCCTCGGTGATTAGGTATAGTTGCAAAGGACGTTGTAGGAAGCATGTCGGCAATTGTTATTTGGGCCTTTATTTTAAAAATATAATAATATTGATAATTTTTACGCATTCTTGTTCAAACTATTCGGTTGAGATTTAATACATACTTGTGACGTAATGTGTTTTCTGACAGGGGGCTATTTCCTTACCGTATAAAAACAGGCAGGGGTGTGTTTGAATTGGCGAAGAGTAGCTTCTGGGGAATCGTGCAAATATTGTTACTTGGATAAAGAGACTCCGGTATTTGCAAACCTATTGAAAGATGTTACCGCGAGGAATTCTGGGGTTTGTAGTGCGGGAAACGTTCTTTGGTTTCTTATTGGTCGAGCATCCACCTGTCGTAGGTGGGATATCGGGAGACAAGTGTGTGGCAGTGAATTTGCATAACGGTCACTGATTGATTGGACGGTGGCTCCAGGGGAGAGAAAACATGGAGGCCAGGCCTAAGCCGCCTCTTGCATTTTTTAGACGCCTACTGTTTAGTCACTGCAGTTGGGGCTGCTTGGAGGCTGTGGAAGTGATGCACATAATTTGAAATCCCTCTTTGTAGACAGAGAAGGGAATTTTGTATACCCTTTTCTTGTGTTCTAACAGTCTCTGTACTGGCAGATTGGTTTTTGTTACTTCAGTATACCACACTAATAACATATGTTAAGAATTCCAAGTGTCAAGGGAGCATTTAGCTCTTGCGGCTTGGAGTATTGACATTATTTGCTTGGTTGTGATCTGACAGTTTCCTGTATGTTTTAACTGCAACATGGCAGGCAGAAATTCAGGAATGCAATATCTTCCTGCTGGGAAAGTGGCCTCCAGTGAGCATCTATGCAACAGAAAGTTCAGGAACTGGTTGTGGGGAAGGAATACTGACAAAATGATACATACAGAAGATCCCCAGTTCAATCCCAGGCATCTCTAGTTGCAACATTCAGGTAGCAGGTGATGTAAAAGACCTCTATCTGCTGCCAGTGGCTGTTCTTCAAATGGCTCAACTTGAGGACTGCAGAGGAAAGTAGGATTGATCTGGGTGTCTAGCTGATCCATTTCTGAAAAAGGAGGGCAATCTCAATTTCCACAGCAGTGGTTGAATATGCATCTTGTGATGGCTTCTCATGTTAATTCCCCACTGGTCAGGTGCAGAATTTTTGGAAGAACTTCTAGAAGAACATAACATTGTGAATGGATTAATGGAATTTTTTTCTGAATCATTGACCAGAGCATAAAGCACCAGATGCTTATGTTTTACCTGTCTAGTCTCCCTCCCCATTACTTTTCCCCCTGTGGCTGTTACGGTTTTGGAAGCAGAGGTCACTGATTGCACTTGCTAAGTAAAGTTAACTTACTTGTAACCCACTAAAGAATTTATGCACTGCAAGTAAAACACGCCTTTAGGCTTTTACCAAATTATAGAGGTGTCTCTAAATACAAAAAGAATCACTAAAAGTGTTGTTTTGGGGGGGGGTAATGTTATGGGGCTTCTCAGACTTGACATAACTCAGGGTCTCAGCAGGTTTTAATTCAGTCCTGCTTGTAACCGAAACAATTATTATTCTAGTATGTCCAAACAATTGTGCACAGATAGTAACATGGCAGCATACAGTTCTTCAACACAACAATTCTGCCAGAACATGCTTGTACACAAAGAGCAAGGATCATAGATTTTTGTAAGTATGCTTGTGTAACATTTAGAAAGATCTGAGGACTACTGATTCCTGTAGGATGATATACATTCCTATCAACTCCGAAGCACCCTCCTGCTCAGTAATGACCATGAGTGAGTGTGGTAGGGTGGATTTGATTTAAATCAGATCAATTTAAATCACAATTTAAATTTCAGTCATGGTTTTCTGTATAAAGACTCATTCTTGCTGGTATAATCTTAATATTTAATATTTATAACCAGATGAAGGTTTCATTTTTAGAATAATAAGTTTTTAGATTAGTTTTAGTTATATAAAATTACTGATTTGGTTATGCTATTAGTATTTCTAGTTTCATAATTATCTTCAGTTTCATTCAGGCCACCAGATCTTGCATTTCTTTGTTGCAGTGTTTGTGTTCTGTGTGTGTGCCTGCCTGCCTGCCTTAACCATAGGTAGAAGAATTTTATTGAAACATTCCCAAATTGGATCTCTTTTCTGGCCTGTTGCCATTATAGATTTTGTTTCCTCCAGGGAGGGAATAATATGAAAACCTCAGGTTGTATACACAAAGATTCCAAGACTTGTGGAATATTCTGCTAAAAAAATTTCACTTTCATTTTTTCCTGCTTGCCCCTCCCTCTTCACACTCCTTGTGCAGAGCTATTCTGCTCCAAACAATATTCATTGCGGTTCTTGAAACTTGGCACATACAAGATAAGGGGTTGATTCTGTGTACCTAGATTTTCAAGGGAGCGATGGGAAAGTCTTTTTCTCAACTGTGTGGGGCCACCTTGCTATTGTAAAGAACGAGCACATTATCCGTGCAGATACTAATTCAGTTTTAAGAACTGCAAAACCAAATATGTATGATAATACCTTTAGACAGAAAAAATTGCCCCAAATAATCTTACAGAAACTTCTGGAAGAACATAACATTGTGAATGGATTAATGGAATTCACTTAGGGGAAAAAAAAATCAGCATTACATGAATATGTAGTCTCATGATACGTATTTAAAAACTAATCCTTATTTCACGATGAATAAACTTTGAACTATAATGTATCTTAAATACAAAACTGTTTAAACTATCTAGATAGATTTTTCCTCAAAAACCATTTTGGTAAAAAAAATTCAATTAAAATAAAAATCCAATTTTCACTAAAAATCCAATTAAAATTATTGATTTTTATCTACTGTGGAGTGGAGGCATACACTCTGTACATTTGCTGGGATTTCATAACACTTTTGAGACTGTGCTGTGACTGTCATCCAGTAAAGATGACACAGCTTCATCCGGGGGGGGGGGGGTTTGAATCCTCTGGTGGAGTGGAAGTGACACATGGGTATGCCAGTGGATTTGCCTTGTCCAGGGCACTTACCCCAGCAGAGGGATGAATTCGCTGGCATGCAGCCACCGCAGCTCTTCCGGGTGGTGGGATGGGTCACTGCATGGAACACCAGCATCCCTGCACACTCACAGCTTCTGCCTGCAAACCAGGGGCGTGGCTGGGGAAGGAGCCAACACTCGTAGACTCTCTCCTCTTGCAACGGCTGCCCAGGCTTGAAACTTAGGCAAAGGCTGTCTGCTTCTTTCTTTGTGTCTTTTTTCCCAAAACCCCTTACCAACATATGTGGAAAATCTCTTTCTCACACATCTCAATTTTGAGTCTCACACACTTTTCCAGTTCATTCTGCTGGAGAACTACTGTGTGTGTTGAGTGCCGTCAAGTTACTTCTAACTTGTGGTGACCCTATGAATCAACCACCCTGAGCCCTCTGGGGGAGGGTGGTTTAGAAATTGAAATAGTAAATTAATGTCCTCCCAAACGTTCTATTGTTAACAGCCTTGACTTGAGGGCTGTGACTTCCTTTATACAGTCAATCCATCTCATGCTGGGTCTTCCCTCTTTCCGGCTTCCCTCAACCTTTCTTAGCATTATTGTCTTTTCTAGTGAGTCTTGTCTTCTCATAATGTGACCAAAGTCTTGACAGCCTCAGTCTAGTCATTTTAATTTCTAGGGAAAGTTCAGGCTTGGTTTGATCTAGAACACACTTATTTGTTTCTTTTGGTTGGTCCTTAGTATTGGTAACATTCTCCTCTGCTTTCTTCCTGTCAGCTTTCTTCATTGTCCAATTTCCAAACCTTCCATAGTAATGGGAAATACTATGGCATGAATTAACTTGACCTTGGTTTGTCAGTGACTGTATCTCAAGTATTAATTTTGGAGAATTTTTTTTCTACCTCCTTAGTGGCTGCCCTTCCAATTTTCAGTGCCTTCTGATTTTTTGCTTGCAGTCTCCCTTTTGGTTGGTGATGGAAAAATAGCTCCCCCAAACCCATGGCTTTCATGCTAGCTTGGGTGCCTCCAAAAGACTTATTTTATTGTGTTGGCCATTTTGCATCAAACTGTGAATTGGTCTTCCACTAGCATGTCAGCATTTTTTTTTTTTTTGGTCTGGCTGAGGGCTACCAGGATATTCTCTGTGAGGGCTATTTAGTACTGACTTATTACACATGCTTGTTTCACATTTTGTGACTGTATTTATGGTTTAAAATATTGATTGAAAAAGAGGAGAGTTTGAATAAATGATGGTGATCCGACTATACAATCTATAAGTCTGTTTTTCACCAGGATTCAGCAATAAATGTCTTGTCTCAAAATATAGATGTACCTTTAGAAACAAATGGATATGACAATTAGAATGGAAATTGTGATTGGTAGGGCATGTCTTTTCTTGATTATAGCATGCAAGATAATTGGTTTAAAGTTCTAGTTCAGATAAGGTGAGAAACAAGTGATCAAATCTTAGTGTCTGATGTTCGGTTTTTATTTATTGGTTTTAAGTAAGACAGTTACATTCTGCATTGCTTGGCAACACACTTCTTGGAGTGGCTGTTTTGCCTGCTGTGCACACAAGGACAGCAGCAGGAATGGCACTGAGTTGGGAAGAAGCTTTAACATATAATTGGGTAGCAGAGTTTCTAAGAGCATAACTTTACTACTTGGTTTAAATGTGTGTGTGTTATCTTTATGATTGAGAGGTTTTCCTGGAGCTTTTCTGTAGCATGTCTGAAAAATATGGTACCTTTGTTCTCCTGCAATGGTGAATGAATTTGTACTACATTTGTTTGTTCTCCTATAACACTATGCAAAATGTTGAAAGATTAATAAACATGGCTTCCTGGATTTTCAGTTTCCTTTTCTAGAGAGTGAAACTTAAACCTATGTCATATGATGAACTTTGTGCCCATTTTTGATATCTTTTCAACAGTCAAGGAAAACCGTCACCCTGGGGCGCCGGAAGAAGAAGGGCATTAAATGCCCAAAATGCAGCAAATCTCAAAATGCGTCTCACAAGTTTTGCTTTGATTGTGGAGAAAGATTAGCTCCTTCTGACAACACACAAAGTAAGCAAATATATAGAGGTATCTTAATCTATAAAATTGCTTCGTGGAATGTAGCTGCATCCTGTTAGACATCATGGATGCCATGGAAATACATTTTTTTAAAATTTGCGGACATGCTGGGTTTGGTTGATGAATGTAGACCAAAAAATGGAAAATCGAGAGACTACGCTAATTTTTCAGAAAGACGTAAATTATTTTAAAGAAAAGATATGCTCTGGGTTTCAAGGGACTTGGCTTCCAAGATATCTAAAGCAGAGATTCTACCAAGGACTTTCTCAAATCATAATCCAGTAAATTTGGAATGTAAGAGGATATCCAGTATATTTAGAGATTAAATGAAACCTTATTGCAAAATGACTCTGTTGTTCAGGACTGCAAGAAAAAAAATTAAGGGATTTTTTGAATTTAATTTGAATGAAGGTACTGACCTGAGAATGCTACAGTATGGACATAAAGCTTATGTGAGGGGATATTTGATCCAATGTAATTCTTAAGAACAAGAGGCAAGAGAAAATGCAGAAACTGTTAAGAGGAGATAAAAATTGAAACATAAAAATTGAAACAATAAATAAATAAAAAGTAAAGAGGAAGTACTGAACATTCAACCAATAGATAAAATTATTCTACAACACATTAAAAATTACAACAAGTATTCTTAACACTGAGAAAGATGGATACAAGGTTGAAATATGTAAAGCAAAAGAATTGTCAATTTAATAATAAACCAGGGCAATAATTAGCATATAAATTAAGAAAACGAAAAGGAACTGATTCTAAAATTACAAGAAGGGGACAATGTTTTGATGGACAGTATATTGATAGGAAAATTTTAACTGTTATGTGAATGTTATGTAATGTAACTGTTATGTGAATGTAAAATATAAGAGGTTAAGATGGTAAAAACGGACGAATTCCTTAGAAAGTGTAGTTTGCCTAAGACCACAGAACAGATTAAAGAAGAACAGGCATATTATGAGTGGTACCATGACAATAAGAGAGGTGGATAGAGGTGATAAGAAAAAATTAAACCAGGGAAGTTTTTGGTTTGTATTATAAATGGACTTTTTGGTTTGTATTATAAATGTTTTGAAGTTGAGATATTACAACCTTTGCCAAATGCAATGAATGCCACTTTACAAGGAGGAAAGATGCTGAATTCATGGAAAGACGCTAACATAATATTGGCGGCATCTAAATTATAGACCAATATCATTATGGAATATTGATTATTTGCTGTTTACTGTTTGCTGTTTATCTGATTCTAAAATTACAAGAAGGGGACAATGTTTTGATGGACAGTATATTGATAGGAAAATTTTAACTGTTATGTGAATTTACATAAAATATAAGAGGTTAAGATGGTAAAAAACAGACGACCTCAGGAAAGTGCAGTTTGGCCTAAAGACCACAGAACAGATTAAAGAAGAACAGGCATATTATGAGTGGTACCATGACAATAAGAGAGGTGGATAGAGGTGATAAGAAAAAATTAAACCAGGGAAGTTTTTGGTTTGTATTATAAATGGACTTTTTGGTTTGTATTATAAATGTTTGGAAGTTGAGATATTACAACCTTTGCCAAATGCAATGAATGCCACTTTACAAGGAGGAAAGATGCTGAATTCATGGAAAGACGCTAACATAATATTGGCGGCATCTAAATTATAGACCAATATCATTATGGAATATTGATTATTTGCTGTTTACTGTTTGCTGTTTACTGTTTGCTGTTTATCTTAGTTGATAAACTGAAAGTTGCATTACAAGAGGTTATCTATCTTGCCCCTTTTATACTGACATTAGGGACAGACTCCTCAGTACATCTTTAGCTAAATGGAAAGGATTTTCTGATGAGTATAAGCGATCTTCTATCTTATACTCTTATATCTTCTATTCGGTCAAAATCCTATCATAAAGGACAAGGTGGCAGTGTTTCTACTGTTGTTTATAAGACTCTGAGAATCTAAAATTTGAGCTCATGTTTCTGTCAAATTCTGTGTTTTATACTCTCTGTACGCCAGTAAAGGTTAAAAGACTGAAGCCAAACTTTGGGTGGCTAATGACATAGAATTACAATTAAAATATAAATATCATATAAATAATCAAAACATTAAAATATCAATAAACAAAATGGTGCCATGATCATGGCTCTCAGATGATGTTGTCACTTCCAGGTTTAGAGAAATCATGCATAACCAAAGTAGGGAACCACATGGTGCTAAATGCTGGACATAAGATAGGACTAGGGGAAAAAACAAGTAGGGAGAAGGTGCTACCCAGAGCTTCAGGAGACTCCTATGGGAGGTCCCATCAAGATGTCCTCTGCTTCAGAGGGAAAACTGGCTATTGGATACTTACTGTAAAGCATCCTTTTCCTCTGAGGAAAAGAAGAAATCTTGTCCCTCCCAAATCATCATCAGTTAATCAATTGATTAATTATCTTTATCTGCAGGGCACCATGCTATCTTAAGTACTCTTACTATATGTTCACACCTTGTTATATATAGTTTATAGAGTTCAGCGTAGTTAACTGGTTTCAGAGTTGCCAGAATTAATTTTTGTTCAAGCCATGAGGTCAACATTAACTTCACTTTAATTACAGCATTTAAATAGTGGTTATGTGTTGGGTGCAAACTCCTTAGTTCAGTTTTTCTTTTGAAGAGCTGCTGATCCAATAGTATTAACTGGCAGCTTGCAGTCACTTGCATGGTGTTTCTCAGTGCTGATGACTACTGTGATTGTATAGATTAATGAAGATCTCCGTTTCAGGCGCAGAGAACAAAGATGCAAGAACAGTGGAGGAGATTGAAACAGGGAGAGAACTGAAGGATGAAAGCATCCGCTCTTGTAAACCTGATGGTGATGAGCATCCACCCACTGAATTGATGCCAAATGATCTGAAAGATTTTCTGCCAGAAAGTACTGGGAATGAGGATTGGATTTTGCCAAAGAAAGTGAGTATGCCACAGGTACAGGTTGCTCGTTATGGCTCAGGTGACTTTTCTTATTTTCTTAATAAAGAGAGTAATAACAATTGATGTCCCTCTTCTGGTGACTGACAATGTGGAACTATCAGCAGGGTTCTTCTAGCTCAGGGGTAGGGAACCTGCGGCTCTCCAGATGTTCAGGAACTACAATTCCCATCAGCCTCTGTCAGCATGGCCAATTGGAGCCGCAGGTTCCCTACCCCTGTTCTAGCTACTTTTACTGACCATGTTTGCATTAACATGTTCTTTTTTTTGCTGTTTTCTGTGCAAGCAAGGCTATTTTTTAGCAAGCAGTAGAGAACAATGCACCCTGGGATAAACTGGATGATAATCCTCCATCCAGAAAAAGGAGAAGGGAGAAACCAGGCCCATACGAGGGCTGCAGACTGTACTCAAACCCACTGCAGGTAGTTTTTCCTGTATGTGGTGCACCCACAAGAAGTGCATTAGTATGGACCAGTAGTTACCCCTGAATTGTCTGCTTGAAATCTATTACGAAGAAGACTGTGTGCATTGAGGTTAAATCTGTAACCAAACTACTTTGAGCTTTTAGGAAAATGGTGGTTTATAAATATATTAAGTGAGCTACCAATATTGTGTGGAAATGCAACGCCTGACATAGGATCTTAAAAACTTTTCAAGAGGGCTTAATTAGCAGACCTGCTCAGAAACCTGCCTGTAGTTTTGCTGTATTACACTAAGCATATGAGTGATCTGAATCTTGTTCTTATCAAGCGTCTGGTGACAGTAATAGCTGAGAGACCAGAATAGTTGTGGGAAATCTCAAGCACCTATTAGATAGGCAAAACTGTGTGGAGTTGATTACTAAAGGCCTCTTCTTTGTTCGTTATAAACAACTGTATTGCAGAATTGGAGATGGGGGCAAGGTCTGGTAAGCAGAGATGTAGGAACCAGAGCTTCCAACTTGTGGGTGGAGAGATTGGAGGACTGAAGAGAAGGGAGAAGTCAGGTGCATAGGTCTGATGGGGCAAGTCAGGGTGTGTGCCCTACGTGCCACTTGACTGTGGGTGCCTTTTCCAAGCAGGAAGTCCACAGGCATTGCTGGGTGAGGGTGGTAGGCACAGCCACTACAGAGGCTGGGCTGGGCTTCTCAAACTTCAAGTGCCGGGTGCGATTCTCTACATTTCTCTCTCGGCTTCATTACTTTTATTTCATTTACCCTTTCCTTAGTTCCTTTTTTCCTTTTTCAGAACTTTCGACTAGGGAAGCTGTAGCATATCTGTTCTCAGTCAAACTGCTCTGAGGAACCATATTCTAGGAGAGCCTGTGAGCCCCAAGGTCTTGCTGGGAACTGTAGTCCCTCAGGCCTTTTTTTACTGGAGAACAGACTGCCTTTTGCAGCACCTGAAAAAGTTCTTAGAAAAGGAAAAGGAACCATGAAGGGTGGGAAGGGTGGTGAGGGACGGGGGGTTGTCCCCTGCAGTGAGCTGGGGAAGGAGGAGGGCCTGGGGCATATTTTGCACCCCAGGCTGCTCTCGGGTACACGCACACACACCCCCCACTCCCTTGCTTAGTTCACGACTGCAGACACAATCCTCCAGCAATGAGTAAGGAAGGCAGCTGGAGTGTAGTCATTATGCTTTGCAAGGGAGGGACGGCACACTCCACTGGGTACCTGTAGCCTGACTAGAGAGGATCTGGCCCAGGAGGTAAGACTCTGGCGATGAGGTGTGCCACCTTCTCCTTCTGGAAAGGGCCTGTGGGTTCCTGTCACTGCAGTTGGAACTTTCTTTGCCTAAACAGCTCCAGGGCATGTGTTCCCCACAGTCCTTGCAAGATGAGACTTCGGCAGTGGTTTCTTTGAGCATCATGTCTGCAGATCTTCTCCAATTTCTGGGGCCTAGAGAGCTGCTTTGTAGCTGTGCCATATACTTCTTTGGGCGGCCTGGAGAGGTGCACTGTCGGCAGGACATGCTCTGCACTGAAACAGTGTGGTGGCAGCTGAGGCATTTCCCTTCTTCTTGGGCTGCCCACCTCCTCCAGCTCGGGTCTCTCTAGATCCTCCTCCTGATCTTCACAGGAAGCAAGGACTCCCAATGGGCTTAAAGGGGCTCCTGGATGGGACTCCTGCTGCTCTAATAGGGGGCAAGAGTCAAAAACCTGTCTCAGAGTCATGGCCTAATAGAGGCTGCAAGTATTTAGAGGGCACTGGTGGGCAGGCCCTGAACCGCTTAGGTGTGCAAGTGGAGGTCTATGGGGGGAGTCATCTCTGGGTCCTGACCTGCACAGCTGCACTGAGCAGTGCCCTGGTTCATGTAGTAGAACCTTGGGGCAAGCCTTGGCCAGCTGCCATGCCCCCTCCTCTTGATTTCTCCCATGCCTGCCTCTCCCCTGGGCTGAATTTCAGCATGTTGGCCTTCATCCAGCTCAGGACCATCTCTGGACACCAGGCACCAACTCAGAACATCTCCTGTTTCACTTGATAGTTGATAAGGAGAAACAGATCCCTCTGGACTTTTTCTAAACTTTTAGATGACAAATCTGTACATTTCATATATATTAACCATCACTGTCCTTATCTCCATAGAGAAGGCAGGCAGGATAAAAATATGACAGACATGCCAATAGTATGAGGAATGAGACAGAAACCTCCAGGAGCTCCAGAGCAGACCAAAGAATGGAAAATCCTCTTGTGCAGAAAGATCTGCAGTTCTGGTTGGAAGAATGTTTTGGACAGTTTCTAAGTGAGGTGGAATTCCCTCCCAAACCCCGTTCTCTGCATTGGTGGGGTGTATGGAAAAGCTACTGTTGATCCAGTGAGAACATCACCAGTTGAAGCCATGCTTGTAGCTCAAAAAAAGGAAGCTGGTGGATTCTTCAGTAGTAAGGAGGACTTTTCCACCCTGCTGGAGTTTTTGGGAAAGCTTACTCAGTATACTGAAAGGGATTGATTTCATTTGACTTTGTTCTTAGGCGTTTTAAATGCACAAATACACGTCAAAAGCTGTTTACAGACCCTGGCTGGTGTAAATCATTTCTTTTGCGGATCGTTCGGTGAGGAAGGAACCAAGAGGGGGAAATGTAGTAGTGCACTGCCGACCCAGCAGTGCCGTAGTGGAACGTTGGGACGCCAGCCCGGACGGCTTGGCCTTGCCGGTGCGTGACGCACTTCAATTCCCTCATCCCCCCAAGGAGTCAAGCAGGTCATGAACTGTCCCGCCCGGCTCAATCACCGGGCGCAGGGACAATGGTCTTGCCCCAGGTGAGGATTAGGCTCCAGACGCTGCGACGCCGGCTTCTCGCGCGACGAGCCAGAGTGAGATCATGCATCACATGATGATCTCCCGACTCCTCCCCGCCTGAACTCCCCAGTCCTCCTCCTCCTACACGCTCGATAGAGTAATAATAAAAGGTGCCAGGAACCGCAGACGGGAGACTTCGCTAAGAACCGCACCCGGACCTCCTCGTCTCCCGCTGCTGGCGATCTCCACCAGATGTTATCTCAGCCTCTGCGTCTGTTCTTACGCTGACGCGCTGCGGTGCGACTACAAGCTGGTGCCAAAACCCGGAATACTCTCAACCTCCACCCTGCTCACCGTGCAAAGCTTCGGGGAAGGGTCGCCATACCGAAGTCCGCTGATCGGGCGATCCAGGGGACCACCGTTTCCGTGCATCGCTGTCCTCCTGGATCGGGCGCATCCAGGAAGACACGCTGGCCCTAGACACTCTCTCAGTCCGGACGGAACACCGGGTGGAGCATGGGAGCTTGCAAAAAAGCAGGAGCTTATGACAAGCACGCGTGGATCTAACTGAAAGCGCTAACGAAATGCGGCAGGGTCCCCGAAGAGAAGGGAGCCGCGCAAATTGGTTGAGGAGGATTGAAGCTCAGTGTCCATGGTACCCAGAGGGGGGACATTGAATCTTAAGGACTGGGGAAAACATCGGGCGCACTTCGCCAAGATACACAGAGCCTCACGATGCGTCGCCAAGCTACTGACGTGGAGACAATGTTTTGTCGCCATCAGCCTGCAGAATCGGCCGCTCCCTTGCTGCAGGTCACGCCCTCCCGCTTCGATCTTTCACCTTCAGATTTCAACTCGGAATTTCTCTATCCACTAAATTGGATTTCTGTCCTCGCTTCTGCCCCTCGGCTCCCCAACACCCCAATTCAAACTCTCCAGCGGCGCTCGCCGCCTCTCCCCCTTTGCTCCGCTTTCATTTTCCGGCCACTGTGCACTCCGTCAGCGCCGCTTAATGAATGGCGCTGGTTTTCAAAACTCTTGCAGGATCGGTATTAGCTACGATCTGCAGAAGAAAGAAACCCTGACGGAAGAGCTTCCGATGCCAGATTCTGCGTGATTGTGCCCTGGCCCACTCTATTGTGATACCGTAGGGAGGATGGCATAGTTCGGCGGGTTGTCGAAAGTACCGCCCCTGAGCTATAAAATCGTCTCACCGAAGCTCCGCGAAAGCGGTGCGGACGGACAATTTCACCCCTATGTGAGAAAGCATGCTTTCGAGGCGGTCACAGGAGCTACCTAATGGTCCCGGACGACTGGAAGACCGCCTTCCGCATGCTCCTGAGCCCCGCGACAATTTGCGATCTGGGAGAGCGAACTCGGCCAGCAATGCTCTTTACGGGGCGAAGGGCAGCCTCGGGCGGGCGCCTACACCGCCAGCGCAATCCCACGGGCTTCGATGCCTTCCAGCAACCCCAACAATCAGATTGTCCCTACTCTGAAGCCACCTACGGTCGCCTGAGCCTCTGCTTTTAAACGCAAGGCGCTTGTCAGGGTCCTCAATTCTGGCCAGCTCCAAGATTAAAGCTTTCTGCCATCCGCAAAACCCCAAGAACTCCTACTGAAGTTTGTGAGGCAGACTCCAGGAGGGCTCATAAGAGAGCAGGTTGACAACGAGGAGGCTCAGGGCTTAACTCCTTAGGCGCTGCCTCACAAAGAGAGCTCTCCGCTGAATGCCGCATAAGTAAATCACAGGTAGTTTAGGTAAGGACTCCTGAACTGGCCGCATGCTTAAGGCTTGCCAGGATATCGTCCTTAAGCCTACCTCACGCTGGACCTCCTCCTGACCACTCGCCCTTCTGCGCTTTGCAGGAAACAGCCCCAGGCAGGTGTTTCACCTTGCCACCTCAGTCCCTCGGACACTCAAGGAAGATTACCCAGGCTGCCCAGTAGGGCTACTTAATTCCTCAAGACCGAAGGGTCTTCCCCCAAAGGAGTAAGACCCTCAGGGAGGCCTGATACCGGTGCCTCTCCACTCTTAAGTAAAAACTATCCCTTGCTACAGGGGTACGGATTCGCTTGGCTCGAGCCCAAGACACCCCAATGTGGGCGGCATCCTGCAGGAACGCGACCTCACGAAAGTAGCCGCGACGCTACTGGCCTTCCTACTTCCCAGCATCCGCCACCACTCCACACAGCCCGGAGGCCCAGGTGAACCTCCCAGGTGCGGGGCTAGCCCCAGCACAGCCATCGACGGGTGCCGGGCCCGGGCGGCCTGATCAGTGGCCAGCTGGGACACACTTAGCGGAAGCCTGGGGAGGAAAGGGAGCAGGCCGCACCAGAAACCCTTTTCTTTAGAGATCGGGCGGGTAACGACAGCTCGCCTCCTGGGCATGAGTCAAGGTGGGAGAGCTCGAGACGAACAAGCCCGCCGCTTCACTGCTCCTCCCTCACGTGGACTACTTAAGACTCCCAGTATGGGTGGTGAACAGTGCAGTCAGCTGCCCAGAGAGAAATTGATTGCCATGCACCAACTTCGCGGAGGACGCAGGGCTGACCGCAGGCCACATTGAGGTTTTCAACGTCTTCTGGAACACACCTGTCTTTGTAATAAAAGAAGAGTGGCCGGTATGCGATTGGCTACAGGATCTCAGGAGCAGTAAATGCCTGTATCCAGCCCATGGGCTCCTCTTCAACGCGGCTTTACCCAACCCCAACCTTATCCCTCAGACTACCAGGTCCTGGTTGTTGACCTGGAAGGATTGCTTCTTTTGTATCCCCTCTCCCCTGAAGGACCGAGTACATTTCGCTTCACGGTGCCGTGCTTAATCATCAGCAGCCTAATGGCCAGATAATGCACCAACGGAAGGTCTTGCCCCAGGATGCTCAACAGCCCCACCTTGTGTCAATTCTTCATTCATCAGCTTTAGCTCCCATTTTCGCTACTAAAGCTACTGAGCTATGATCAGTTCATTACATGGATGATGATCCTAGTAGCCGTGACTGACTCATCCTCTCAAGAGGGTGGAACGGCTGCTAAATGGCGTGACGCTTAAACAGTCAGGCCTGCACACGCCCCCGGCAAGGCAGAAGAACGAGCCATTTTTTGTATCTGGCCCGCATAAGCTCCCTCCACTCCTACCCGCCTCTGTCATACCGGGAGATCAAAATCCCAGACACGCCATCCCGCGCCCCTCCAGCTGCAGCAGCTGCTCGGGACCCTCAACTGGGTCCGGCCCTTCTTCGCCTCACTACCACTATGCTCAGCCCCCCCTGTTTTCGCTTACTCCCGGCTCGCCAAAATCCAGGGACAAGATCCAACTCACTCCAGAAGCACAAGGACACCTTTCGAGCAGTAAAGGAGGTCCTAGGCTCCGGCCATTGGGTGGATCGAGTCCCCCCTCAAAAGATCAACCTCTCTCATCTTCCTCTGCAACACCCCCTCTCCCTACCGGGGTCCTTAGGGTACACACGGGCCGCTTACAAACCTTCTTTTTGTCGTAATCGGCTTTACTCTGCCTCTATGTGCCCGCTAAAAATCCTCTCCACCCCGGCCAGCTTTACAGCTGATCTCATCAACCCAAGGGCTGCCAACGACTTGCAATGGTGGGATGGGACCTCAAAAAGATCATCATGCCTCTGCAAACAGAACAGAGTTCCAACCCCTCTTGAATGCCTCCTCCCCCCTCCAGCTGGCCCTAGAGGTGTGCCCTCGCGGGGAGATCCCCTCTTCCACCTCCCCCCCTGTGGCCCCTCGCCTCACTGCTCTCCTCCACTCTACCCCCTGTCCCATTACGCCTTTAGCTGCCCTCTTTGCCCTCCAAAGGCTCCACCAATTATCTTCGCCCGACGGGGACGGTAGCGTCGCCGCATTGCATTTCAACGGGAAATGGTCAATGGTAGCAGACCCGGCTTACACGCCGCCTCAAGCCTTCGACGCCAACGGAGCTGACCCGGCCAGCGGCCATTCATGGCTCTTCAAACCTTCCCCAACTCCTTCAACCTTCTGGTCGAGTTCCCAATACGTATGAAGCGCGTAATTGCTCACTTACCCCGAGCCTCACGCGGGCTCCCTCGGACCCACTCCAAACCTCATGAGTCTCTTTCCTGATGCTACGGAACCTCTAGCATCCAGAACCTCCCAAGTACTTTGTAGGCCATATCGCGAGCCACACGCCGCCCCCCCAGGCCCTCAGCGCAGGGGAAACCAGCAGCACGCAGACAACGCTTACCCACATCTCCACCCTCTTTTCCGCCGACTCTTCCAGCTCATCGACTTTTTTTCCACCAGGGGCAAAAGCACTCGCCCGTGATCACTGCAGTATCCCCTCAACCAGGCGCAGTCCATCGCTAAATCCTCGACGCCACGTTCACGCCTTTGCCCTCGTCAGACCCCCCGGTAAACCCGGTGAGGGGCCCTGGCAAATGACTTGTGGCAAATGGACGTAACCCTGGTCCTCCTGTCCCAGCCCCCCCCCCCCCTGGAAGCACCTTACACGTGAACCATAGATACCTGCACTGGGTACGCTCTACACTACCACTCGGTAATGGTGACCACTAATCACGCCATATCCAGCACCTCTTTATGTATATAATCGCTATGGTCAGCTTCTCTCCGCTTAAAAGCGGACAAACGCTGGCGCCAAGCATATTCTTCTTCGGCAGCCATGCTCCAGTTCTGCACTAACTGGGGAATCGTATAACACACGGGATTCCCTACAACAGCACCGGGCAAGCAATCGCTGAAAGGGCAAATCGCCAACTTCAAAGAGATTTTAGCCAGACAAACTAAAGCAGAGTTAGCCCCCCCATTTTAGGCCACATACAACAAAACAGCCCCAAAGGTACTTTTCACCATTAATCAACGAATTTGCTCGCCTCTACCATCAGGACAAATCAGGTCACCCCATAGAAAGACACTTCAGGCAGTCAGACCCTCCTCCACTTTCAAGGTCTACTACAACGCCAACTCCTTAGATCGAATCGGGCGGGGCCGAAGTACCCCTCATAACCTGGGGAAGGGGGCAGGCTTCAGTCCTTCTCTCCTACAGGTCTCTCGGCGGATCCCAGTCCGACATGTCCTAATCGCTTCCGAGGAACGCATGCCAAACGGCCAGAGCCACACCACCGAGGCGACGAACAGGCCTCCCCCCGAGCACCCCATCCTACAGCCTCAGCAGGACTTGCAATCCCAGCATCGGAACGCACCGAAGATCCCCAACCCGGCGACTTCAAGAGCAGCCCGACCCGGGCCCTCTAGACGCCAAGAATCCTAAAGCTGCAGCGCTTGGCGGCTACCACTGTGGGATTTTATAGCCATCAGCAGCTACTAATACAGCTACCCTCCCCACCGTGACAGTCCGTCACCCCTGCAGGACCCTCATCTACGACCGCCATCCTCCTTCCCCTCCCTAACGCCCCGGGCCGAATTTGAGCTTACAGCTGGGAATATCCTATAGGTTAACTCCTTGAACTCTCCGCTGCCCTCAGCCACTTGCATGCTATCGGAACACGCTTCTCTTTCCCACGACCTTGCTCTCGCAGAGAGTCACCGAACTTATAGCTTTGGTAACCATGTCTTATTGTTTAATTTTACCGCATGCTCCAGTTTTCGTCATACTATCTGCTATTACTGCATCTCCGCTTCGCCTATCTGCCCGACTTCACCTCTGCCACCGCCGGCATGCTCACTCCTGCACTTGTGGCCTGCACCCCAGGAGCCTCCGGACACCGCCGCCATCGCCTCCACTCGGGCCCTTTCTTTCAATCCCTCCTCCTGCCCGGATGCGAGCGTCGACGCCTCTCGAGAAGCCGGAGTTCGCCCCTCCCTAGCGACTCCTCCCTTGTGGGAGCCCCCTGACTTATTTCCTGTACTATTGGCCAGCTGGATCGTAACCTGTCGCTAAGTCCACCTCAACTCCGCTTCACTGCCCTGGATGCCCTGGCCTCCGAAAGCAACAAGAACTTCATTAAAGCGCCTCCTAGATAATCATGCCGCCATTAACCGAATCACCAAAGCGGTGAGAGTGTACATAATATGCATTGTTTTAATCCCTTCCCACGATTCCCACCATTATTACGTGAGTTGCAAGAGAATTGCATCTAATCTGGAAGTGTGATGCCTTTGTCTCGCTGGTGGTCAGCCCTCTAGACTACAGCTGGCCGGAGGATGGTTGAGTGCTATTGTACAGCTCACGTTGTCCCTAATTGTGTGCCTTATTATCGGATCTTGTTTCGCTTCACCGCGTATCTAATATTGCCTGTAACGTGTGTAAGCCCCTCGTGATTTCCTTTACCCCGCAACCAAATTCTAATATGTGCACAGTAATGCTGCTTGGTCGAAGCCTGACCCGAATGGCCGGAGGAGACAGCGCCCCTTTAAATGCAGCCCCTTAGGCGCCGGGCCCCCGTTTTCTTAAATGTAAAAGGAGGAGAATGTAGTAAGTGCACTGCCGACTCCAGCGGAGTGCCGGGGCCGAGGAACGTTAGGACGCCAGCGGACCGGCTGGCCTTGCCGGGTCGTGACAAGCACTCTACCTCATCCTCTCTATGAGTCACAGGTTTTAACTGTCTGGCTTCCACCACCGTACGAGGGGACAATGGTCTTGCCTCAGGTGAGGATTAGGTTCAGACGCTGCATCGCTTCCTCTCGCCTCAAGATTTAGCCAGATGAGATCATGCATCACCTGATGATCTCCCCGGCCTCCCCGCTTCCCGAACTCCCCAGTCCTCCCTCTCCTACACTCGATAGAGTAACAATAAAAGGTGCTGTGGAACTGCAGACCAGGGAGACTTCGCTTAGGAACATGGACTCCTCCGGTCTCCCGCTGCTGGCGATTCCCACTCAGGATGTTATCTCCACACTTCTGCTCAGTTTCCCTTATTTCGATCACAGTGGTCGCACTACAGGGAAAGTCACGCTGATCAGCAAGTTCTTATTGGTCTCCTTAGAGATGAGAGAGCCCTAGGTGCTGAACGTTTTCAGCCAGCAGAACTTCCATACAGATTGCTTAGGATTGCTGCACTCATGTAGCAGTCAGTGTAGCTCAAGAAATAGTGACAACCAGAAGAGAAGTTGAGTAGGAAGCTTGGTTCTGCTGTGGAAACTCAAGTAGCAAAAAGTAGTAATTACAGCTCAGATTTTGAGTGTTGGGATTTAATAGTGTTGCTTGTATAATTCATGTGGAATAATTTGCTCTGTTAGAAACTTTCTGTAGTACAGGTTCTCTCTGAATGTGTCACAGTGTGGTTTAGATTCCATAGCCTGGTCTATGGCAGATTGGCTCAAAGTAAGAAGTAGGGTATATGTGCCTTCTTTGCAACTCCATTTCTTAAATCTGGAATTAAGAGCATGACTGAGAAAATGCTTGAGAAGGTTAATTTATGTTTGTATCTAATGAGGAGAACATGGTGATGATTTCCATGATGGAAAAGCATGTAACTCTGTTGTTTCCTCTTTTCTTTCCTTTCATCACACAACAGAAAAGGAAGAAGAATACGAAAGCTTCAATCTCTGAGCTTCTGGGTGACTTAAGTTCAGTGCCAACCACTCTTGATCATTCTCTGAATGCTGAAACAGCAGCTAAAAACAACCAAGCAGGACAAAATCAAGCTGAACTGGCCAAATCAGAAAGGGGGTCCACTGAAGATGGTGGGCATCAGAATAAAAGCTGTAATCCATTGAACTCCTCATCTGCAACTTTGGAGAAGTGGGACTAAAAAAATCCCAGTGATACCACTGATATCACACTTCATTCAGAACAAGCACTAGAAAAAGGCAATAAAAATGGTGCAGCAGTTCCAGGGGAGAAGGTGGAGAAGGATGTTGTAGTTGATGAACAGCTACCTTCTAGTGGAGAACAAAACGATGTACGTTCTTCTGTGACTGAAAACTCACTAGAAAATGAAACAACTGGGGCTTCAGTTGGTGATACAAAGCCATACATTTCCACAGGAGATGCAGAAAACATATCAGGACCGTCTACTTAAATGTGACCTCATCTGAAAATATAGATGCAAAATTCCAGTCTTGCTGGGAGGATCAAAGTTTGATTAAGACACCTTTACCAGAGATCTCCAAACAAAACAGAGTTGTAAGACAAAAACTGAAAAAAGAATCAAACAACAGGAAAAGGATTCTGGCACAAAGGTAAGAGCCCTTCGGGGGAGGGCAGTATAAAAGTAGATAAATAAATAAATAAATAAATAAGAAAGAAAGAAAGAAAAGACTGGGAAAAGCTACACCTTCCAGTCCGTTGAATTGGTTTTGCCACCCAGGAGGGGGGGGAGGGTGGTCAATTTGCCTGCAAAATAAAATGTGCTATAAAACCTTCTTTGTGGTAATAAAAACTGGCTACAGCTTTGTTTTTTTTTGTTGAAAACTGTCAGCTGAAGCAGAGGTGCAGCAAAAGAGATGGATCCTGAACCCTGGCAGCAGTACTCTAGCTGGACCCAATACATACCTGCTCCCCAGGCCAGGAGGTGGGGTGGGGAACCAAGGGAGCAAAGCAAGTCAGTTTAGGAGTGCTGGCTCGCGAACTGGATCTCCCTTGCTGTCAGGGATACGTAGGCCATCCAGCAGCCCTTGCCTAGGCGTGCAAAAAGGACAACAAGGCCTGGTCCTCACCCCACTAAGGACCCAGTAGGGGCCCTCCCAGTAAAGGAAGAGAGAGGTGCACGCGAGGCACCCACCTCCCCCCCCCCCGGGCCAAAGGGATCAACTCTGGTGTGCAATCCACCAAGTTGTGACAGGATAACAGAATAACAACTCAAATGTCCTTAACAATAAAAATGCTAGTGAAGAGCCATTCACTTGGAGGGAGGGAGGAGGGAGGGAGGGAGGGAGGGGAGAAGAGCCATTGAGCATAGGGGAGAAAAGAGGGTGGAACTGCCAATGCATGACACAAGCCCATCCCCAGTCCACCTCATTGACACATACCAGCCAGCCTTTACTGGCTTTGCCCCTCCAGGCATCATGTGGCCTCGGGAGGGAGGAGGCCTCTGAAGCCTCAGCAGACCCAGGAGCAGCAAAGATCGTGCTGCACTTTCTGATTGATGTGCAAATAAAATGCTGTGGGGCAATGGCTTTTTCTCTTATAAAATATAGGTTGTTTCTCATATGGCATTGCTGCCTACAATCAGTAAGAGCTGGCATGCCCAGATCTGGGTACCGGGTTGAGTTACTGGGTCTCTCTTCTGTTCCAGAATTAGAAATTCCAATAACTGAAAATCAGCCCAGTGTGAAAATGAGCTTTTGGACATGGCCCAGCTTTTCACATTACCTGGCTCTGCCAACTTAGCTATAGCTTTTTTAAATTGGCTTACAAAACAAGCAATCAGACCTAGATAATGTGCAAAGTTGGATTTTTAACTTTGCTATTAGTTATGTGAGCTGCCTGACATTTCTAAGCATATGTGAAACATATATTACAGAAAATAAAGCAGGAAGAAAAAGCAACTGAAAAGGGGAATATCTGTGAGAAAGCAGCAACCCCAGTTAAAGGAACTGAGGAGAAGAGGGAAGCTGGTGCATCAAATCACAAAAAGCAACAAAAAGCAACTGAAAAGGGGAATACCTGTGAGAAAGCAGCAACTCCAATAAAAGGAACTGAGGAGAAGGGGAAGCTAGTGCAACAAACCGAGGAAAAAAAGCAACAATTGGATCAGAACAATAAGAACCTACAGAAAAACAGAAGGTATGGTTGTCGCTGTTATAGAAGTGGTGTTTAAAATGGCCAGAATCAGCTAATAGTTGGAGATGGATTTCTTTACTTTTCAGAGCAGGATTTATTTAGAAAAGCACCCATAAAGCAGATGCTAATACATCAAATAGGCTGCAGGTGTTGTGGGTAATTTGGGGCTTTATTTGTCTTTGTATGTTTTAAAGCATTTTTTGGTATTTCTGGACACTCCATGTGTCAAAAACTACATTGTATACAAGATGGGGGTGTGTATGTTTGTATGTTAAAGTCTGCAGTGGCTGAACCTCAAAAAAGTCAGTTGGATCGAGTCCAGGAAGTTTTGTTTCAGAGTCTGGAAAAAAGCATTTCATTAATTCCCAAAAGGAGTTAGCGGGTAATATTCAGACCTTAAACAACCTTTGTGCTTTCCTTCTGTTGTTACATAAGCTATTTACCCTAAAGTTGGAGAGAAAGAAAATCCTCCGTTCCATACTCACTGTAGTTCAATGAATTAACATTGTACAGCTGAACAAGATTTTCTATCGGACTGCAAGAACTGAGCTAGCTTATAAACTAGCAGTGTGACGCTTTCTCAATATATGAAATAAGGACAATTTCTGTCCAAATTATAAATAATTCAGCAGATTGGAATGTGTAGCCTTTCCCAGTCTAAGTATAGGCTGTGTAATACTGTGGATGGGGCCACGATAATGGGGCCTTAACAATTTTTGTTCCAGCCTTTCTCTATGACTTCTCTATGTTCAAAATATGCTAACAATGTTCCATTGAGTCCAATATTGTTCTGTAGTCAGTTGTACCCATGACATTAAACCCATATTGAGTCTTAAAGTGGTTCAGTACTTCAGACTTTTATTTTGGTGGAAGAAACTATGACTATTAATTCCCAACAGTCATGCATTTGTGAAACCTTAACAATGTTAAGACACTATGGCCATTTTCACATGGGCTATTTGCCCCCGCTCCCGTGCTTTTGTGGAGTGTTTTTGCTTCCTCACGGCATCATGGTACATTCATGCAGCTCCTAGGCATGGATTTAATCTAGTCTTTCCCAAACTGGTGAAATATGACAGATTGTGAAAGATTGCTGCAAAGACTGGAGGGTTCCCATATGGGTAGGAAATTTTATTTTCCTAATCCAGCCCACATGGCAACTGTTATTCTTTCCCCTTTCTCTGGCTATTATTATTCCTCTTGCCATTGGCAGTAGAGTTTAATATTTTATATCACTGCAACAATTTGTGTTCTAGCTTCTTTGAAGTTCCAGCTTTAATTAAACATAAAAGTAAGTCTTTCTAGCCCCTTTCATTGTAGAAGTAAAGGGAAAAGGTATATCTTTACAGTGGAAAGGGCTGGAGCCTTAAAAAAATTAAAGTTGGGAATTAGAGAACCTGATCCACATAGCATTGTAATGCCTTAATGATATTCAGTTACTGATTAGTTGTTGGTGGGAGGGGAGGTGGCTTTTGCCAAGTGACTGGGGTAGGGAAGGCAAAGATTAATCTGCCCTGTGGAAGCCCAGGGCTATATCAGCAGGTACTGCAGAAGCCTGTCCCCCTGTGGAATTTAGCTATGTCTTTAATAGATTAGGAATCTGATTCCTGTGGTTTCACAGGTTAGATATCTGTTGCTTTTTGTTAAAAAAAACCCCTTTTATTAACAAATGAATTTTTACTGAAGTATTCTTGTATCTTCTGGAAGTTTATTATCTGTTTTCCATGTTCATATTACTTCCAATACTCTTCTCAACATTTGTGTTCCCTCCCTCTAAATTATAGAGTTTTAATATTAAATCACCATATTTTGGGACAGTTTTATCACCTAGTGAATTTTTATCCATATTCTTACCTAAGGTAAACTGTTATTTGTATATTCCAGAACAAATTATGCTAACTTTCTTTACTTGCTGTTGCAGCCAAATGAACTTTGGAGATTCTATTACAGTATACTTTCATGCTATAATTGCCTAAGGACTCTAAAACTGGATCCCAAGAATGATAAGCAGTGTCTGATCCAGGGCAGAAGCCATTTCTGGACATTGGAACTGGAATGTCTGTGAGCTGACTTGCTCAGAGTAAGTACCATTATCTGTACTGAATCATATCCAGGATTTAATAGCAAGAAATCAAATCTTTTTAGAAATGTTTTGGCAAGCTGTATGGTTTCTACTACAACTGTTAATGTTTTTCTAGTGCCTTCATCTAGACTAGTGTTTTGCCTTCTGTTTCAGCTATGATGTTCCTTACACTGTATTAGCTAACATTTACATTAGGTTAGGTAAAGCCTGTATGTGCCAGTTAAAATTTTGTTAAAGTAGAATCATAAGAAATACCCAAAACAGGTTATGTGAGTGGTGCGTTTAATTGCTGAAATTATTGGAAGGAGGGAGAAGAGGAGTTTGGATTTATACCTCACCTTTCTCTCCTGAAAGGAGTCTCAGGGTGGCTTTGCTAAAGCCCTTTTCCCTTCCTTCTCCCCTACAGCAGACACCCTTTGTGAGTGCAGGTAGGGCTGGAGAGAGTTCTTGAAACAGACTGGCCGGCCCCAGCTCAGAGGCACCCAGCAGGAATGTAGGAGTGCGGAAACACATCTGGTTCACCAGATAAGCCTCCACCACTCAGGTGGAGGAGTAGGGAATCAAACCCAGTTTTCCAGATTAGAATCCACCTGCTCTTAACTGCTACACCATACTGAGAGTTTGTGAATTGCATCTCTCAGGTGCACTTGACAATAGCCTTGCAGTGGGAACAGTGATTGTTTCTAGCATTTTTTTTATACCTCAAAGATTTGTCTAAGGAATTCTGTGTTTCTATTAGTCTGATTTATTTTATTATATTTATGTTGCCCTTGATCTTGAGAGCTTAGGGGGGGCTTCCACAATTTAGAAGACAATCAAAACATTAAACCATAAATAACAACAGTTAAAACTGAGATGGTGAATGAAATCAGATTCCAATAAAATGACAACTTTAATAATCTTGCCAATAAAAACAATGGAGAGGAGAAGAGGGATGCCAGCTGTGTAGTGTCAGGTGAGGAAGGGCTGGCAGCTGGTTCTGCTACCTGAACTTCCTCATGAGCAGCCTGCTCTGACTGAACAATGTGGTCAGCTTTGCTTTGCTTCCTCATGAGGAGCCACTTTTGAGTGCTGGGCGTTGGCAGGTTCTGTATCTGAGTCCAGGTAACTGCCCACAGGCTGGCCCATGACATTGGCTGGTGGTTCTGCCACCTGTTTTGGATGCATCGCTTGGTAAGATCCTAAACATCTCAGAGTGTCCTCCTCTCTTCCAGTGAAAATGGAACATTGGGGTGCTCCATGAAAGTTCATTTACGTTGAAACAGAAGAGGGGACTCTGAACCCACCATCTTTCCATGATGTCGGCATCCTTTGGATGAGACATATATGTCCATGAGTGGGGAAATAGCTGCCAAGTCAAACTTACTGTGACTTCCTTTATTCCCTTTCATTTTTCATTTCATTTATTAGATTTGTATACTGCCCTCCCCCGAAGGGCTCAGGGCGGTGAACAACAGCTGCAATATCAATACTATAATAATAATAATAATAGGCAACAAACATCAAGGAACATACTTTTCATTGTTCTTTCCACAGCACTTTACTATATTCTCTTCTATGGTTCTCTAAATATGATCAAGCTCCAGCCGGTTCCCATGTTTGTCAATTGAGTAACACTTTTTTTGGTTAAAGGCCGAGGATTCTGGCCTCTAAGAGAAATACCTCACAGTCAGTGACTGAGGTGCAGAATTCTCCAGGCTGAAGGTAGAGGGAATTACCTTGCCATTGGAGGGAGAAGAGAGAAGAGAACTTATTTCCTGCCTTCAGGGATCATGGGATGTTAAGACACTATGCCACATGTCTCAAAGTGTCCTCCTCTACTTCAAGTAAAAGGAACCTTCATATAAGGCCAATGTTTTGTTCTGTCTACTTCTAACATTATCATTCTACATTTTTATGAATTTTTTTTGGATTTTAAACTTTAAGGTAGATAGGTTCAGAGTTCCTAGTGATACAAACAAAAGTACTCATTTGTTTTGATTTTGAATCAAATACACCTAAAAGGATATTACTGTACTTTCATTACACCCTTCCTCCAAGGAGCTCAGCTCTATGCTTTTGGGGTGTGGGGGTGTATATCAGTAAAATTGGTAAACAGTGAATTATATTCATGGTCCTTTTAAATTTTCATTATAGTGTGCATTTTTATATGTTCTGATCTGGAAGCACACTTCACTTCAGCCCATTATGTTTTGAGGTGAAGAATGAGAAAGGCTTCTGTTTTCCTTCAGAGTTTTTCTCAGGGCAGTAGAAGTATTGCTTGCCTTTTCAAAAAGCATGTGAACATATGTACACATCCATTCTGTTTTCAAACAGGGATCTTGGACAGCATGGTTGGTTACTTGACGGCTGTGTTAATATTTCTAAGGATAACATGAATAAACCCATTCCTTATAAATACTATGTTTCGTGTGGCAAAGGAAAATGGGAATTCATTTATAAAGTTTGTCAAATGTATGAAGGGCAGCACAGGATTGTGAATCGTTGTATGTTCATACCACCGGATAGACTATGTGGTACAGGTAAGAAATCGTTCCTGGTTTGCAAAAGATTTTGGTAATAGGAACAGAAAAGTGGGAACCTGCAGGGAGTTATGAGAGGCATTTCATTTCCACTTCCCCCACTATTCCATCTTTCCCTTTCCTGTAAGCCCTCACAACCTTTTCTTTTTTTCCTGATTCCTTCTCCTAGGGTTGCTGATTTCCTGGATGTTGGGGGTAGAACCATTGGAGGGCAAGGTTTGTGGAGGAAAGTGATGTCAGCAGGATATAATGCCATAGATTCCATGCTCCAAAGCAACCATTTTCTCCAGGCAAACTGATCTCCATCATCTAAACAGCAGTTGTAGTTCTGGGTGATATCCAATTCCCTCCAGAAAATTAGCAACCCTAATTCCCCTGGAGGAAATGGCTGCTTTGGAAGGTGAAGTCTATGACATTATACCCCTCTGAGGCCCCTCCCCTTTCCAAACCCAGCTCCCAGATTCCAGTGTCCCAACTCTGCAGGTATTTCCTTACCTGGAGTTAGTAATGCTGTTTCCTTCCAAGTAAACAGCCAACCTACCTTTATCTCCTCCTCTTTCTTCAGCTTCTCTCACCCCAGCAGTCTCTACCTAGAAAAACTGTAACTTGGTTATGAGGTGCCGGCTCCTGAGCCCATTTGCATGGTAGGGAATCCCTAAGGACTTGTAGGTTGACTCCTCACTTTCCCCTGTATAACCTCCTCACACAATTAGGTCTTTCCACCCTCCGTATAACCCCTCTCCATCCTCTCCTTTTTTGCCTCATCCTGACCTTATCAGCCATTCACCAACCTTTCTTTTATCTGCTTTCCATCTTTAGCTATATTTATTATTGATTTATGTTATTTATATCCCACCTTCACAGTAGGGATCAAAGCATCTTAAATTTTCCTTCTCTCCTCCTTTTTATTCTCCTTTTTATTCCCTGTGAGGTATGTTAGGTTGAAAATATATGTGACTAATCTCAAATCACACAGTGAGCTTCCGCAGGAAAATTGGGATTTGGACCTGAGTCTCCCAGCCCCCCGCTCTGAAGTTCTAATGGCTGCACAGCACTGGCTTTCATAGGGTGGCTGCTGTTGAAGAGTAGCAAGCAGCCAGGCCCAGTTGAGTCATGCAAGTCAGGTGATAACAACCCAATTTCCCCACCTGGAGCTCAAAGGCTAAAACTGACCTGGAAAGGGTCTTCACCCTCCCTTACCTTTTACTGACAGAACCAAGCCTGGAGTCTGTGGTTATCATGTAGCAGCTCCTGAGGGAAATCCATTGCTTAAAGCTGCAGGAGCTCCTTTTCAACATTTTGGGTATTTAACCCCCCCCCCCCCATTTTTTCCCCATTTTTCTGAAAACCTGGGTTTTAGGTTTGTTAAAAAATCTATCTTGGCCTTCACAACTCCTGTCACTGGATTTAAATATCCTCAGATTTGGTTGCCTTTGCTATTAGAAGTTGCTATTAATTGGTGTACCCAGTAAATAAAAAACTTGGGAAAAAATAAATAAGATATTAAACATATACGTATATGTATAGACATGTACACTGTTACCAGTGGTTCTTTGGAGACAGGGACCTCTGGTTATTAAAAAAAGTTTTTACACAACTATGTAAAAATACTATATTTTGTTTTAATTATTGTATCCCTGAAAACTCTGTTGACTTTTGTGATAAATTTTCCGTTGTATAAATGAAATTCAACATGAGTGCAAGAAGAAGGTCTAATTGTAAGTCCTGATTTGTTAATGACCTAATATAATTGTGTTATAAGTATATGTGGGAAATGTGGACCCCAGAAAAAGCTTGCAGAATCAGGGGAAATTGTGTAAGTCTGTTTGTATGCATGTTGGTACACATCTTGAAGACTTGAAAAAGTATTAGCAGCTGTGTAGAAACTGTGACTGGGAAGGTGGTGATATGGATGTCAGTTCTGATAGACATGAACGGCTTGACATGTCTTCCTGTCTTACATGCTGGAATCTTGTGACCTTTGCAGGACACTGAAATTGGATTCTTCTACTCTGCAGGATTTTTCACTGGTGGAAAGGAGTCTCTTCTACTGGGGGAGGGTCTGTTCCATCAGTAGGAAGGCTCTACTTTAGCTGATCAGATTTATGATATCCAGTCTTATGTCTCTTTTCACAAAATCTAAACAAAATGTTTGTTTTAACAGACTGGCACCAGTATGATGATATAATATGCGCTGACCCTAATTGGTGGAACCGTGTTAAAGACCATATTCCAAGAATGAAAAATGCTGAGAAAAATGTTGTCAAAGGGAAGCAAATAGCAGCAAAAGTAATGCTGAAGGGCCTCTTCAGCATGCTCCACTCTTGGACTCCTATCAACGTCAAGAATTTTTTCCAACAATTGTATCAGTTTTATTTGGTGAATAGTAAACCATTGATACATGACGGGAGTCCAGTTGTATGGAGATCTTTAGAGTTTGGAGATGAACAGGTAACTGGAATAAAGCCTTCTGAAGAAGCATTAGTTCCTTCTTTTGATACCTGTTCTTAAGGTTACTTGTCTCTTCCCCCCTTTTTTCATTGACATTGAATTCAGCAAGTCAGGTTTCTGCCATACACCATTTCTCCCCTTCTACTATATACAGGGAAAACAATCCTGTGATTATAACATTTCAGCAAACTCATGAACCATTTCCCAGCACAATTGCCTCTTTCAGGATTAACTGAAGAAAGGCATCACTTGGCAGAAAACTAGCCAGTTAGTAAATACTGCAAGAAAGAAATGGACTAGAGAACTGTCTGCGTAAGTTGAGACTGGAGACAAGGAGAGCGGGAATGGATTACAGTTTGTTCTTCCTAGCTCCTTCACTGGTGTATCATGGTGGAGGTGTATGTGCTGACTTGGCCACTTCCTGCCACCAGAATTTCTGGATTCCACTTCTTTTTCCAATTGGATTAGAGAAGTGTACTATCCAGGTGTGAAATAGCAAGTTACTGGGGCGCCCCTACAAAGGTGCCTGTTAGCTTCTTGCATTGTGGGCAGTTGTTCAGATCCCCCACTTGGATGTTATACCTCCTTGCACTTACCTTTCAAAAGGTGTCATAAAGGCTGCCCTATGGTGAACATGCTTAGCACAACGTTTCAAAGCAATGTTTTGTGTCATCTTATATATTAACTGTAATTTGCATTGAGCATGACTTGAAGAGACAACATAGGAATACGAAAGCAGCCTAAGATGTATACACTTGTTTTTCACAATTACCTACTAATATCTTGGATAGTATAAGTAGTTTTGTCCTTTCAATCCATAAGCAAAATTACTTCTAGAGAAAATAGGTGCTTTTTGGAATAGGGTTTTATTATTATTTTCCTCTTGTCTGTGGGTGCAACAGTTGAGGCTGGGACATTATTGGATTACTAAGACTGAATCAGCTTGTCAGCTTCTTTGACCCGGAAAAGTTACAAATTACCCCACAACACACTAGTCCAGGATAAACTTGGCCTGGCATTAATCTTCCTTCAGTTAGGAGAACTCTACCATCTTCCAATATCAGATGAGGATCTTCTACAACTATGCAGAATTCTGTGTTTGGAGAAGCCACGAGAAGAAGTAAAGAATGAAATCCATTCTATCAAAGATGCATTTTCAGAATCCCCAAAGTATGTGATGTATATAACTCGGAGTTTGAGAATTGATGGCTTGGGGGTGAATTGTATCTGGGATTACTGTCATTTCTGGGTCTTTGCATTACTTGGTTGTGATCATAGAAGTCTTATGATGGGCAACAGTTCTTATACCTGTATCTCAGTTGAGGTACAGATTTTAAAATTTTTGTCTTAGTATTTAGAGTAATGGGTCACTGAGAGATAAAAAGTGATAGCCTTTTGAGAGCTGACTAAAAAACTTAAAAGAAAAGAGTGGCTCTTATAGTTGCATTTTTAAGGAGATTTTGCAGTGACTTTTATGTTTCCATGACTCAATTGCAACACAGATTCAGTGAAATGTACAATAAACCAAAATAATTCTGCAGATTGATCTAGTTGAGTCAAGCTGATAAAAGTAGAGTGACCATGAATACAAAAGGAGTGTCACTATCAAATAAAGTCCTGTTCAAGGGACCATTATTACCTTTTAGTTCTGGGATTATAGACTACATTTTAGCCTTTTCAGATCTTACATTCTTTTGCCTCTTTCAGGATTAAGCATTGTTTGATTGTCTTGTACAACACCTGCATTGAAAAGCAAATCCACCAGTGGGTGTGGACATATCGCAGTTCATCATCTCTTCAGTGCTTCCCTTGAAGCTCTCATTGTGTCTCATGTGAATTCTCTACTTGATTCTGAAGAGAGGTGGGCAGGGTTGGAAGGCCCCATGTTTGCTTTTCGAATACAGGAATAAATGGCAATACTCCAGTAAGACGTAAGTGTCAATGGATGGTCCTTCTTTCTTTCTGAAGGGTTTGTGTTCAGTGAGATCCTCCTGTCTCTTGTGAGGTGTGATCATATTTTCTGTATTTTAAATGTGAAGCGCCTTTAAGTGGCAGTGATGATTCAATTCACCACAGTTTGCACAGTAAATATAGTCTATATGACTTGTTGGTTAAGCCTTGATTCCTAAAGAAGCACCCCTTTACTCCTGGCATGAGCGCAGTATGGAAATCACACACTTTAGTTTTTTAGCTGTGTGCAGCCATGATTCCAGGGCATGGTATGTAAAGAAAACCTTAGGCTTGCATATTCGTTGTTCCCCTTAAATCTTGCAGTCACCTTTTCTCCTCCTTGTTTGGTGGTGACCAAGCATAGCCTGCCCAGTTACCTTTTAAAGTAATATTTTAATAATAGAAATGTACAGTTGACAAAAAAAACCCACTTAACACTTTGATCTGATCACTTGAACTTCAGATGTGTGGAAGGCAGGGACTATAGCAGTGATGGCGAACCTTTTCGAGACTGAGTGCTCCAAGAATTGCAACCCGCTAAAACTCCACTTATTTTATTGCCAGTAAAGTGCCAACATGGCAATTCTAACCCAAGAATACTGAGGTTTTCGCTAGAGAAAAAAAAGCTTGCCGTTTCTTTACGCCGCATTACTCAGGGAGTAAGCTTTGGTGGTAGCCTGTGGCATTTTGCTTTGAAGCAAATCCATTACTGCAACTTCTTCCAACGGCATTGAATCACAACCCTAGGGAGGGCTTTACTTCAGAAGCAAGTCCCATTGCCAGCAACCCGAAGCCATCTCCTGGTATAAAGGATTGTGCTTTAGTTCTTCGTGATGAAAAATTAGTTTAACAGCTGCTTTTAACAGGGTTACCGGCCACTGCTTCCCCAAAACTAGGTTCTTAGGTTTACTGCTAATAATCGAAAGCCCAGCAGCCCAGGCCTCGCTACTAGATAGTGTTGGGGAGAGGCGAGGGCTCTTGCTTCCATGCGAGTGCCCACAGAGAGGGCTCTGAGTTCCACCTCTGGCACCCGTGCCATAGGTTCGCCATCACTGGACTATAGCAAGCCCCCCCCCCCCCAAATGTGCATTTCTTACCCAGGGTGGGATAACATTTTGACTTCTCTTCCAAAGATGCCACCTCCTTGTTTTCTGAAAATAAACATGGCATTTACTGTGATGGGATCCTGTTTGTCAGTAGAAAGCTAGGTGTTCTTTCCCACTTAGGTTGTGGCCAGGATCCTAATAGAGAGCAATCCTACCTTAGTATAAGTCTATATCAGGGGTAGGGAACCTGCGGCTCTCCAGATGTTCAGGAACTACAATTCCCATCAGCCCCTACCAGCATGGCCAATTGGCCATGCTGACAGAGGCTGATGGGAATTGTAGTTCCTGAACATCTGGAGAGCCGCAGGTTCCCTACCCCTGGTCTATATCTTTCAAGTTGCACCTTGTACAGTTAGGGCACTGCTCTCAGTTCAGCAAAAAGGACATTCTGTTGCTTTTCTCTGCTTTTCTGTGATAGCTGTTGAACTTAGCTTTCTCACATGGAACTGAAGGCATAATTTTGATAGTTGGGAAACTTTTCCATTGTCCTATGAGGTAGAAAACAAGATGCAATGCTTCAGCTCCTCTTCCCTCTATAGTCACTCCTTTTCAGTTCTTTTCCTATCTCTGATTAGTCAGCAAGGAAAACTGAGAGCTCTGCTTCATTTTCCTACTGTGCTTTATGCATTTATTTACTTTATAGTGTGCCTTTCTCAAAGGGATTGAAGGTGAGTTAAACACAGTAGTGTAGTGCCAAGGGGGTGGGGTGGGGCGCGATGTACTGGGCATGCCTGTGCGGGGGTGGGCAGGGGCACAAGACGCAGGCATGCCCCGGGTACAGCTCCCCCTCAGTCCGCCCCTGGTTACACCGAGTCAATACAATAACAAAATGGAGCGTTCAATAAACAATGCATCATTGTTAGGATTGTAGAAGTCTAGAACCACAGAACTGAAGCAAAGCATGAGTATTAACATGACACAGTAAACAGTGCAAAAAGTACACAGTAGAATTCTACTTCTAGTATGCTGTCTCAGTGATATATATCACAGTCCCTTATTTATCCAAATAACTTTGTAAACAGTTTTGTGCAGTGCAATCCTATTTCCTATGCACTCAGATGGACAGTCTGGCAGCAAAATTGACTGTGCAGACAGCCGCCATTACCAGACAAATGGAATTTTTGTCCTGCATATTTCACAAAGAAATATCTTTATTTGGACTTACTCTTTGGGCTCTGGGAATATATGTGATGAGAATTTCTCCATGGAGAATGTGGATTCCTTATTTATGGCCCCTGATAGCGCAAGCCAACAAACTGTTCAAAATATTACGAAGCAATCAATGTCTAGTGACAACCTATGTAGTAAAATACCGCTCTCCACCCCAGAGCATCAGAGCACATTTACTGTGTAGTGGCCACATCCACTACCTTTGACACAAACACCCCAAAGACATTTGTAAAGCAGCTACATGGGCTTCTATATTTGTAAGCCACTACAAGCTAGATAGCCTCAGCTGACATAGTTTTCAGGTGGAGTATTCTACAGAATGGCATGTGGAATGTGTTCGTTTTCTTGTAAGTGATCTCACCCTGGGATTCCTGTACAACTATTGGACATTGACCTTTAAGGCCATGAGCGACCTAGGACCTGCATACCTCCAAAACCACATTACCCTATAGGTTTCCCCAAGCAAACCTGAAGTAAGCAACTGCGAACCTCCTGTTGTCTCTATGTCATCTCACATCATGGTCCCTGGTCTTACTATTGTCAGAATGGCCTTTTCGGCCATGGCTCCTACCTGGTGGAATGCTTTGCCACCTAACATCAGGGCCCTGCAGGATTTGATGCACTTCCACAGGGCCTGTAAGACAGAATTTCGCCAGGCTTTTGGCTGAGGCCTGAAAACTGAAATTGAAATTGTTGTTATTCTTAATCGCACTTGTTGCCAGCCCTAAACCCTTCATCTCTATTTGCTTTGAATGGCATCTGTTGCCTGTCTTATTTTAACTCTGATTTGAAATTTTAAAGCTTTTAGTTAATTTTAATTTTAAATGTATTTTAACTAGATCAGATTGGATTTTAACTATTATAATTGTTTTAAATGTTTATTTAATCAAATTTTATATGTTACTACTGTAAGCCACTTTGAGCTCTTGTGGAGAGGGCAGCATATAAATCAAATAAATAGACTGTTAAAACTATGATTTCAGTTCCAAATGAGAATAGAACATGGGTCTCTTTCCATCAAAGTTCCTTCTGTGTGAAATGTGAGGGCATTTTGTCCCACCCTGGTTTAAGGGGAGACACACATTGTTTTGCAGACATGGAGAACTAATGTCCCTTTCCCATAAGACGCTCTGTTACTGTTGTGTCAGTATGTTGTCTGCTTCAGTGGCTGCTTCTTTGAAATGTTTAATCTCTAGTAGTTACATTATCTATTCTTTTAGTTAATGTAAAATAGTGTGTTCGCTGGGGGCTCTGGAAGACTCAATATTGTAGTAGTAGCTACAGAGGGAGAAGGAATCAGAATGCAACTTGTTTCCTGTCTCAAAAGAGGATAGGAAGCTATTAAAATTATGCACGCAAATTCAGGATAGGGGGAAACTTCACAGTAAGTGACCAGTGTTCTTTTGATACATTCTCATCTCTTCTTATTGTCTGTGATGCTGGCATTTTACCCCTCTGTTGTGTATAAATGCTGCCTGACTTTTCTGCCCATACATGACTTTGGGGTAGATAGGTCTTCAGTTTCCTTGATTGTTGCTAGGATTAATTACAGTTGGAGAAGGTAATCCTTTTCTGTTGTATTTTCCTTTTTGTTTTGCTTACTAAAGTAAAAACGTAGAATATATCCAGAATGGAAAAAGTAAATCTATTAAGTTTTCTGTGTATTTGATAATCTCTGTATAAAAAGGTAATCTGTTTTTGTTTTTTTTTGCAGGGAGTTACTGAAGCTAATGAAAGAAAAGAAGTCCTTAGTGCAAGGAGACAGAGCATTGTACAAGTCATGGTTCTCTTTGCTGCCTCTGAGGGACTTGATAGAGTTTATCACTGACTTTTCTGCAGACCTCTTGGACTGTCTTGTGGGAACTTTTCACAGATTGAAGAACATGGAAACTCGAACTCGATGGGACTATGAGGTTTGTTTCACTTCAACTCCTGTTTATCTGCCTGCACAGTTGTCTCTATGTCATCTCACATCATGACAAATCACAGGCTAAGCTCTGTGTATAGCTCTTGAATCTTCCTTCTCTGGCCCTTCTATTTCTTTCAGTTATGACACCAACTGCCACATGGAACAGATCTCTTCTGTGTTGTTCTGGATTACCCAGGATTCTGGGTCTACGTTCCTATTTGCCAATATTGGTTTTGTCTTTTCACCTAGTTTTGGAGTACTCACCCTTCAGAAAGATGGACATTCCATGCAGCGCTGGATTAAACATTAAGCATAATAAGCACATGCTTAGGGCACCATCACCACAAATTTGTTTACCATTTTTTACCATGGCTAAAAAAAAAAGGTGTGTGAAAAAGGGGCATCACCACCACAAAAAGGTTAATTCAACTTCAGGTGAACTAGGGCCCCTCAATAAAGGCTTCTGTCACATATATGTACATATTACAGATAGAAACGCAGCCAATATCCTTAACTAAAATGAATAAAGGTCAACGTGTCTCTGAGGACAGTGTCACCACCTAGGGAATGCCAATTCTGGCAGCTCAAGTTACTGACTATAAGCACGTGCATTCATATCATAGCAACCACTGGGAGCAGCCAGTTTACTTGCAAACAGAGGGGCCAGAGCACTCAGGTTAGACTGTGCTTATGGCATCAGTCAGACTCAATCCGGCCCTGATTCCATGACTAGACTTCTGTAAGTTTCAGTTCAACACAGACTTCTCAGGAGGAGCAGACCATTGTGGAGATGAGATCGCAAACAGGCCCAGTAGGCTGTAAGACTGCTAAATAAAGGCACAAGGCCAAACAAACTGGAATCAGATAAATTGATACAAAGTTTGTACTCCATATAGTACCCATCTTTCCACTCTCCTCAGTAAAGGACATTCAAAGAAAAAAGGGGGGGGCAGTCTCTTGCAAATTGACCTTCTGTATCCTCAACTGCAATTTAACAATGAATGATAGTGTTTTACCATGTTTCCCCGAAAATAAGACAGTGTCTTATATTAATTTTTGCTCCCAAAGATGCGCTATGTGTTATTTTCAGGGGATGTCTTATTTTTCCGCTCCACAGCTGCATGCTCTGGTGTTCTGTTTGACGGGCATGCTTCCAAACAAAAACTTTGCTACGTCTTACTTTCAGGGGATGTTTTATATTTAGCACTTCAGCAAAACCTCTACTACGTCTTATTCTCAGGGGATGTCTTATTTTAGGAGAAACAGGGTATGGGAGAAGACAGTAGAGAGATTCTGGTTCTGTAATAACTTGTGTCACTATTCTTCAGGTGGAAAAAGAAATTCTAGAGAAAGTGTTGGGCAAGCTGCAGAATCATCAAGACAGGCAAGTGTAAAACAAAAGTAAATAGACGTGTCAAAGAGAATAGTTAAAATTAGGATTTCATTTATAGAACATTGGAATGTAAAGTGTGTTGACTCTAAGACCTTATGTTTTTTTAATCTGTCTACCTTCCTGGCTATATCCAAATCATCATCATGTATATATTAATGGTGGTTAGCCAAATCTAAGAATTCTTAAATCCAATGAGCTGTGAATGGGCAAGACCAATCTTTCTATAAACCTGAAAAGAGCCCCAGGTTTGCTGAAAAATCTGAAATCTTTTATAGATATAGATAGAGTGAGTGAGTGAGTAAGAAGGGATTTTAAAAATCCAAATGATAAAAGGAGCACTTGCACCTTTAAGCTTGCTTGGCAGTCGTAGCTTGTCATAACTTGATTTCTGTGAGTAAAAGGCAGGAGGGGAGGAGGGAGGGTCCTTTCCAGGACTGTTATCCTTTGGGGAAGACTCATCAGAGCCAGGCCTCTCAGCAGTTTCAGAGTGACTTCATACCATGTGGCTTGCATGAATCAACTAAGCCTGGATTATTATAAGTTCTCTTTGTCTCGATGCTCAATCACTGGAATGCTGTAGAGTTCTGATTCTATTTTACTCATGCTTCCTTTCTATCTTTTGCCATTTTAAGGATTTCATTAGTCATTCATCAAGGCTTTTCATTTGGCTACAGGAACAGTTTTTGTGCTTTCTTACTTGAGATATATATGCATAAAAATAAGAATTATTTTTCTTTCTATTCAGCTCAATTTCCATAGCTCTCATGCTGCGAATCCTGAGTTTTGTAAACAAGGCCTGTTGCAGCGTTTAAAAGGAAACAAAAGGGTATAGCGCCCTGCCAGCATGGGGCTGATGGGAATTGTAGTCCATAACATCTGGCGTGCCAAAGGGGCTGATGGGAATTGTAGTCCATAACATCTGGCGTGCCAAAGGTTCGCCACCACTGGATAGCATGAGACAGTAACTTAAAATAAACACCAGAATACTATATCTAGGTTGCAATGATAAACCTCCAATGATATACAAGCAATGAGGGCATATTTATTAAACAAACAGCATGCAAAGTGAAAACAGGCAGATCTGCAAAAGACACAGCGGAGCTCTCAATGTCCTTTAAGAGAATTGCCTATGGGAGTGCAGGTGTCCGATGGTGATCCTATGAACAGTGTCCAGAGAGTCCAAATTCATATGAGTTCTCTGGTGTATGCTCATTTTGTAGATGACAGTCCACTTCCTCAATATAATATTTCAGGCTTGCCCATAATTTTCTGAGATCACTGTCTTATGAAAAGATATATATTTTGTACAAATGAAATGCAATTCCACAGATGTGTCTCACCACATAGGGCTAAGCAACAAATAGCATGTCCCCACCACATCAGGCTAAGGGACAGACAAACACAATAGGGCAAATCTGTCACTTATCCTGATGTGGTGGGGACATGCTATTTGTTGCTTAGCCCTGTGTGGCGGGAACATATCTATAGAATTACACTTAAGAAGCCTAGTAGGCACATCCAAACCTGTGCTCAGCCCTCAGTCTCCTATCCGAGGATGTTGTTTGTTTTGTTTTTATTGTTATAGAGAAATAGAAACATACTCCCCTCTTTGAATTTATCCTGGGTAGGTTCTTGAGCTTGTACATGTATTATTGGTGAAATGTGTATAGTATTGCGCCAGGTTTCTTCTTGTTACCTCTTTAATGGAAATAGCCAGTAACAGGGATCTTTGACCTAGATTACTAAATTAATGTTGCCTTTTTTATGAATCACTCTGTGCACTGGAATTGTAATGAGTATGTTGGCACTGAATTCCATTTACAGATAATCCAGTAGTCAAAATTCAACATTTGAACTCTGTAAGAATTCTTTCATCAATGCATTTTTCCCCATTTGAACAGCCTTATGTTTTTAATTAAAGAGTTCTACAACTTCATCTTTGTCACCTGAATTCAGCATAGCATTGTTTTTCAGACATGCTTCCTGTTTTCTTCATAGGGAATGGGTGATGGTTCACACAGCAGTCATTTTTTAAAGTTTTGAACCTTAGGCAAGATGAAAGTGGGAAATATTACACTGTAGAATCTATTAAAGGACTTGCTAGAGGCGTTTACTTTGGATTTGTTTGGTATTCAGATATTTTTTATTTCCTATAAGCAAGTTTTCTTGTGTTTCAAAAGTATTTAAACTCTTCTGCTATTTAGGATACCACATCAAGACACGTGGAACTCCTGTGTGACAGTCTGCATAAAACTACATCAGATGATATGTAGTAGAGTCAAATCAGTTACATTCTATATGATGCCTGTGATGTCTGCTGAGATAGTTTCAAAAATCCTTGGACTTGCCCCTTCAGAGGTGAGAATCTGTCTCCTTAAAATTATGTATCAAACTGCAACTCTAGTCTTTATCCTTCTGAAAAATTTCACCAGCTTACGTTGAACAGGCATTGTTAGAAAGCTCAGGAGTGGGGAAGGTAATATATGGAATTTGCTTTCCCTGTGATTGATTTCCTTTTAGCTTTGGATCATTTGTGGCTTCACTAGTCAATTGTACCAATTCAGTTTTTAATATGAACAGATCAAAGAAAAATCTTCCTTCCCATATACATCTTTTATAATTAATGCATGAAAATTGCTGTCACACAATGCAGTGAAGGTCACTAGCTTAAATTGCTTTTTAAAAACATGTTAGACAGATTTCAGTAGTGGTCAGTTATGTATGATGGCTAAACAGGATTCTGGCTATGAAATGCGGGGGGGGGGGAGGGGGTAGATGTGGAATGACTCTCTCCCTTATACTGTCTGAGCTTCCAGGGGCATGTGGCTGGATGTTTCTGAAAAAGAAATTTCTGAGGTAGATTGGCCTTGAACAGGTCGAGCAAGGCAGTTTATGTTACAAAATGTTCTTATGCATCTATAAGCATTTACTTTTGAAGCATCTACTGAAAGTCTGCGATGTATGTAACTTCTGCTGAAAGGCATGAACCATTTGCAACACTGCAACCTTTGCAACACTGTCATAAGGGATCAGGGGTAGTAATTAATGGCTGACATTGATACTGTGAGATGCAGAAGTCATATACATGCATGCCAGATATGAAGAAAAAATTGGCGAGTTGAGCCACAGCACCCGCCACCGTTTTTTTGGTCCTCCACCCCAAATGTTGTCCCTAGGGCTTTACTCCATCCAGATCTCCATGTCCACATTAAACAGCCACTATGGTTTGATCTGAGGCACAAAAGAAAGAATGGAAGCAAGCACTCAAGGAGTCCCTCTTTGTTGCCCTCGTGTAACCGCAGGAAAAAACCATCACATAGCATCATGCAGGAGCCACATCTCAAACTTCTAACTGGCTGTACTCAAATCTCTCTGCACTATCAAGAGGAGAAGGCTTGCAAGGATCCTAGATGGAACCTGCCCACCCTCCATACTCCATACAGCCCTATCCCCCAGAATTATGGAGGCTCTTATTTGGCCCCTGGGGGATGCCCAGTGGCTACCCTGGTATTTTGGGGGAGAGCTGGTCCCAAAGGATTGCAAAGTTACCCTAAATAATTGTAACACAAAAGAATTGGCAAAATTTTCAAATAACCCTCTGCTACTCTTTTAATGGTGCTGTTGAAGAAAACTCCATAAAAATAAAATAAAATGTGTTTAAGTTTATTGCAGTCGCAGAAGACCGATCTCCACAGAAATGTAAAGCATTTACATGCTAAATTTTGTAGCATTTAGTTTCACACATGCACAGACCTACCAGATATCTGACTTGTCTCAAGTTAGTGAAGAGATAAGCGAAACCAAGAGAATACTCCAACTAGTTTCATCAGGTTCTTCTCAACCTTTTTCTGTTTCTTCTTCAAAAAAATTATCACTGTTCTATTACTTGTCAGCCAGCCTCTTATGACTGCTAGCTGAGAAGGGCACCACAATCCTGAAGGGGGGATTGGGGGATAGTTGTTCAGCAGTGGGGATGGCACAACCATAGTTCAGTCACATTGTCTCTGAAGAGGCTTGCTGTGCCACAGCCAGCAAGCTGACAATGACACTTCCTCTTCCTCCATGAAAGTGGCCTATGCAACATAATGGTCTGCACCTCTAATTTTGCCAGTGTTAGTCCATGCCAACAAATGGGGGCATTCCCAAGTCAAAAGGGCTCAGAAAGCAGACTAAAACTTACCCTGCTACCAGGAACGCCCCCTTCAACAGCACTGCTAGTTCCTGTGCTGGAGGAGCAAAGCTGCTGTAGCTGCACTGGCTGTCACATGGCTCCCCAGCACCAGTGTAAGTGCCTCTGCACCAATGTAAATGCCCCTTATGCCAGGGCCACACCACGTTCTGTGGGGTTTCAAACCGCCCCCCCTTCCCCCAGAATTGCAGTCGGTTTATAGACTTTTTTCTTTCTCATTTCCCCCTTTTGTGAATTTCTTTTCCACTCTTTCTCATTTTCTTCTTCCTCCAACATGTGTGTGAACATTATTCTAGCCTCCCATTTAGCTAGCATCTAGTCAGTTTTCTTAAGGAAACAAGCAATACAAGATTTGACATGGAGACAGTATCCTATAAGGTTACTGATACAAAGATCAATGTTTGTATGGATTGAGATCTACAAAGATGGTCCAAATTGAGATTATCCTGGCTAGGAAAAATTGCTACTATTAAAATGAATGTCTTGCCAAAATTGAATTTCTTATGTCAAATGCTCCCTATATATAGGCCAGAAAAAAATTGAAAGAATGGCAAATCTAAATTAAAAAAGAAAGGCAAATTTAAATCACTGTTTATCAAAGGTAAGTGTGTGTGAGGGGGCGATTCCCCCCCCCCCACGCACCCAGTGCAACGTGCACTCCCAGCCCCCTGGTAGCTCCGCCTCTGAGTGGAGGTTCATGCAAAAATGGAAAAAATATTCAAGACTAAATTCCCTTTGCCGCTAAGATGTTACTTGGTATTCTTCCTGTATTCTTTCTGTATATGTTAATGGCTGCCAGAGTGTTAATGGCATCTAGCTGGAAAACTGAGAGTTGTCCAAATGTGAAAACTTGGGAGGCTAAAGTAAGAGAATATGTTACAATGGCGAAACTGACAAACTTTGTAAACAGAATGTCAAAATCTGAGTTTGATGAGCAATGAGAAGCATTTTTTCAGTTTGAGACTGAATCAATAATGTAAATTTGTTAATAGTTAAGGTTATAACTATTTGTTAAATTGATATATATATCAATAAATGTTAATTAAATCATTTAAGAATAGGATGTTCAATGGGATAAAAAAAAGATATAAAGCTCTCTGTCAAAGTGGTATTATATTTATGTGTTAATTTGTTAGAATATTAAGTTCCGTTCGGTTGTTGTGTTTTACTTTTATGGTTAGGAATTTTTTTGTTTATTATTATTGTGTCATTTTTCTTGTTTTTCTGGTTACTATATTCTGTATGGTTATTTTGAGAAAATCAATAAAAATTATTAAAAAATTTAAAAATGTTGGTATAGATTGCAGATAAATTAGGGGACAATTTCTTTGTTTTATTTTAATTACATTATTTTATAGTCCATCTTTCTCACTTGAATTCAAGGAAGATTACAAAGAATGAGTCAGTACAGTTGTCAGGAGGGGATATTCAACCCTAATAGAGATTAGGGTTGAATCAAGTCTAAAAAGAGAACTAAAGCAAAACTTAATGTTAATATGACACATTAAATGATGCAAAACTGCATAGTAGGATCGTATGAGCTATACTTAGAACAACCCACTAGAAGACCATCCCCAGAATTCTGAGGTGTCTGGGGAAGAACATAAGCAATCCGCATGGTATGCTGCAAACAGTTTATGGTCTCATTGAAGTTATCCATAATATAAACACATTTGGGGATGAAGTCAAGATGGCAACTAACTGAAAGTACATGTATTAAGTGCTTTCTTGCTTCACTTACATCAAGGGCCTTAATTGCCAGTCAGGGTTGAAAATAGCACCAGCTTCCATATAGAAGGGCTGCAGTGACCTGTGTGTGGGAAGTGCACCTTCTGAAATTCTGAAAACACCAGGATTGTTGTAGGAGAATGCCAATGCGATCCACAATAAGGTCTGCTGTTGTTTAAGTATTCCAAGGCCAATTTATTGTACTATATATTTTGCAGAACTTACTTTTACTATCAACTGTATGAAAACTTCAACTAATAACTCCAAGTAACATTGAACTGTGTTTTCACCGTCATCTTTCTGGCATATAAAATAACTGAATCTAATTTGCAAGACTAGATATAACCCACCATTTTGTTTTGGAAAAACCAATGATTATTGTTAATTAAATAAATTTGAAGAAAAGAAATCTAAAAATATTGTGGAAATATATTTAGGCATTCAAATTTTATATTTAAATATATTGAGAACATCTTTTTTGCTTTAAATTTTAAATTAGAGAAGACTTTCAAGAGTGGAACATTAAGAGGTTGTGGTTTTAGAATTTCTTGCTTGAATGTATGTATGTCTTTGTTAAAAATAGGGGCAGGTTACTTTTCTATTTAACTGTTGGTGATTTGTTTTCTTTTCTGCAGGAGAGTTCCAGAGAGAGCACGATTCAGAATACACCAGTGACAGTGTTCAACGGCCTTTGTAAAGATACCAAATCATGGCTTGCTGGAGTTCTTCCAGAACGTTTTCTGAGAGGACGTTCAATTAAAGAACTTGCTTTTTCAGAGGAACTTATGGTTTGTATTGTGGAACTCTATATTATTTTCAATTTCAGTCCTGAACTTTGTGGTACTAGCTTCATGATTCCTTTCTTCTTTGCCTCATCTCCTTCCCAGAGTAATGGGCTGGTTGCTGCTTTTGACACCTTACACTAAAAGTTTGATTAATTATGATTGTGGTTTATTTTGACACAACTGCAAAAAGAGCCAGGTCTCACTTCTTCCAATAATGATCTTGTCAGGCACTCTGGAGATACTGGCAGTAAAAGAAAAGTACCTGGGAAGGAGTTTCACTCCTTTTCAATTTGCTGAAGTATCTGGATATGTGAGTGGTGGGTGACCCACACGACGAAAGAGGACTTCTAAACTTCCTTGCACATATAGTCATGCTAGTTGTTTTGTGCTATGATAGAATAGCTTCCATAGCGGCAGAGAACTTTTAACTTTGCCAAATAGCAAAATAGCCTTATCCTAGTAAAGAAAAAAGAAACTTAAATTCTGGTATTGTCGAAGGCTTTCACGGCCAGATTCAACTGGTTCTGGTGGGTTTTCCGGGCTGTGTGGCCGTGGTCTGGTGAATCTTGTTCCTAACGTTTCGCCTGCATCTGTGGCTGGCATCTTCAGAGGTGTATCACAGAGGGAAGTCTGTTACACACTGTGTCCAGTGAGAAGGGAATGTTTTAGTGGGGTATACATTCTGGTAGATTTCATTAGAAGATATTTTTACATAGATGGCATATTAGTGAGATGAGAATGCCTAGTAGAAAAGAGAAGGAATGTGCACATTAGTCTGAGGCTAACAGGTAACCCACCCCCACCTGGAATAGTAATTACTCAGCCATCCTCACTTGGAGTTCTTTTCCAGTGAAGCATGCATTATGACTAGAGTTTACCTTCATAATTACAGTTCTGTTTGTTACAAGCTAGGTTCTAGTCTCCTATACTTGCAGATTAGTCTGAAAATACATGTAAACCCTGGGATATGACTTCCCCAGACTCACATATTTTTTTGGGTGTCTCTTTGTCAATCTTCATGCATTTCTTTTCTGTGTACATTTCTGCAGCCTGCTATTTAAAAGCTGATTTTAAGTATGTTTACAGGTAGCTGTGCACTCCTGAGCACTCACACTAGCAATTTTGTTGAGCTGTTGTTTTTGCTTCTTAGCTGTTCATAGGAGTGAAAACTTAGGAGCACTCTTTAGTAATTCTAAAAGATGAATAAATTAGTAATTTAGCCTCATTGATCTAGGTGTATGCCATGTTTTTGCCTCTCCCTTTCATCAAACCTTTCTGCCATGGAAGCACAGAAGTTTGCTGATGGATTTTTGTCTTCTTTCCTTTTGCCACTGTGTTCGGTGGGTAGTGAGTGGGTTTTGCATTTTTTCTGTCTCCTAGTCTCTTGAGTAGTGAGCACTGCAGTAAAGCAGCAAGTATCATCAAGACTTTTTGTGGGAATGTTGTGGATTTTTTTTTCCATCTTGCATTTCTCAGTTCTTTACTGCCTTGGGGAACGGTAGGGCTGTTGTCAGGATGTGCTACCTTTATTTGCCGAAGAAAAAGGAGGGATTTTACCATGGGAAGCAGGGACGTATGATAGTGATTTTCTGTTTGCCATGTAGAGGACTCTTGACCTTTGCCAAGAATGGGAGAGAGGAATGGGGTCTAGCAGGAATGGAACCAATAGCTTGAGCTTTGTGTGAGATAAAGTCAGTGTAAAGAAATTTGTCTCCTGTAAGAAAACAAGGATACAATAGGTATTTGTTTAACTCTGATGAAAGCTTGGGGCTAGCTGTATCTTCTGGAGATCTAGTGAGGAAGCCCAGAATATTAGTTACTTGGTGTCACATCTGTTCATAAATCAAGTCAGGGAAATCTGATCCAACTCATGGCAGCTGTAATGTGTCATCTTGCCCTAAAATGTGAAAGAAGTTTAATTTCCCTTCACTGTAGTTTATCTTTCCTTTTCCTCCTGTACACATCATTTTCTACAGGGACACAATTGAGACATTAATACTGCAATCCTGTGCATGTTTGCTTAGAACATGTCCCACCTGCTTCAATAAAGTTAACTCCACGGCCAGTGTAAATAAAAATGCAGACTCAGGAAGCAGGCTGAAGCTTTTGTCACTATGCTTCCCCTTCTGCATATTTCCCTTCATAAGATCATGAGGGCATTGAGGAAATAAGCATGCACTTGCCCTCTGCGAGGCTGCATATACGCTGATTGCCGTATATGAAACTCCACAACAGGGCAAAATGGCCCCCAGCATCTACTTCTGCTTAGAAAAGCTGTGTGAGAGGGGAAGGTGAAGCCTCTCCTATCCCCATACTAGGCTCCCAAGTTAAGACCGCTGGGAGTGTAGACAATTTTTCCAGCAGTTGTGTTGCACACGAGTAGATCACCCAGGAGTATGCAAAGCAGAAACAGCACACAGACACACAGTCAACTGCTAAGAGGTTCCTTTATTGTTGCAATACTAACTAACAAAGAGCTCCGCCAGTCAACAGGTGTTTCAAGGCACACTCTTTTGCTTTCTCTTTTCTACATTTATACAAAACATTTGCCTATCAGGTGCAGGCATCTTATCAGTTTGCCCACAGCTCCAATACTGGCACACAGCACTATTATTGCACATGGCCCTTGTCCAAGGTTGGACATAACTGTCATATAGATTTTGCTCATCTAGTCTGACACTTTGACAGCACCTGACAAATCAGTCCCCTTTGTGTTTTGGAATTTTGCACACTGATGTCGCCTTTGTCCAGTGGTGGGATCCAAAGATTTCAATAACAGGTTCTGATGGTGGTGGGATTCAAACAGTGGCGCCACCGCGCACACGCACCTCCAGTCCCTATTGAGCAAGGAGGTTGCTTTAGTAACCCCTTCTCGGCACTCAGAAAAAATTAGTAGCCACTTCTAGAGAAGTGGTGAGAACTGGTTGGATCCCACCTCTGCCTTTGTCTATAAGTCAACTTAACTAAAGGCATTTAGTTTGACCCTTAGTAGAATGATCTAGACCAGGGGTAGGGAACCTGTGGCTCGAGAGCCGCATGCGGCTCTTCTACCCTTGCACTTCGGCTCCACGATCCGAGCCGCTGGCCCCATCCTTGCCCACCCTGCAGGCAGCAGGGCGGGCGCACCAACTGCCTGCGGCCGGCTGGGCCACGCTGCGGGCTTCCCCTCTCCGCTTTCCCGGTGGCCGGTGAGGCCAAGCCGCTGGCCCCATCCTTGCCGCATCCATGCGCTTCTCAGAATGAGCGGAGTAAAAGGTAAAAAACCCCCCAATATATACAGTGTTATCTTTATTTTAAATGTCAAAATTATTTGCGGCTCCAAGTGTTTTCTTTTCCCATGGAAAACGGGTCCAAATGGCTCTTTGAGTGTTAAAGGTTCCCTACCCCTGATCTAGACATTTGTAGTCCCTGCAGGGGGCGACCTCTGGATTTAGTCCTGAAAGCCTTAACAGGCTCTAGTTAAATCACCTCTATTGATCAGACGGCTCACGATTTCCAGTTCAGTCTCCTGAGGTGGTGGTGGTGATGAAAATGTAACCATCTTCACTGATTTGCTTTTAACTTGTTATATTGTTTTTTCCTGTAGGTATGGAATTGTTTCTTGAAAATAATTTTTTCTAATGAGAATTTCACAGATGAGTGGGAAAGAACTTTAATTTCAGATTTGAGAAGCAGAATCAAACAGGTACTAAGTGTGTATGGAAGTAGCATTATATATGCAATGCTAGAGGATGAATTTCTCCTGGTGGGGATGACCTAGGCTAGCCCAACTTCATCAGATCTTGGAAGCTAAGCACGGTCAGCCCTGGTTAGTATTTAGATGGGAGGTCACCAAAGAAGTCCCAGGTTTCTACTCAGGCAATGGCAAACTACCTCTGAACATATCTTGCCTTGGAAACCCTATAGGGTGGCCATGTGTCTTCTGCAGCTTGATGGCATTCTGTACTACTACCATAGGTAGTAATGAAGCTTATAACATTCAATATGACCATGTGACTTTTAGAATTCTAATTTGCTTCTGTCTCCCAATTCATGCATGAAAACCCGGTTACAAATTATTTGGGTGTGACTTTTTTCTTGTGTCTTGTAACCACATCATTAAAAATTTAGGAAAATTCTAGGTTTGAAGCTTTCCAGCGACACATAGAGCTTAAAAGATCTCTTTAGGTGCTGTGTACAAGGTATTTAAAATTTGCCTTTGCTTATAGGTATGACAAATTTGAAAATATTGCAATTTTTACATTGGTATTTGACAATGGGATCCAATTTGGTTGGCCCTTCCCAATAAGGCTGCTTAAGGAACAAGAGACAACCTTGCCATTGATAAGCTTTCAGTGGGTAGGCAAAGATTTCTTTTTCCTTCGTAATAAAAACCGGTTAACAATAGCATAAAGTCTAAATTCCTTCCTAGTCTATGTTTTCTAAAGTTCTTCCTTTAGTCAACCCAGTCTACAGGGCTGAAGTGGCCAGGGATGATGATGTTGCTGCCATACCACCACGCTGCCTCCAGAGGGCTTTCAGGTGGTGCGGAGAGGCAACAATAGAGAAAAATCCCTCGGCCACCTGGAAAGCTCTTTGTAGCCTGAAATGGAGTTATGCCACCCTTTTGAGTGGCATGTCTGAGCTCTAGGCCACACCTTTCCTGACTGCAACACCCAGGTGAAAGCCGACTAAAGTAATCTCCACTCCCTGGAATCCCTGCCCTGCCCCTCTGTGCTGCCGTCCACTTGGACACCAGCATAGTTGAATAGCGGTGGCCGCTTCTGGATTTTGCCACAGTGAACCATCTGGACACCAGTGTCTGTGCCTTCTTTGCCGATGGGGGTGCCCCTTCTTTGCCGGTGGGGGTACACTAGCGAAAGGGGGCAAAGAAGCCAGTGTAGCCAGTGATGGGATCAAAAAAACTTTAATAACAGGTTCTGATGGTGGTGGGATTCAAACAGTGGCGCCACCGCACACACGCACCTCCAGTCCCTATTGGGCAGGGAGGTTGCTTTAATTACCCCTTCTCGGCACTCAGAAAAAATTAGTAACCACTTATAGAGAAGTGGTGAGCACTGGTTGGATCCCACCTCTGAGTGTAGCCCTCCACGGCTCCTGGAAGCTGTTATGTCCCACCTACCCTCCTCTTCTGATTGGGGCTGTTAATGCCTGAAACCAATGACGGTATTTTCTGTTCCCTTTATAGGAATGTGAAATTCAACAGATTAAAGCCTACTGTGATTGCCATGCAAAACTCAAGGAACTTCATGCTCTGATTGGAAGTACCTTTGAAAACTGTGCCATTGAAGCTATTAATTTAGCACATCAGGTAGCACACTGGCAAATTCTGTGAATAATTATTTTACTAAGTATTATTGGACATATAAAACTATTCAACAGTGTGCTTATTTTAGCTGGATGAAGCAGAAAATTAGGTATTTAGAATATTTACGAGTGGATAACCTGCAAAGACTTGCAAAAGTCATCTCATTTCCTGCCTCATTTCCCTGAAATCTCCCAAGGCCTCTCACTATTTTTGCTTCTTTATTTCCTTCCCACCCCTTGGCCAATTTAACTTTCCCTCTGTCTTCAGTTTTCCTGTCTTCCCTCTCTCAGGAAAACTCTGACTAAGTTGCACAGTGCCACCTGCCATTCTGGGCTAGTGAAAAGCTTATATAGACCTCAATTACCCCTGTATTTTTCTCACCACATTATTTTCTCTTTCCTAGAAACCCCCATATCCTCAACTTTTCCCTGCTGCTTCTCTTTTACCCTCAGCCAAGCTACTTATCTGTTCCCCATCTTCTGTTGTGGCGATCTGGCTCCCAGCTGGGAAGTCACGCCTCAATCCCTCTCGAGGCCAGCCTGGCGGATCCCTCCGTTCCCGCCTCTCCCCCCTCCTCCGGGGCTTCCCCTGGCCACGCCCTCTCTCGCTGCATCTTCGGCGGGGCTGTGGAGGCTCCATCCATTGTGGGGGCCGCGGAGGCCTCTTCACTCACCCCTGGGGCTTCCCCTGGCCATGCCCCCTCCGGGATCAGATTACTGCCGGAGCTTGTGGGGCTGCGGCGTGCTTTTGACCTCGTGATTAGCCTCCCCAGCCACGCCCCCTTCAGCCACGTCTCCGTCGGGGCTGTGGAGGCTCCAGCGGACGCGGGGACTCCCGCCCAGCCAGACAGTCCAGGCGAAGGGGGGGGGTCACTGGCTGGCCTGAGCCCGGACATCAGCTATGTTTATTATTTATTGACTTCATTTCTAGCCTAACTTACTGTACAAAAGGGACCCAAAGTACCTTACATCATTCTTTTCCATCTTATACTCACAATAACACCGTGAAGTAGATTTGGCTGAGTGTGTGTGACTGGCCCAAGGTCATGCCACCAACTTCCATGGTAGACTGGGGATTGAAATTTTGGTCTCCCAGATCCTGCTCCACAATGGCTTTTGTATGTTGGCTGCTGTTGAACAGCAGCAACCAGCAAGACCTGCCTTAATCATAAAAGTCAGATAAAATTACAGATGCTGCTTCTGTTATTAAGAAGGATTAACTTATACTATTCATGTGTGTGGTGTTGTGTTTTTAGAAATCAGATTTTTTTTTTGCAAATTTGGGATATTTTGTTTTATAGAAAGATTTGCTTTGTTCATGGCTCCACTATTTGGATTTAATTATCCACAGATTTGACCATGTTGAAAATTGGATTTATTGATACTGATATCCTGCCTCAGTGAGTAGTTTGAACACCTGGTCCGATCAGTTCACTGAAAAGCTGATCTGATTTAATATTGGCCAGTATTAATGCTTCTGATGGGTTTCTGTGTGTGTTAAGAATAACTGAAGTCCTTAACTGTGCATTTTGAAAATTAAAGCTTTTTTGCTTTTGCCTACGCAAATTATGTTACCCTCTTCTAATCTAAGCAGACTGCGCAAAATGTATGTGCTGCTATCAGAATGTGAGTGACTTGAAGTGTTGTGAAAGATCTGCTTCTGTGGCCATAACTCAGACCATTTCAACTTTTGTGGGTTTGCTACTTTTAGGAAAATTTCTGTTCCTTAGTAATAGAAATTGTGATGCAAATATATGAACCCCAGCTGGAGAAGTAATCTGGAGAACCATGTTCGTTTCCCCACTCCTCCTCATGACTGGGTGACTTTGGGCTGGCCACAGTTTTCTCAGAACTCTCTCAGCCCACGCAAAGGCAGACAGTGGCAAACCACATCTGAATGTCTCTTACCTTGAAAAGCCTATGCAGTCATCAGTTGGCTTCAATTGGACAGTAGTTTCCATCACCAACTTGGTAACGTTTTAAACATTAAATTTAAACATTAAATCGAAATTTCACACAAATTAAAATGTAGTGTGTATTATAGTATTGCTGCTTGTTAATTACAACAACAACTGTATAAAGTGGAAGCATTTTATCCAATTACATTTTTTGTTTGCCTTTGTTTAATAAGTTGAAGACTTTGGACTAGTATGTTGCCAGCTTAAACTGACTTATTTGTCCAAATGCTTTCTGTTTTTAAGGATCTAAGAGCAGTGGGTACAGGGGAACTTAGAGGACTCTTATGCTCATAAAAGGGTGGGAGATCCATGATTTTGCCCAAGAATGTGGTGTTCTTATCGATCACTTTTGAAGGGCACCTTGTGAAAAGGAGAAAGGGGCAGTGGCAGCTAGTTAGCTTTAAGATAAGAAGCAAATCAGAATGCACTGGGAAGAGGTTTGTGTTCTAGGTAAGTGGAGTCTGTGGCGATGGCTTGTTGAAACAGGCGAATCTGGCAGGACTGGAATGTGCACTGAACATTAACATTCTAAGAAATCAGAAAAATTGAATTTATGAAATCAGCTCCACAGTATGATGTCCTCATTGTTTTCCAGCACTGAACATATTTCTCTGTTTCATGTAGACTCAGAAAAATCTCCTTGATGTGTTGTCTTCTTACAACCTGAACAGTGTGGGTACCCTTGTATCTGCTGTCATTGTAAAATCATGGCCAGCTGACAGACATGGTGAACCTATGAGTGACTTGGAAGGTGCTCTGGATCATCTTCTTGTCTGGCCATATATCAAACATCTTTTCATCTTCAATGGTAGTTATGTATAGCATTTAATTGGGAGACAAATTCTGGGTGTAGGAGGGAAATCTTTCAGAGTACCTAATGGTGCAAAGTACATTATTCAACATCAACACTGACTCAGTCTGCAAATAACTTAAATGTAATGTTATGGAAAGGGAAATAAGGCTTTGTCAGATAGGACTTACCGTATATACTCACCTATAAGTCAACCCGAATATAAGTCGAGGCACCTAACTTCACCACAAAAAACTGTGAAAACTTATTGACTCGAGTATAAGACTGGGGTGGGAAATGCAGCAGCTACTGGTAAATTTCAAAAATAAAAATAGATACAAATAAAAATGTTTTTAAATATTTATTTCAAAGAAAAACAGTATGGTATTAACAATAAATTTAAAAGTTCTGAAGTGGAATATATAACTGTCACAGACAGTGTCTCTTCAGAGTTTCATAGGGAAGATGCTCAACAAGATCTCCCTTTTAAAAGTCCCTACAGGTTCTCCTTTAACACGGATAGCTTATCATTACACAGTGAAGATGCTTGCGTGGTGATGGCAGCCGCTTCCCCAAAGCAAGCCTTTTTTGCAGCTCTGCAAGCTCAGCTGGACAGAAGTCCCACCTGCTTTCCAAAAACACTGGGTGGGGGCTGAGAAAGGTGCTGGCAGTGGCTGTACCCCAGGGCACCCTGTGTGTGTGGAGATTCCTGCCACCATGGGCTCCAATGGTGCGGATTTCCCAATGAGTATCCTAGCATTCAAAGATGTTTGATATCTCCCTAGCATTCATGGAGCTCCCTGGCCTGAACAAAAATTCTGTATCATATAAATTTAATATTCACACCTATTCACTGAATATTCATTGTGAATGAAGCTACTGGCCACCTGTAGTGCAGCGAAGCAACAGCCCAAGCAAGGCTTACCTGGGAGCTGCCTTTGTGTCCACATAGCAGGGAGCAGGTGCAGAAAAACAGCTCCCAGCCCTTTTTTGCTCACAAACCATTCTCCTAATTCACCAAGAACCCATTCACTTGCATAAGTATTTTTTCAGCACAAAAAATGTGCTGAAAAAGTAGACATATGCGAATATATAAGGTATGTTGACATGGGAATCTGGATAATTTGACTGATGATTTGAGAGGAGGAGTGCATTTGTTCCTTGTTTTCTCCTTGCTTTATATGACTTTCTTCTTTTAGAAACGACATTGTGATATACTTGTATAAAGGAGGGTTGACAAGTTGAAGTGTAGCAAATGTGCAAACTTGTCATGGAGAAGTTGAGAGGGGCAAACCCTGCAGGATGCTTGTTTTTACTAAAGTAGGAATGGAAGCGTATTCTAGCAGCTTCAGAACTTCAGCGTATTCTAGCAGCTTCAGAAAGATGGCTTTTTGTTGTTTAATTACACTATTGATTTGACAGGGTCAGGTGGTGACTTCTTGAATCAACTTACTGATGAAGCAAAGGAGCGAATGACCATTGCTGACTCCATATACACAAAGGTTGCCTGTGAACTCAATTCAGGCGATATCCTCATTAAACATTTGGAACGAATTTTGAAGTACAAAAAACAGTTTCTGTCTATTTGGGAGCTAAGTAAGTATGCCTGTGTGTGAGGCCAAGATAGGTAAATGTAATCAGAACAGTAGGTTTATATTGTGTGTAACCATTATTTCTTCTTAGTAGTTTGAAGCTGGTTTGTGGGTGGGATGGGGGCTCCCAACCTGATTAAGAGGAAAATGGAGCTGGAGCTGTTAAGTAATGCCAGGCAAAGATATGTTGGGTCAAGGCCTTGGGCTGTCGTGGTAACTGAGGCTTGTCTGCGTGCAGTCACCAGAAATGCTATTTTGGCTCAAGTGCAAGGGTGAGGGAGTCTCACAACAGTTTGCTTTATCCAGCACTTGGTTATCCAGAATGCTAAGTCCTTTATCAGTAATGGAAGGTATCCAGAAGTGAGTCACTACTTCCCTCCCCCCCCCCCCCCCACTCACGCCACGGGCAGGGCTATGCAAATTATTAGAGTTTGGATTTATATCCCCCCCCCTTTCTCTCCTGTAGGAGACTCAAAGGGGCTTACAATCTCCTTGCCCTTCCCCCCTCACAACAAACACCCTGTGAGGTGGGTGGGGCTGAGAGAGCTATGTTTGCATTTTTTTCCTATCTGCCTCTGGGGTGAGCCCCAGTCTATGCCCTGCCTTATACAGTTCTTCCAAACTGAAAGTAGCCTACAGAGCAAGAGTGAGACAAAGAAAGCATTTAGACTTATTGAAGAGTTCTACGTCAGCAAAGAGTCTGAATGCTGCTTCACCAGCAAGGTTATTAAAAACATCTCAGTGGGGGTTCTAAAGAGCACAAGGGGGAAAACAAAAGTATAGATGCATACCCTGTCTCGTTGTCTCTGTCCCCTAAATGCTCCAAATGATCCAGGAGGAGCTCTAAAGCTACTTGCAGACAGTCTTCGGAGGAGGCTGACATACTTCCAGACTCCAGAAGCTCCTCCATGCGCAAAAAGGAGCAAACTCCCCTTCCTTCCCCATTGTCCACATGCAGCTCTACGCTGTCCTCTGGCCATTTGGATTCTAGTTGCTCAGATTCAAACTCAATGCAGTCTGATAGAGGGGAAGGAAAGTGGTTGGGAGAGGAGGCCTCCAGCTCAGCACCAGCCTCTACCAGGCTTTCCCAACAGGAGGGTTTTCCTCATGTCCTGGTTAAGGTAATGGTGGAGCTGAAATTCTCCACTGAGATGTTGCCCTACTGCACAGTTTGCTTTTAACAAGGAGGACTCTGTCCATTCCACTGATTAGATTAGAAGAAACCCTTCTGGTAAGTCCAATGTTTAGTTAGTTGGCTTTGCCCAGAGATCATGCCCCTTAGTCTCCATATTCTTGTGTCTTTGGTTGAGCATACAGTGGAGCCTCGGTTTTCGACGGTAATCCTTCCGTCAACGCTCAGTGAAAACTGAAACCAGCAGAAACCGAAGCTACGCGATTTGCGCATGCGGTACTCAAATGGCGTAGCAAATTTACGCAAAAAGCGTAAATTCATAAAGCAAGCATGGCAACATAGTAACCCAATTAGCGAACAGAGGCCAAAAAAAAGCGGCTAGCAGGGGCAACGTGAAAAACTCAAGAGGCGACGATTACCAAGGCGACGATTACCACTGTATATTTCTCCAGGCAGCTACCTTGATGCCTTCAGACTGTTGCTGGGCTTCCTACAGTCAGTACTTCTAGGTGATAACTTGAGGTGCTTCCATTCCCTTCAGCCTATTCTTGAGCTTTTTGGACCCTGATACATGCATAACGTTAGGAGCAAAAACTACCAGACCATGGCCACAGAACCTGGAAAACCATCAACAGCCAGTTTTTGGTTCTACCTCTGCTAGAGGGCTTCTGGATTGCTGACCTGCTTGTTTGTCTGCTACGTAGGACAGCTCCATAGCTTGGGGAGAAGGGTCTGACTAGGTATGGGGGTGGTTGCCATGGTGTTACCCATGGGATGGGGTTTGGGTGCTGCTATGGGAGTGGGTCAGGGTGGAGCAATGAGTTTAACTAGCAACCTTCATTGTCTGTGTCAGATGTGCGTGTGTGTAAAGTGCCATCCAGTTGCAGTTGAGTTATGGTGACCCCAGCAAGGTGTTTTCGAGGCAAGTGATTCAGCAGAGGTGATGTGCCATTTCATACCTCTGCACACAGTTCCTTGAGATCTTCCTTCCACGTTCCAATGTTGCCTAACTTCCGAGATCTGACAGGACTGGAGTATATCATGCTGCCTTTCCTCCTTTCATGCTAAAGAAAAGCTTTTTATTGTGATTGTAAAATTACCAGTAATCAATAAACATAAACACTAAGGTGAACTGGCAAAATGTGAATCTGGCATTGCTGTACTAGCTATACCTCAGCCTTCGCACCCAAAGATTCTAGGGCACGAGAGTGCAGAACTAGTTATGTCTTACTTTGGAAAATACTAAAGCCAAACTAGAGACCATTTTCTGGGGTTGGCAGGCTGGGGAGAAAGGTTTGTTCTGACATGTAATTTTCATTTTTCATTTTAGAAAATAAGCATCTTTCATCCATGGAGAAAACAGAGCAAAAACAGACCCTAGAGAAAGTGCTTGAGTTGAGGTGTGATGAAGTTGTCTCAATCAAGAGGGAGCAAAAAATCTTAGGATCCTTCCTGGACATGTGTAGGAAAGTACAAGATTTTGTAAAAGGTAATGGTTTATAAAAAGCACCTGTTGAAAATGAAAGTACTTTTGTTTTCTGTTGCTTCTAATGCTGGAAGTGCAATGCTGGAAGTGCAACAAAAGTGTTAAATGGGAAGGCAGCAGAATCTGGGTAATAAGGAAAGATGAAAACAACTGCATTATTAGTGTTTTAAGCAAACTATTGGCATCGGTGTTAGCTGGTGAAATGTGATTCATTGTGCCAGGAGAGAAACTAAGGATGCGTTCATTCTAAGTTATGGCTGTCTTTTCACTTTTCAGTGGACATTTTTGAACTTGAAGAGAAGCACAGTGAAAATCTGGGCTCTAAAGCACTGAATGAGGTTGTTACTGTGAGACATCTGGGTCACCACAATGATGGTGCAATAGAGACCTGGTACAACCTGAGTCCAGCCCTGAAGGAGGTATCTGAAATTGTGGATAATTTTAAGGAGAGCCATATCTTCCAGCATTGCTGGGAATGGGCCGCCAAAAACCTGCTGGGTGATAACGAAGATTTAACTGATGATGAGAATGCCCCTTTGAATCCTGAAGATATGCTAGAAGGCATATATGAGCCTTGCTACCGTGAATTCTGCCGACTCTATTCAAGCCTGAAATCTGGAACGCTCACATTTGCTGAAGTGGGCATTCTTTTCAAAGATTTTACCAACAATTATGAGGAGCTAAAGAAGGATTTGAGGATTATGTGCGATCAGTATCGTCGAGATGGTGGTGAATGGATAGACGAACGGGTTCAGCAGATCCTGCAGTATCATGAACTTCATCTAGCTGTGGACTCTGCTAAGGTTATTGAAAAGGTCAAGGAAGAGTTAAGCCTGTCTGGTGACTTCACAGTCTTACGACTTCTGCTGAACTTCGTAAGTACAGATCTTTGAAATATTTGCAGCCCATCTGACAAGGCAAAGGAAATACCCAAATTCTTTGAAATTATATAGCCTCTCTATGGAAAAAGGTAGATTAGGCATTTTTAAAATGTCTAGCTGACTTCAAATGTATTTAAATATGTAGAGTTTTTTATGTAATCTAATATCTTCATTCGTTTATTTTGGGGGGATATTTCTGTGCCACCTATTCAGAGTTACTTGAAGTAACCTAACAATCTAAAAACATGCCATGGGACATAAACATCATGAAAGCTGCCCATAAAACAGAAACACATCATTTGAAAGTTTGCAAGACAAAACCCCTAATTAAAATCTTACCTGTACCTATACTTCTGATGTCTGAGAAAGAGGTGGTGGGGAAAAGATAAAGTCCAATTAAATGAAATTTAATTGAAGTATAAGAACAAAAGCATTAAGAAGTCTGTTATATTTAAATCAGACTGATTTAAATCACTAGCCAGGAAGACTCAGTTTAATCATAGCCTCTAATATAAAAAGTCCATTCTTTCTGGTTGTTATAAATCTTAGTATATATGCATGACTTACAAAGATGCAGGTTTTACTTTTAACAGGTACATACTCTGGAGATAAAAATCCACAGTTTTGGAATGTATCTTCTAGACTGAGCGCTAAGTACTGTTGGGTAGATAGAAAAAAAATTGCCCTAAATAATTTTTACAGGAGCTTCTGGAACAGTATGAAATTGAGCACCTTATCCAGTGATGGCGAATGGTGGCACTGAGAGCCCTCTCTGTGGGCACATGTGCACAGAGTTCATCATATGGGGGGGGGTGGTGGTGGTGGAAAATCACACACACCCCACACACACACACACACACATCTAGGCTAGCCTGGGCCGCTGGGCACAATGCCCCACGGCGAGCAGGGAGGACTCGGCTGGCAGGCCCGGTGCCTGTGCGCTGGGTGGCTGATGTCCGAGGGGAGGGGGGGGGCAGAGGAGGTGGAGATGCTAGAGAGGCCCAAAGGTGTGAGTGGGACTTGCTGGAGGCTAGAGCAGGCTGGCCTCTGCTTGAGCGGGTGGAGGCACTGGAGCAGCACAGCGCAGTATTCAGGTTAAATGCCATGTTGGCACTTTGCGATAAATGAGTGGGTTTTGGGTTGCAATTTGGGCACTCGGTTTCGAAAAGGTTCACCATCACTGCCCTAATCTGGCATGCCCCAGGAATGCCAGCAGCAGGGAGGATGGACTTAAGCCACTCATTTGTTTCTTCTGCCTCCTTATGCCATCTGAAAGCCCTCTGGAGGCAGCAGTGTGGGAGCAGCACCATCTACCACTGCCTCTGGAATCTGGATCACGCTGTTCTTGTTCTGCTGTGGCAGACAACTAGCCTAAACCCCAGATCTCTCTGATTTTTTACCCCCTTGAAGAAGTACAAAGATTATTGATGTGTGAATAAAGAAGGGAATGCATTCCAGTAAAAGCAATGAACATCCAGACTATGTAGATTCTAAAAGCAGTGATAAAAAAAGGATGTTGATGAGATACTGGAGACCATGTGGCAGAAAAGAAGATAACTCCTTTACAGAAAAGGGACAGTTTTTGCACAACCGTGCTATGCAATATTTTTTATCGGTCTGTGCAACTGTTCCATTTCAGACAGATGAATTCCAGTCCTTTCAACAAGAAAAACTCTCCTGCATGAGTCCTGAATTGATACGTGCTAAGAAACGTCTGCAGACCATCACTGAGCCCCGTCGCAGATGCCTTGAGGAGCTTACTCTCAGGAGGGACTTCGTCACCTGGGTCAGAGAGGGGCTAGAAGGTAAAATAGATTTAAATCTCATGAGTTTATCTCTTGGCAGACCCGTGGAGGCTCATATGTTCCAGCAGCTCTCAAGCTTTACAAAGTGAAACTAATTCCCCAATTAACTTATGGTTCCTTCCTAGGATCTTCTCACCATTCATTTGGCACTTTGGAAAGAGTTCAGTCTAGATTTTTAAGATCCTTAATGCAGGTTCCAAAGTGCGTTTCCAACACATGGCTTAGATTGGAAATGGGGCTGATTAGGGTAGAGGCTACTATACATCTCCTCTCCATCTACAAATGGTTGTCAGGCCATTTCAATCCCCAAGGTCTTTTTCCTTTAATATTGCGAGATAATTTTCAATCTAGGTGGCTTAAATCAGTCATTAGTTCTCTGTACAAGATCTGTATATCCCCCCAGGCTATTCTAGACCTGCACGGGCTAAATCATTTGTCAAGCAAAGAATATTTGATTTTGAGCGTCAGTCTGATATAGCGGCTTTTTCAGAGTATCCATCTCCAGATCACCTAAAATACAAAAATGACACAGCACCCTATGTATATTTTCTAGAAGGAACTAATAAGAGAAGAACATTCACTTTAGCTGGAAGTGACTCACTCCTTCTAGGATTTTGGAGGGAAGATACAGGAAAATTCCCTTTGAAAAAAGGCTATGTGATTGTCCATTAAAAGAGATCGATACGATGGAACATATGCTTTTCAGGTGTCCTTTGCTGGAAGAGCCTCACAAAGATATGTTGGATTCGATAGTAAAGAGATTTGCTGGAAATAATAACAAATATATATTAAAACGGTTACTTCAGGGAACAGATCCTAATATTACATCATCAGTTGCAAGATTTTGTGTTTACTTGTGTAAATTTAAGAATTTTGAAGAACAATGAAAAATAGGGTGAAGTGACTTTTTAAAATAGATACTGAGAAATACCATTATAAGTTTTGGTCATCTTGGCTGTTGAAGTATGCAGGAATATTATTTAAATTGTATTTTATATTAGTTAAAAAGGTTCTAAGTTGGTTTATTTTAAATTGTACTATAAATGTTTTGGTCGAAGACCGTAAATAAATAAGAAAAAATATCTCTTGGCATTAATTGGGAATTATATTCAGTATATTTGAAAGTCATTGTCAGGCTTCTGCTTTCTCATTTTCTTCTTTTACATCTGTCTCTGTCTATCTATCTATACATGCACAAATACGTATACACTCTTTATTAAATTCTACAAAAAGAACACATACCAAGAACGAGAAATAAAGAAGAAATACACTTAATAAATATCATACAGATATTCCAACCTCCATCTTCACATCTATCCGAGAAATAACAATCTTATATTCTATGTCTCTATCTAATAAGTATCATATACATTTCTAATTTGTATCATAGAGAAGATTAAGAATAGAAAACCAGAAAGAAGATAAATTAATACAGTATCATCTAAAATCAGTATCCAGACTTCATTCTAAAACTTAAACCTGGCTGAGAGTAAATCTGAGCCATATTATTATTTCATGGATTCTAACCAGAGAGACCATATTCTCTCACATCTTTCGAATAGATTTTCTTCCAGCATTTTAATTAGTTTGTCTAATTCTATTTTATTCTGCCATTCCTCCTCAGTCTTTTGTCTTTGACATTTTCCAGCTTTTGGCTAGTCATTTTTGCCGTTGTAATCATATAAAGAAACAAGGAATCATACTTGTTGAATATTTCAATATCATATATTCAGTTTCTTTTTCGCTTGTCTTGTTGAAACCTGCAGGGAATGTATTGGCAAGAAATTGGAAGGTGTCTTTCTTCTGCACTTTCCTGTCACCTCCTCCATTTCTGAACTTCTCTTCCTCCTAGTTTGTTTCCATGTTTCACATCTCTTTTCATTTTCTTGCACAGTCTCTCCTGACACACACAAGCATGCATGTGTACCAGCCCTGGATGTTTTCCTTCAGTGGGGCCACAGTCATCCTGGCTGGTTGGGTGATGCCTTCTTAGTTAAGTTATACACATTTTTGCAAGGCTTGCTGGACGCAAGGGGGCTGGACCTCTTTAGTCTGAATAGCCCTGCTTTTCAGGACAGTTGCTTTTGCATGAGCTCCTAGTTTGAAAACAAAAGCACTTCGAAAAAAGAAACTATTTACCAAAATTAAGGAAGAGATGTTTGGCAAGATGTTCAAAGGGTCTTCCCAGAACCTTAGAAAGAAAAAGGAAAATACAGAAAACATTTTCCCACCCAGAGATTGCTGGGTTTGGGTGCGATTCAAAAAAGGGTGCACATCAGAGTCCACCAGGAGGGGACAATGAATAATTGCCCAAGCCCAAACAACTCCCATAGATTTCCTGCAGGGATCTGAGGGTGAGTTGGCTGACTCTCCACAGCCGGGAAATGTCATGGTATGTTAAAAAAAAAATTAGAGTTTATCTCCTAGGCAGCAGATAGCTGAGGCAGCAACAGAAGACCGGAGACAGAAAGTCTGGAGTAACTTGTGACAGTTGACCTTTAACATGATTGGTGCATTAGACTTGACTCTGTTCCTATGAGAAGACTGTTGCTGGACAAAGTACCTAGCTTGAACATATAAAGCTGTGTATAGAACTCTGTACCTATCTAATCTTATTCTTTCTCCTTAGCTTGATCTTTGTGATCTTAATCTTGTGTAGCTTAGAACTTTACATAGTGTTGTATTGAATTGTGTTATGCTGCAACAATCAAGTAAAGCCTTCCTGTGGAAAGAACATCTCGTGGGAAGTGTTCTTATTCCTAAGAAGGTGGGAGGCTGCAGTGTATGCAGTTGAACTACTGGACCTCCCTGTCTACTCAAGGGTAGCTCCGCTCTACTCTGCTGATAGGAAACAACTTGAAGCTGGAGTGGCTGGTAAGAACATCATCTTGGGCCATCGCAGGGCCCTTGGGCATGGGAACAATGGAGAATGCAGCCCCATTAGGCCTCCCCTCCATTATGCTCAGTGGGGATGCCAAAGAGGGCACTACCTAGCAATACAGCTTTATACTTTTGCTACTATTTTGAGGTTCCACACAGCAACAGGCACCAGAAAGTGTGGCAGGCACAGCCACTCCTTCTCTTTTCATGGCTGCCATACTTGTTTCAGCATATAGAAGATGAGATGTGGAAGTCAGTATGCCACATCTTCCTGGACCTTTTGTTTGGAGGAATGCCTCTAGGTCCTAGTGCTTGCCTTCCCCTAAATTCTTTTTTAAGGCTTGAGAATCGTAGTAAAGCGCTGACTTTGTCCAAACCATTATTCTTCACAATGTCAAACAGAGTACTTTCATAAAAGAGCATTTATAGAGCTCTGGATGACTTACACTTTCCTGCAGTTGCGCCCACCATTTTGTTTCCTGCAGCAACACGGAGCCTACTTAACAATTTTACTTAACAATCTTTCCACATTTTGAATTGGTTCTTCCAATATAATCATCACATCATTTGCAAATACCCTCAATTTATATGACTGTTTCAAGCCCCTTATTTGATCATCATTTCTTATATTTCTGTTGGATATCTCTAAGATCAATATAAACAGCGGTGGTGAGGTAGGGAATCCTTGTCTGGTTCTCTTTTGTATCTCACATTTTTCCGACATTTTACCATTTACAATTATGTTCGCGCACTGTTTAATATAAATTGCCTCTATAGCTTTCAAAAAGTCATTCCCAACACCCATTTTTTCCATTGCTCTTAACACGAGCCCTTCGGGGAAGAGGCGGCTTAGAAATCTAAAATATAAATAAATAAATAAATAAATAAATGTGGCCAAGAGACATTGTCAGATGCCTTCTCTGCATCCAAAAAGATCAAGGCTACTTGCTTATTCCTGTGTTGCTCATAATACACTACCACATCTAGGATTGTTCTGACATTATCTTGCCCCTATGGTCCTCACGTGTAAGAGTTCTTAAAACACCTTTTAACTTTCTCGCCAGGATCTCTGCAAACAACTTGTAGTCATTATTCAAAAGTGGGATTGATCTATAGTTCTTAACATCTGTTAAGTCTTCTTCTTCTTTGGGAATCAACAGTAATATTAGCCTCTCTGCACGTGTCTGGTAACTTCCCTTTTTGTACAATCCCATTCATCGTTGCAAGGAGTGGTTGCTTAATGTATCTGCAAACACTTTGTAGTAGAAGGCAGGTATTCCATATGGGCCTGTGGCTTTATTAATCTTTGCTTGCTTTATAGCTTCCATTGTTGAAATTGGACTATTCATAGTATCCTTTTGTACTTGAGACAGTTGCAGCAATTTTTAAAATTTAAATACTCTTCAATGTCATTCTCTCCTGACGTGCTGCTTTCAAACAATATTGTATAATATTTAAAGAATACATTCCTAATATATTTTTCATCTGATACCACATTATCTTTCCATTGTATTTTAGTAATAAATCTACTTTGTTTTGACTTCCTTACCTTTGCTGCTAACATTTTCCCTGGTTTGTTGGCCCATTCAAAAGTCTTGTGTTTAGCAAAGTTCAAATTGGATTTCATTTCCCAAATCAACAGTGGTATTTGTTGTCGTAAAATCTTTATACTATGCACAAAATCTTTATACTATGCACAGTCTCTTTCTTGCTCTGATTTTTTACCGTTCCTGTTCTTTTTTTCTCTATCAGATCCAATACATTTTTTTTTTTTTTATATTCGGTTTATAGACCGCCCTCCCCCTAAAGGCTCATTTTGTATTTTCTGTTGTGCCAGTTTTTTATTTAGTGTATTCTGTTGCATTAAAGATCCCTTCATAAATGCTTTACTGGAATCCTATACTATATTTAAATCCTTTCCTTTATTCAAATTTAATTTTAAAAATTCCTGTAGTTTCTGTTTTTCCTTTTTAACAGTCTCTAATTTTTTTCAGTAGGGCCTCATTTAATAGCCACCTACATACAGAACCTTTTCTTTTCCATGAGAATACTATACTGCATTGTGAAAAAGTTTAAGGACAAATGTCCATCCTTTGTATATTTAGCCTACTGGCTTTGTAATCCAAACCATATTATTTCTTGAATGAGATTTTTGTAGGAGAATGGGAATATACAGTAAAATGTATATTCTTTGGCATTTCCATTTTTAAGCCTCCATAAATTCTGCAAGTTTAAGTTCTCCACCAAATCAAAAAAAGTTTTGGAAGCTTACATTCTGTAGTTCTAGTAGCATTTTCAGATTTCCTGTCTAACTGTATCAAGGCAACTCCATTAAAATCTCCCATTAATATAATGTTTTCACATGTAAATTCTGAAAGTCTTTTCTCTACCTCTTTGTGAAATTGTAGGGTTGTTTTTTTCATTTGGAGCATACATGCCTATTAGTACAGTTTTAAGTCCTGCAGTTGTAATCTCCAGAGTTTTATTATTCACAAACTACAAACATAAACAGGATAACTGGAAAGTATACCCACATCCTTTTCAGCTGCCAGAACCCTGATGAAAGCAGTGGGTGGACACTTGGGTCAGCCAAAGTGCTCAGCACCATTCCACAATTGGACCTGAGCTGAGGTTCTGAGGAAAAATAGTCTCCCTTAATTTATATACCATTAGGTGTGTGTGTTTGTGATTCTAGCACCTAGCCTCCTAACTACAGTGCTACAATATATTACCACAGACTTACTGTTTGTCAATTGAGAGTGTGCACCAAGGCCAAGAGATAAATGATGTGAGGCAATGAGTGCCTTTCATTCCAGTCCCAGGATCATAACTCCTCTTTATGCACAGTCCGCTTCCAAAAGTGATTTGGTTCAGATAAGAGAAAAGGTATATTTATTGGAGAGGAGCTCAACCTCAGTCACCCCTTCCAATCTGATGCTGTCACATGGCAATCTCTGGCACAGAAGAAGAAATCTGTGGTTCACCACTACTACCTCCTTGATATTACAGTCATCTTCTGCAGTGTGCCCTACACCCTCCTCTGGAGGAAGTCATAACCAACACCTGGACTTGGCTGCTAAGACAAAACAAAAATGAAGAATTAAATGTGTTTGCTTATGGTACTACATTTGTGTGTGTGTGTGTGTGTGTGTGTGAGTGAGAGAGAGAGAGAGAGAGAGAAGCAAGGGTTATAAGCAGTGCATAGCGTGTAGTTAAACTGTTACAATGGTACAATTAGAAATGGGTAGAAAGACTTTCTTCCTAGAATCTGGGAATACTGTAAATACATTACCACAGACTTTCTGTTTGTCAATTGAGAGTTTGTTTTGATTTTCCTTAGATATAACTGAGCTGAAGGTATTTGTGGATCTTGCCTCTATTTCTGCGGGAGAGAATGACATGGATGTAGATCGTGTTGCCTGTTTCCATGATGCTGTACTGGGCTACTCTTGTCTTCTGTATGAGCTAAAGCAACAGTCTGGGTTTGGGGAGTTCATGGAGTGCTTGAAGAAATTGTGGAAAGCCCTGGAAAGTGACCACAGCCTTCCCCAAAAACTGGTAATTCTTCCATCAGTGCCTTAGTCCATCTGCTATTGTGTATTTGATAAAGATTTTACTCTGTTTTGTGCCCAGTGTGATTTTTACTATTGAAGTACCATATCAATCGTCTCCAGCCTCCCTAGGCCTAGGATTCATTAAGCTGCATGGACATCTCATGAGTCATGTGACTTTCATAAAACAGGAAGAGGGCAGCCAGAGTTATGAACTCTGCAGTTACAAGGCTAGGACAGTTCGCAGAATGGGGAGGTGGGGACAGGAGGCACAAACCAAGGCACCATGAGGTACACCACAGTGAGGAACAGGCCAAGGATCAGGACCAAGGAGGAAACTTGTGTTCTGCTGAGTTGATCTTCCTTCATGGATCTGTTGCTTCTCTGAGTGTGCAAAAAGCTCCGGAGGGCTGGGACCCTTGCTCTCTATATTGGCATTCTGGCAGCAGGTTGTTCCACAAGGTGTGGGGAAATGGCAGCTCTTTAAGGGCTTGCGGTCCAATAGGTGACTCACCAGCGCATCGCAGCATATGGATTGAAGACCCAACACCATATAGTATAGAATAACTGTACTTTGTCACTACTGAAGAGAATGGCTCATAACTAATTAGCACTGTATACTCTGTATATGAAGAGTGTACTACTGCATACATTTTCTACTGTGGTACAAGTTGTATATCTCTGGCCTTTCACAAAATATTTTGTGCTGTTTTGAGCATTGAGATGAAGGAGGCAGAGAGCAGCTCTTGTCACCACACTTATTCCCCCTCTGTGGTGTTTGATTTGGGGATTAGGAAGACTAAACTGATTCATATCTTCTTGCATCACACAGCGGGATTCTGCCAGATACCTGGAATGGCTAAAAACCATAAAAGAGAGCCATGGCTCTGTGGAACTGTCATCTATCTCACTGGCGACTACAATCAATAGCAAAGGAATTTACATAATTAGAGCACCAGCGGAAGGCCAGAAGGTAAGGCGACCCAAAAAACAGTCCAGAGAACACTGTTCCAATATTGTCAGCCTTGACTTTTACCTGTGTTCTTTAGCGTGTCTCTAAATGGCTGCTGTAAACTAAGCTAGCACAGATTAGGATTTGTGAACAAAAAAAAATAGTCACATTGATAACGACTGTCAATGACTAATGGCCCATACGCATACCTGTTGGTAAACTGCTTGCAATATCAGTTTGTGGCATCTCATTGCAGTAAGGCCGTTCTCAACAACTGTTGTCTGATGTAGACCAAGCAAAACTGTTTTGTGGTTCCTGAAAGAGTGACAAATGTATAATGGCACAAACTTTATTGTTATGTATGCATGGGCATAGGAGAAGAAATTGCAAATGGGGACATCAAAATACAAAAAGTTCAGGCTATAATGTTTTCTTTGTAAGGCTTAAACGTACATACAAGTAACAATTCATAACAGTAGTAGCAGGAGACATCTGAATAAGTCAGGAGAGAATATGGGTTTACTCTTTCCTGTTGCTACGTTGTGATTCTTATATTTGTAAAATTTGTGTTGTGTAGCTATTGCTCTTCCATTAATGCCTATTGCATATTTGTGAATGTTGAAGACTTAGGTGTTTTTTTTAGCATTCATATGACTGTAAGCTTGAGAATACAAAGCATAAACAAGTAAGCTAAATTCAATTTAACTTCAGCCACTTATTTAATTGAAAGGTTTCTCTGGATACGGTCCTGTCCCTGGTCATCTTGGAAAGCCACGGTGGCCAAGAAGAGAAGCGATATTATTCACTAGAGGAGCTGAAAGAATTAATGAACAAGCTGATGCTAATGTCAGGCAAAACAGAGCAAGGTGCAGAAGTAGACAAGTTTTCTGAGGTCGGTTCCTACTCTTATCTTTTAGTGCATTTTTTAATTGTGTATTGGTCTGCTGAGGAAAAAAGGGTGACTTCTAAGCATATTGCATTTCCAGAGTACGTTAAAAGATGATGGAGTTTAAGAGGAACTAGTGATTTCAAATATCTGTGATACAGACTGAGTCTGTTCTGTGTTCTCTGCTTATTACTGAAATGTCATAGGTTTCCTTAGAGACTGGATCTCCATTTTCTGGTCTGACGTAAGTAGGCCTGATTTAAAAGAAAACTGTCAAAGATTTAAACTGAAAGCATTGAAACACCAACTTCTAGAGCACCAATATGCTTGCTCACCTGGGAGGAGAATTTTGTGGGGGGAGGATGGATAAAGGCCATGAAAAGAGAAATTATCAGTTACGGTATTTTGTCATTATCAGTCATCCTTGTATTGGTTTCTCTGCAGAATACCGTGTCACAGTGGGCAAACTGTTCAAAGTCAAAACAACACAAAGCAGTTGTGTAAAGGCTATTCAGTAAATACCCCAAGCATGCCAAACATACAGTGTTTACTGCAATCAGTGTATGATTACAAAGATCATCAAAGCGAGGACCCTTTAAACCACAGAAGGCAACTAACCTCAGAATGCAAGTTACCAGGAATTGTTTGCATATGATTGTATTTACTACATGAGTGCAATATTGTTTGGACACGTATCAGAGAATCACTTTGGTGAACCTTATAATCACAGGCCTATTATACATGGAATTCTTACATCAGGACTCTTCACTGCACAGTGGGCTTGAAGTGTCTCCGCACATTTTTCTGTTTACAAACAAGGAGGCAGCCGACAGCTTGCAACACAGTTTGTTTGCTGAACTCTGCCGGGTCTCTGGTTCTCCCAATTCTCTTTACTCTGCCCATTAGCCTTAAAAGTGCAGATTTCATCACACCCAGTAGTCTCAAGACTAGAGCTGATATTTTATTTTCCTCCCTTCTTCTGCACACACAGTCTCTCTCTCTTCCTGCTGCTGCTGCCACAAGAGAAGAGAGAGGTTTGTTTTGAATAGAGGGTTATTTGAAAAAAAGTTGTAAAAAGCAGAAACAAAGCAGGGGAGATGGGGTGGAGCCAAAAAAAGACCCCGCTTGTACTGTTCCTTGCAAAAGTCAACTCCCTGTTGTTGTTATTATATTGATATAAGCATTTAGAGAGGCAAGAAGAGCTGGCAGGGATGAGGGGAATGCATGGATGGCAGTGTGAGGGTGTGGAAAGCCTGGCTGTGGACAGGGGGAAGATGTCTGGGACAAACCTATGCTTACTGATAAATCTCCCTACTCTGGAGGTAGAACAAATTGAAAGTCATGCTAGAAGTGGTCTTGCTTGGCTCAGAGAGAACAGAAAGTGAAAGCGGGGCTCCAGGCAATAGGTCTGTACAAAAAATCTTGCCACAACAGACATTCCCCCCGCCGCCCCGTGCAGCAGTGACTCCTGTGCATAACACTCGTTCATAATTGGCCGTACACCGTTTGCAGTAAACAGTGAATGTTTTGTATAATTGGGACATTTACTGAGCAGCGCTTACAGAACTGCTTCTTGTTTTTCCCCCCTGGAAAATGGTCAGAAATTTTGAATGAATGATGATGACAGTTTGTCCTTTTTCTAACGTGGATTTGTGGAAAATAACTGTTCTGTCACTTCATCGTTATGCAGTAAAGTTTTCACTTAACTTAGAGTCAGACATGAAAGCTTCTCTGTATTACACTGAAGTGACTGAATAGTTTTTTTCCACAAATCCACTTTAGAGTGTTGATCATGTTCCCTGTCTACAAAGTTTTTGTACCATTAGGCATAATTATGGAGTCCTGGTTTTTATTTTGTGTGTGTGTTTATTGACAAGTATATCATTTTATTGCCATTTTGAGTTTTGCATCAGTTGGGTTAATAGCATCTGTTTATTGGAACTATTTGTAATCAGTCTCCCACAATGTTTATTCTGCACACAGGTATTTTCTGGCGTCCAGAGACTTGCACTGGCATTCGTAAGTCTTTATTCTGCTGGCAATATGCTCTTCCGATCTTGGATCACTAGCATATACTGCTCACCCAACAGCAAGTTCTGCGTTGTCATGAATTTTAATTTGAATCTCATGCAAGACATTTGTGGAAGCGGAAAAGTCATGGAAGTTATCCCAGCCTTATGTAGAAAAATGGAGTGTTTCCTGGAGAGGTGGGACCGTTTTATGGCTGAAAAGCGATTGCAGTATTTCCACTTAAATTATTACATGGATGAGCAGCTTGTTTACTTGTGCAGAGAGCTTGGCTCAGAATGCCCCAGTGAAGCTGCTTTAATGATGTTGTCATTCATAAAGCACAACTGCAGCAAAGAGGATGTCCAGAAGGTCTCCAAACTGATTTCTAGAAAGGCCGAGAGCAATCTTGAGGACCTGTTTGGACTGGTGGTACTAGAGAAGGAGCTGACTGAACAACTGGAGCAGGTCTGGGAATCCTTCATGAACAACATGAGGTCATTCCTTCCAGACTGCTTGGACATTGATACGCTTGGCATTTTCCTTGACTTTCTGGCAAGTATGGAGAACAGGAGAGTTGTGCGAACACTCCCACAAGGCCTTCATACTGACAGGCCCAATCTCATCCTTTGTCCTCACTCTGAAGTGTTGACCTCAGCCTTGGCCATCTACATGAACAGTCCTGAGCAGATGCTGCCTTCCTATGATGAGGTCTTACTCTGTACACCACAAACCAGCTACGAGCAAGTGGCATTGTTTTTGAGGAGATGCCTCACCCCGGGATCCAATGAGAAGAAGATTTTTGCTGTGCTCTATGCAGATGAATTGAGCTACGATGTCGGCTACAGATCAGAGGAACTGTTCCGAAGTCTTAACTTGAAATGCCAGAATGATTATCACCTAGTGATTCTGTGTAACTGTGAGAGAGAACACTGCTATGTCCCTGCTGCCTTCAGTCAGTTCAGAGTTCACATGATCCCTCAGCAACCCCTGAAGGATATTCAGAGATATCTTGGGAATCATTACAGAGCCACACGTTCATCAGCTTCTCTCTTTAAGGACCAAATGTGTGTTGGGATTGTATCTTCCAAAAGAGCTGGAGTTGGTGAGAGAAACATTTTGAAAGTATTTCTAAATACATACAGGCCTGGTCTATACAGATAGCACAGTTAGGTGGTGGAACACTCCATACCACCTGGGCTCTAAATCCCTGTTCAGCTGTGAATCTCACGGGCCCCGAGTTGTTCAGTTGTGCGCTCTGAGGTTAACATACCATAGAGGGTTGCTGTGAGCTAGTATGGAGGAGAGGGAAATCATTCATGCTGTCCTTGAAGGGACAGTCGGATAAAAATGTGGTGAATACATCTTAGGGAAGATAATTCATTTTTATTGCTCCAGTATGTTAAAATACCCTGTATGTAAAACACCAGGGCATCAGGTTCTAAATCTAGCTTGTATGCTGTGTTAGTTTCCCTCTTAAATGGCATTAAGGGAAGAGGACTTTGAAAAATGAAATTCCTCAACTGCCGCTCAGAGCAGTAGCGGGCCTATTCTATTGTTGTTTCCTTTCTAATCAGTTATATGATCTTGATTGATTTCATAAAGGTTTCACCTGTGGAACACTTCAAAGCTTTCTTTTTCATCTCTTTTCGGCCTTGTCAAATGGTGTTCTTAATAGTTTGCTGCAGCGGATTGTGTTGTCTGCTGTGGCTTGAAGCACTGTTGAGATTGTTGAGAAATTTGCATGCTATTTGAGAAAAATAAAGGAGTTCTAAAAAAAATTTTTTTAAGACCCTTCTGGAGATGTTCATAGAAATGGTTTACTTCTATAGCCCAGAAGAATCCTTCAGTAGTCGTCACAGAATTCCTGGAAAAAGAACTGAATTTGATTACAAAAGAATACATCCTTAGTATTTCACTTTTTGTTGCTTCTTTGTTAACCCATCAAATGTTCTTTTCATTTCTGTGGTGGTCTTTGTACACTGGCAACATTCATTTAGTTATTCAAAATAAGTATGTGCTCACTGTTCCCCGAACATCCCTGTCCATGAATGCAAGGGTCAGCAAGGAAATAATGAGATTCAGGTGTGGTAAATCTGTTTGCTGCCAAAACACCAGCTCTCAATGTTAATTGCAAATTCTGAGCGGTTGTATGAGAGGTTGTGGGAGGTGCTGAGTCTTCCACAACAGAAGCCAGAAATTGAGATTTAACCATGGACGGGGACCTGGTATAGCTGGCATCAGTTGTGACTGGTACATTCTGGAATAGCTGGTGTGAACATAGCCTTGAATGTGGACTAAATTGTATCTGGTTCATCATGGTTGGTTTTTACTGATCAGTTATCCAGGACCTTGAGCTCTCTGTTTCTATCCAGTATGATGTAGTATGTTTAATTTCTGTTCTGCTGCCTATTGAAGACTAAACGATGCTTTTGTTATTAATAACAGGAAAATCTCTCTATATAAAGAGACTGCATGAGAAATTGAAGGCAAAACTTCATGATAAAAGAGTGCCGTTAAAAACCATTCGGCTGATAGACCCCCATGTTGATGAAGGCAAAGTGCTGAAGTCTCTCCTCCAATTCACTAACCATCAATACCAGAAACAGCCCATGATTTTTCATTTTGACATCACCTCTTCAGTGAGTACACTGCAGATTTGACAAGGAGAGTTTTGGTAGTCAAAAATGTCCCCTTCCCACATAAGGGGCATAACTAGCAAGGGTGGACATAACTAGCAAGGCCAGCTACCGCCTCAACTGAGGCCCTGCAAAATATGCTCCAGCTTCTAAGCATGGCACCACCAAACAAACACGGGGAGAAACAATGAGTCATTGTTAAAGAAAAGACAGGGCTTTAAATCCCTTAAATCCAAACATGGCTCTAAGGTGGGGGAAGGGAATCTGGTGCTTGATACTGGAGGAAAAAGATGGGGCTTTTCCTTAAATTCAACCCTAGTCAAAGCGATCTAGGCCATCTAAAGTACGTACACAGAGGGCTGGAAGTGGGTAAGGGGTGGATGGGTAAAGCAGGGGCCTAATGGACTTCAGCCATGGCTATATGTGTGTGCAGTGAGAACTGGTAATTCCCTCAATGCTAAAGCTCCTCTTTGTATCTGGTCGCATCTGCAACCCAGTTCCTTTCTCCCTGCTGAAGATGTGGCCACAGGGTCTGGATGGTGCTCACTTGCTCGCTACTGTGATCCACTCTGTCCTTTGGTCCTGTGAAATGAGGTCAAGGGCTGGGCAGAGGGGGTCTTAAAACTGGAAGGCGAAGGCACAACGCTTCTACGTTTGCATTATCCCTAGCCCCCTGCCCCCTGGAGGCTGTCACATCCCCATGGAGCCATTATAAGCTGCCGCCAGAGGAAAGGCCATTCTGATCATAAGAACATAAGAACAAGCCAGCTGGATCAGACCAGAGTCCATCTAGTCCAGCTCTCTGCCACTCGCAGTGGCCCACCAGGTGCCTTTGGGAGCTCACATGCAGAATGTGAAAGCAATGGCCTTCTGCGGCTGTTGCTCCCGAGCACCTGGACTGTTAAGGCATTTGCAATCTCAAATCAAAGAGGATCAAGATTGGTAGCCATAAAAATCCCGGCCAGGGTATATGCAGGACAGAAGCCACTGGGCAGGTATCCTCACCCAGCTGCTCCTGCTCTAGTTTTGGTTTGGCACAGCACCCTATGGCTGCAAAGAGAGCCACTGATAAGTCTGTAGCCACAATTTGTTAGTAGACAAATAAGAATGAGAGATTAAATTCATTCTTCCCATTAAATTGTTCTCTTTTCATAGGTCCAATCTGGAATTCAAGAATTTTTGTTCAAGCTTTTGGTTTTACATTATCTGGGAGATATGGATGGGAAACTCTGGCTGCGGAAGCAATGTCATTTGTATGTTATAGAAATTCTTGAAGCATCTCCGTTACCAGAAAAACAAACAAGATCTGTAAGTCAATAGGACCATATAATTGCTGCTACTGTTTTTATTGTTTTTATTGGGATTATTCAATTGTTTTAGTTGCAACGTATTGTGTTTAGTTGTCTGTAAACCGCCCTGAGCCCTTCGGGGGTAGGGCGGTCTAATAAATCGAATTAATAATAATTAATAATTAATAATTAATAATACTTATCTCTATATTAAATGCAGTGGTGGGATTCAATTAATTTAGCTAATGGTTCCCCGCATGCCGCTCTCCCCCCTCTTCCCTGCCCACTTACCTGGCTGCCCCTTGCTTGCCCTTCCTGGTGGGATTCAGCCAGTTAGCTACTGGTTTGACAGAACCAGCTGAATCCCACCACTGATTAAATGTATACATGTGCATACATTTTATTATCTAGAAAAATACTAATACATTCGTAGATGCTTGTTGTAGTCATTAACAATTCTTATCTCAAAAGGGCTTAATACTTAGAATGATACTTAGAATATGCTTGATACTTTGACTTAATGGGCTGATTTTATAAACAGCTGCTAACTATATTTGTAGGTGCAAATACTCAACTTGGTCTCCTTTCAGGAGCCATAAGCTGGTTACATATTCTTTAATTCATCAGCTATCTGTCTTTTCGTTAAATGGCAAGATTTAAGAAAATACAGAAGCCTTTTGAAATGCTGAAAATCAAAATAACATGCAGTTTAACCAACAAAAGTTGTCACTAACTGTAAGGAAATTTTTTTATATAATATATATTTTATATAATATATATTTTTATATTACTCACTGTAAGGAGGTTGTCTTGAATTGTCAGCCCTGCCAAGTAAAAATTGGAATCCTGTGGAAAAGTGGTACAATGTCCTTGATTTTATTACCCCTGTTTCTCTTTTATAGATGTCTTCCGGATTAAAATACAACCTTCTGGATGTGTTCCCTAAAATCATGTGTAGGCCTCCCAAGGAAGTACTAGACATGGAGACCCTGAGGAACTCATCCTATGATTGCTCAGACCCAGGAATGGATGACCGCATTTTCCGTAGTGAGGCCTTTCAGAGACCATTCCAGTACTTATTAAGATCCAGCAGAGGCATTAATCTTGATACATTTCAATATGAAGCTGGAAGTGTTGAAGGGACTGCAGTACAATGCCTACAGTCACTGTTGATACATTGTGGAGTAATAGATCCTTCTTGGTCAGAACTGAGAAACTTTGCTTGGTTTCTAAACATTCAGCTTAAAAATTGTGAAACGTCTGTATTCTGTAACCCTTGTTTTGTGCAAGATACCTTGCAAGGCTTCAAAAATTTTGTGGTCACGTTCATGATTTTGATGGCCAGGGATTTTGCAACACCTACACTTAATATTTCTGATGAAAGCCCTGGAAGACAGTTCTTTGATATGGAAGGAGTCACTGAAGAAGATCTCATTCCATACCTTATTCGAAAAAAGTGGGAGTCTGAACCTCACCCTTACATTTTTTTCAATCATGATGGTATATCCATGACATTCATCGGGTTTCATCTCCAAGCCAATGCTAATGGTGGAATTGATGCTGTTAATCCCTTGGATGGCTCTGTCATCAAAAGCAATGTTATGTCTGCTCAGCTGCACCAAGGACTGGTCCTTCAAAGAGTTCGCTTCAATGTTAATTTTGATAAACTGCCTCGAGATGAGAAAATTGCAAAACTTTGCATGGTTTTAGGAATTGAATGGCCAATTGACCCTGATGAAACTTATGAGCTTACAACAGACAATATTCTGAAGATCCTGGCTATTGAGATGCGATTCAGATGTGGCATTCCAGTTGTCATCATGGGAGAAACTGGCTGTGGAAAAACCAGGCTTATAAAATTCTTGTGCGAACTACGTAGGTGCGGTGCTAATACCGAGAACATGATTCTTGTCAAAGTCCACGGTGGCACTACTGCAGATGCGATCTACAGAAAAGTCCGGGAAGCAGAACAACTTGCTATTAAAAATAAGCAGCTTTGCCCATTTGACACAGTCTTATTTTTTGATGAAGCCAACACAACTGCAGCTGTCAGCAGCATCAAGGAAGTTCTGTGTGATCACACAGTAGATGGGCAGCCTTTGACTCACAACTCGGGCTTGCAGATTGTAGCTGCGTGCAACCCTTATCGTAAACATACTAGACAAATGATTCAGCGCCTGGAATCATCTGGCTTAGGCTATCGTGTTAAAGCTGAGGACACCAAGGAAAAGCTTGGCTCTATTCCTCTTCGGCAGCTTGTATACCGAGTCCATTCGCTCCCTCCTAGTATGATACCTCTTGTGTGGGATTTTGGGCAACTGAACAGTGTTACTGAAAAATCATATATTCAGCAGATTGTACAGAGACTCACTCGCTCGATAGAAATGTCTACAGCTGACATCAAGACAATAACAGAAGTGCTTTTTATCTCTCAGATTTATATGAGAAAACGGAATAATGAATGTAGTTTTATCAGCCTCAGGGATGTTGAACGCTGTGTGGAAGTCTTCAAGTGGTTCCACAGTCACAATGATCTTTTAATCAAACACCTGGAAAAGTATCTAACAGAAAAGAAACCGGATTCAAACTTCATCAAGAAAAACATAATTATTTGGTGTTTGGTACTTTCAGTTGGTGTTTGTTACCATGCTTCCCTGGAAAAGAAAGAGGGATACCGAAAAGTCATCAGCGAAGTCCTTCCAGAGCCATTTGATAATGAGAAGGGAATTCTTGAAGAAATCAGCTTAATTCAGGATCTGTTCTTGGATGGTGCACCTCTGAGGGAAACAATAGCGAGGAACCTGGCACTAAAGGAAAACGTTTTCATGATGGTAATCTGCATTGAGCTTAAAATTCCTTTGTTTCTTATTGGAAAACCTGGCAGTTCCAAATCTCTTGCCAAAACTATTGTGGCTGATGCCATGCAAGGGCAAGCAGCATATTCCGAGCTGTATAAAGAACTGAAACAGATCCATTTGGTTTCGTTTCAGTGCAGCCTGCACTCTACTCCTGAGGGAATCATAAATACTTTCAAGCATTGTGCTCGTTTCCAAGAAGGGAAGAATCTGAAGGAGTATGTCTCTGTGGTAGTGTTAGATGAAATTGGTTTGGCTGAAGATTCCCCAAAAATGCCTCTGAAGACCCTTCACCCTCTCCTGGAAGATGGATGTGTTGATGATGACCCACACCCTCATAAAAAGGTTGGCTTCATTGGGATATCGAACTGGGCTCTGGATCCTGCCAAGATGAATCGTGGTATCTTTGTATCCCGTGGAGACCCAAACAAAAAGGAGCTTATAAGAAGTGCAAAGGGCATTTGTTCTTCAAAATCCGTTGCTCTGCAAAAAATTGAACGGTTCTTCCCCATCTTTGCAAATGCATATGAAGAAATTTGCAAGAACCAAAGTAAGGAGTTTTTTGGGTTGCGTGACTATTACAGCCTCATAAAAATGGTTTTTGCTTTGACAAAAACATCTAAGAGAGAGCCATCAGTCCATGACATAGCAAAGGCTATTCTCCGAAACTTCAGTGGCAAAGAGGATGTCAAGGCCTTGGACATTTTTATGACTAAAATCCCAGAGAAAGACGATATTATTTCTGAGAACATCGACACAATTGGCCTTGTCAAACAAAACATTCACAATGGCTGTCAGGATGGTGAATGCCGATATCTGCTAGTGTTAACACAGAATTATGCTGCCCTTCAGATTCTCCAGCAAGTTATTTTCAAAGGTGAACAGCAGCCAGAAATTATATTTGGTTCCAGCTTTCCCAAAGACCAGGAATATACTCAGATCTGCAAAAACATAAACCGAGTAAAGATCTGCATGGAGACAGGGCAAATGGTGGTCCTCCTTAACCTCCAGAATCTCTATGAAAGCCTCTATGATGCCCTCAACCAGTATTATGTGCAACTTGCTGGTCAAAAATACGTTGACTTGGGTTTGGGAACCCATCGAGTGAAATGCAGAGTGCATCCAGAGTTCCATTTGATTGTCATCGAGGAGAAAGAAGTGGTATATGAACAGTTTCCCATTCCGTTAATCAATAGACTTGAAAAACACTATCTAGATATCAATACTGTGTTGAACAAATTGCAAAGGGACATTGTGGAAGAACTGAAGAAATGGGTGAACAACTTCATAGCAGTTGATACAGAAAAGCATTTTATGGGCCAGCAAAAATATACTCCTTCTGATGTTTTTGTTGGGTATCATCCTGACACCTGTGCCTCAGTGGTCCTGCAAGTGACAGAGAAGCTAAAAAAGGATTGTCCTCATGAAGAACTTGTGAGAAAAGTACAAAATCAGGCCACATTGGTCCTTTTGAATTGTGCAACCCCAGATTCGGTGGTCCGTCTTGGTAATTCGCAACTGGGGGCCTCTCAAGCAGATCGTTTGGCTAGAATCTACTTTCAGCAACAGCAGCATGTTTCTCTAGCTAATTTCCTACGTACTTGCCTTCGCTCAGAGTCCAGGGATTCCACAGTCTTCAATGAGGTGAGTTGTTCAAAGACTATTTCCTTTTATACAGTTAAATATTCAGATAAGAATATAAGAAAGAGCCTGCTGGATCAGACCAGAGTCCATCTAGTCCAGCACTCTGCTACTCGCAGTGGCCCACCAGGTGCCTTTGGGAGCTCACATGTAGGATGTGAAAGCAGTGGACTTCTACTGCTGCTGCTCCCAAGCACCTGGTCTGCTAAGGCATTTGCAATCTAAGATCAAGGAGGATCAAGATTGGTAGCCATAGATCGACTTCTCCTCCATAAATCTGTCCAAGCCCTTTTTAAAGCTATCCAGGTTAGTGGCCATCACCACCTCCTATGGCAGCATATTCCAAACACCAATCACACGTTGCGTGAAGAAGTGTTTCCTTTTATTAGTCCTAATTCTTCCCCCCAGCATTTTCAGTGTATGCCCCCTGGTTTTAGTACTATGAGAAAGAGAGAGAAATTTCTCTCTGTCAACATTTTCTACCCCATGCCTAATTTTATAGACTTCAATCATATCCCCCCTCAGACGTCTCCTCTCCAAACTAAAGAGTCCCAAACGCAGCAGCCTCTCCTCATAAGGAAGGTGCTCCAATCCCTCAATCATCCTCGTTGCCCTTCTCTGCACTTTTTCTATCTCTTCGATATCCTTTTTGAGATTTGGCGACCAGAACTGAACACAGTACTCCAAGTGCGGTCGCACCATGGCTTTATAGAAGGGCATGACAATCCTTGCAGTTTTATTATCAACTCCTTTCCTAATTATCCCCAGCATAGAGTTTGCCTTTTTCACAGCTGCCATGCATTGAGTTGACATTCCCATGGACCTATCAACTAAGATGCTTAAATCCCTTTCCTGGTCTGTGACTGATAGCACTGACCCGTTCTAAGATCTCTTAGAAGATGGCGGTAAGGCTTCCTCGGGGACTGTAAGCATGGGAATGTCCTTCTCATTTTCTGTTTTTTCTGTTGCCCCCATGTGTTTCCCTCTTCCACTTATTTGCCTGTTCCTCATATGGCTTCTGGGGAGTCCAGTAGTGCAAATAGGAGATCGAATCCTCATCCACACTGTCGGATATGTTAACAGATTGGCCTGTGATCGCTAGAAGCTGTACTCAGAACTTTTCTAGTTTCCAAGATGAGCATCCAGTACAGTATCTTAGACATGTTCAAGAGCCTGCACATAAACAATGTTGTGGTAGGGACAGTGTGTTATTTGAACAGTATTCATCAGGGCTCCCCGACACCATGGTATCCACTAACACCTTCCCTGGTGCCCACCAAGGTTTTTTTTTTAAGTGTGTGGAGCCAGGTGTGGCTGCTGTCCAGCAAGGCCATTGGTGATTTGGCTGGTTGCACAGATTGGCCATTGGTGATTTGGCTGGTTGCACAGATCAAAATAGCATTTTGGCGTCAGCTGCCACTACAATGTTGGCTTTACTCTCTGTCTAACTCCTTTTTCCCAGTGTATTTCTAAAATTACTCCTGTTCAGTGCTTCGGCTTCTTCTGTATGTGGTAGCTCTGTCTCCCATAGTGGCCATTTTGTGGCTGGGCCTACCACCCTATGAAAGAACTCCAAAGGTGCCCACAGGCTCAAGAAAGTTGGGGAACACTGGTGTACAGTCATTTGCATCACTCCCATTTGCATCACTCCCATTGGCCCCAAATGGACCAGGATGGGAGACCTGTTATGTAAGAAATGTCGGTCTCTCGAGGCCTGCAGAACTCCCTGCTAATGTCCAAGCCAGGATTCCATGATTTGGGCAACAACGTCTTCTCTTTCCAGGAAGAGGTTTACAATGTTTTGCTCATGTTTGGCAAATAAACTTGCTTTCTTTACCATTTTAGATCACTACTTTCTCTAGGCTCCTAACAACAGCAGACGTGGAAACGTTGGCAGCAGAAGTACAGAGCAATATTGAGAGCATCAAAGTTTTATCCTTGCAGCAGTTTGACACAGAACATTCATTTCTGAAAGAAATTCGGTGAGCTTCTGCCTTTCACATTCTGAAGGCTTCTAGGGCCAGCAGAGTAGAAAGAAGGGGTGGAGGATAAGGGTGGGGTTGCTGCACTGTGTACCACTAGGAGGATCTGTGTGACTCAACTCTGCTACCAGGGCTGTGCTGAAAATCTTGTAGAGTCCTTCTATCAAGCTGCTGGGATTTTGGGAGTATGTGCCGCTGTTGTACTATTCTATGGATACGTGTTTAGCAGTTCACTGCCCTGCCAAAACCAAAAACAGAATCTAATCCTTTTTGTCTCATCTTTTGTTTTTCTTCCAGGAATTTCCTTGGCGTCATACTTGGCAATAAAATCTTGATTATTCAGACTGACTTTGAAAATGGATCTCTCAGCGCACAGCTTGTAGCCTCTGCTAAGTATGTTGCATTCTAGGTGGCACACGTGATGCTTTCTCTAGATCCCTAATTCCATCAACATTGAGCCTGTGATAGTACCTTAGTGACAGTTAGTTCAGATTAGTTTTACAAGGCCCAGCACACATTCTGGGCAAGACAGGTTGCAAACTGTTCAGAGTTACCAAAAACCATCAGGTATCCAAATGGTCTGAGATTTGGATGGTGAAGAGATGTGCCTTCTTGTTCTTAAAACAATGAAAGCGGCAAGTTGATTGAATGGAAGCTACTCATAATGCATAGGGCAGGGGGTAAAGATCTTCTACAGTACTGCATGACTGGCGGCAACCCTTTTTCTTCTCTTGCAGATACTCAGCTGTCAATGAAATCAACAAAATTGATTTGAACAAGGCCTCTGTTTTTGTGCTGTTCATCACTAAACTATCCCGAGTTGAAGGAGGAAGTTCCTACGTGGGATTTCATGGAGGTAGGGCTACTTGTACAGAGATCTGTAGAATAATGTTTCAGTTTATTGCTAGTCTGACATCAGCACCATTACTGATCACCATGAACTTACCTCTTGATGCCCCATATGTAGTGTCCACCATAGAAAATGTATTTCTTTTATAAAGATTTCATCTTGCTGCTGATCAGTATTGCAATTAATATTTTTGGTCTCAGTTGGTTAATAAAGAATGACAGAATGCCAGTCAAATAGGAAAAGTTATTTTATTTACGTTACCCCTACTAGACTGTGCCCTCTAGAACCAATCAGAAATCTAAAAACAATTGATGCAAAGCATAAGTATTGACATGACACATTAAACGATACAGAATTACATCATAGGATCCTAGTTTCCGTAAGCTAAGCACAGTAGAATAGACCACAGTCCTTAATCATTTATCCAAGTAACTTTGTGAATCATTTTATATAGTGCAAACCTCTTGCCTGAGCAGAAAAACTCTCTTAAATAATTTCCTCAGGTGGGTTATTCCATAATATGAGGGCCACAATGGAGAGAGCTGTTATATGGGCAGGTGTTGATTTTGCCCATGGACAGGTTGGCATCCACGGAAACCCCTGATGATATGAGCAAAACTATCATGGCAAAGCATAGAGGGAGAGATAGTCTTGCAGATATGAGGGTGCAAGGCCATGAAGGGTTTGTGTCCTGGGCTGATGAGTTCCTGGGCTGATGAGTTCAAAAGGGAGTTGAATTACAACTGCAAGCAGGCAAAGCTAAGAGACAGGAGGCTTACTGAAAGTCCAAAGAAACCAAATCCAGTGCAGGTCTGAGAACCTGCCGAGAATCAAACATGGGTTAGGTCAGTCAGTCCGGTCTGGGTCTGTGAGTGCAGAGATATATCTATCTGAGAGCAAGTGCAGCAGAAAGCTGTCAGGTTTTTGACAAGGTTGCTCCCGAAACCTCAACTTCGCTGAGCCATTTCTTATAAGTCTGCTCTGTTACTTAATCTCACTCCTGAGACAACTCAGAGCATCCTCTGCAATGTCTCTGAGCCTCCAGGCGTGCACTGTGTCTTTTAGAGTGCAGTTCCTGCTGGCCACAGATTCTAAGGTGTCTCACCAGCTCAGGTGAGCTGGGGGAGGGGGGGCTGTCAGCTCTGGCCCCAGTGACTGGAGTTGTTTCTGCAAGTACTCTTACTTCTTGCTCTTGACTTGTCTGTGGGCCAGCTCTCTCTCTCCTGTGAAGCTTCTGGCCACTCTTGAGTTTCAACCTACTGGGGGTCTGGTGAGGCAAGCTCATTCTGCCAGCACTCCTCGTTCATGGATTCCTGACTGGCTGAACCTGGACCCATGACACCTTGGTAAAGGAACAGCCAGTGCCTTAAACTGAGCCTGGAAAGAGATGGGTAGTCAGTAGAGTGACTGAAGAATGGAAGCAAAGTGCATGTTCTGTCTAGCTCTTGATAGTAAACAGCGCAGTTGGAATCCTTTTTCTTATTATTTTAGGCAACAGCCTGAACCAGTTTTGGGAAAGGAACAAGAAAACCATAGTGGAACTGGTTTTCTTGATACGTGGTAGCCCCAGAAATAGAATGAGGGAGGTCTGTGGCAGAAGGGGCCAACCCTCTTTCTTTCTCTGGAAGTATTAAGTGGGATCTGACCCTATGTATAAAACAACAAATACCTGTACTGCAGTAAATTATTTGACAAAAAAGTGATGGGATGCATGTACAGTCTCTTAGTGATGTCTTCACTACCTTCAGTGAAGGATGAACATTATTTTATTTACAGGATTAATCATTACCTTTCCCTTCTCTTGAAACTCTTTAAAAAATAGACAGCATATCTAGGTAGTGAAGCCATTGTCCTTCTCCTCCCTTCCCCTCACAATTATTTTGCTGATATAATGTAGGGCTCACTGTGAATTCAGTACAGCCTTAAACTTCCCTGTAATCCTATTCTCAGAACTTTTGAATTTTTCTTGCATTTGTAAGTGATCAGACCCAGGGGAAACTTAACATTCATGGAAGCTCTTTTGGAGGAAAGTACTGGTTTGGTGAAATGAGAGGTCTAAGGAAATCAGTGTTGAAGCACCTGTGGATTTGGGCTCATCTTGATTTGATTTGTATTGAAATCTGTTTTTAAGAAGCTTTCATTGCAATGCAACCTATAACCCTGAAATATGGCTGTTCACTAGGGCTGTGGCAGTCTGTTCACATTGATGATCTGAGGAAGTCCGAGGATATGGTCTCTGATGTAACCGTGCTGAGGAACGTCACCATCAGTCAGCTATTTCTGGAGCAAATGAGAGAGCCTGCAGAAAATCTTGGAGGTAAGCATTTCAATAGTTTGATAGCCCCCTGAAGGGTGGGGTGGGGCATATGTGCTTACATGCATAAGTATGGAAATACACATGAATTGCATGTCTTGCATGTGCATGTAACAGCTGTTTCTGACAGTCTGTAGATTCCCAGACTCTTTCAAGCCTACCAGTAGGCAAATCTCATTCCTGTGAGACATTCTGTATTGCAGTTGTATTGCCAGAGAGAGTAGATGAAAAAGAAGACAAGATGGAAGCAGAAAAGTCAACAGCACCTGAACAAGAAACAAATGCTGTAAGTTCAGCTCTATTGTGGGTTACTTTAACTGTGCTCTTTTGACTCTTCGGGGGGAAACCGATTTATTTGTTACAGATGCTAGCAACAAATCACAAAATAATTCCAAGGACATGATTATTCTCGCCCTCTGTCTTACCTGCATATCCCATTTTTCCCCTAGTGACATCTTTCCCACCTTACCATATAAGGGTACTGATTTGTATTTTGGGGATAATTTACATTTTGCACTTTTAAAGGTATAGCACGTGTAAAGAAGGACCTTGCTGTCCTCCATTGCCTTCAGTCATACTAATCAGGCAACCAGTAAAGAGAGTCCATGCAGCTTTCAGTCTGACTTGTCTAGCTTCGTGCTTTTATCAAGAACTTACTGCCATTACCGCACTTCCACATGCAGCAGCAGTACACGGCTGTTTTGCTTTGTGAAGCTTTGCTGTGCCGGTTCTTTCCCTAGCTGTTTGTCTTTACTGGTATTCTTCTTGGAGCAGATACTTCGTCGAACTGCCAATGTTGCAAGGGAAATGTCCCACCATTATCACCTCTACTGCCACCTCCAGTGGTGCCAGGCAAGGGAGCAACTGCAAGCAGCAGTGGGCTTTGTTATATTTAACATGTTTTAAATTTTAAAAAATTCTCTAATTAAGAAGGATCAGTGAATCTGTTATTAGACCAGGCTGCTTCAGGATACTAATGGGGTGGGGTTTTTTTTTTCATTCTATCCCTGGGAAGACCCAAGTCTTAGACACCACCATCCTTCTGAGGACCTGTGTGCAAAGTGCAGTGGGAATGCTGAGGGACCAAACTGAAGGTTGTAACCGCAGCACTAGGAGAATCGAAATCCTCCTTAATCTCCTGTGTGAGGAAGATTCTTTGAAAGGTATCAATGACTAGAAGCTGTTGATTCCATAAAATGGAAAGCATTTTTGCAAACCCTCCAGAATGCTTTATATGTAAGTTTATTCCAGTATATGAAGTCCCTTGGCTGAATTAGCAAGCATAGGTGGGGTGCAGAGGCTGAGAAATACCATTTCTACTTTGTGTAGTTGAATACATCCAGTACAACTTCTTTGAGGTAGTAGTTAATTGGGGGCAATAGAAGGCATTCCAGAACAGAATGCATATTTGCCATTTCATAGATGATAGTGAAGTGCTACGGGAATCAGGAAATCATGACTGATTTTAATGAAATCTAGGTAAATTAGCTTCCAGTTTTGTATTTTTGTTTGTTGGCCAGTTTTTAAGTACTGAAGCATTGTGGCTACTTTTGGTAAGCTTGGATTCATAAAAAGATAGGGAATTCTTCATACTATGGGTGGGATGTGGGATGAAGACATTCCAGCTATGCAGAAAAATATTACTTAGTAAGTTTGAAAAAACAAAGTTCTGTCTAAATGAGGATGTAGTATGTACATGGCCCTCTAGGAGACTTGGAGCTTCAATTAAAAAGGGAATGAGAAGTTTTTCCTCAAGTTTATAAGAGTTTATAGTAGGGTGAGAGATCTGGGTCAGAGGAGAATATTCAGGATTCTTATTCCTCATGGATTTCCACCTTGTAAGGAGAACTAATTAGAAAACTTCTGTTTGTCAGCCTCTTTCTTGAAGATAACAAAGAACCGTCTCTTAAGCCTTCTGAGGGAGCAAGAGGAAAACTCCTGCACCATGAAGGAGTGGGTGCTGCGGGAGGCATCAAATCTCATTGCTCTCCAGGAAGCAGGAACTTTCAGGTATAGACAGCAATCAACGTTTCAGTAGATCTAAAAATACAGGACAGCATCCACCGCCCTTGTGTACCCTAAAGCACTTCTCAGCACACAGAAGAGGAATGCCTTTTTACTGGGTTGTGGTTTCTGCATCATGTTTATAAATATTGTGCCTGTACACAAACGTTTAGCTTTTGGGCACAAGTGATTAATAGTGGGAAGAGGAAGAGTTGGTTTTCATACCCACCTTTAAGGAGTCCCAGAACAACTTACAATCACTTTTCCTACCCTTCCCCACAACAGACTCCTTGTGAGGTAGGTGAGACTGAGAGAGTTGGGAGAGAATTGTGACTAGCCCAAGGATACCTAGCAGACTGCCTGGGTAGGAGTGGGGAATCAAACACAGTTCTCCAGATCAGTGTCTGTTCTTAACCACTATATCAGGCTGGCTCCCAGCATTAGAATAAAATTGTTGCGTAGAACAGTATCCCTGGATTAATAGCTCTGTGTGTCAGTTTGAAAGGAAACATGTCTGTTTGAGCTGGTAATATTAATGTTAGGAATAGTGTTCTTTTCTTCAGATGCATGGTTCACATTTTTTGACAGATGCTACCAAAGAATGGAATATGGAAGTCCTAAGGAAATTGGATTGAAATGGAGGATTTGGGTGATTTTTTCCCCTCAGTATTATTCTTTGATAAACACACATGACATATTTATAATACCTTGTTTTAATTATTTATATTGATGTTTATACAGGCGCACACTGTGGAAGCGTGTCCAGAATGCAGTCACTCCATTTCTGGCTTATATGATATCAGTCTTAGACAGAGATGCTAACCTGGATTTACTGATCAAACCAACAGAAAACTGTGTGAAAGATTTGTGGATGTTCATCTTCAATGATTTGAAACTTCTGAATACCCCTTATGTTATTCGTCAAGGCAGGTGGGTTGTATAAAATGACTATAATGATGATTAGTGAAATGATCTTTTGCTTGCCTGTATGGTAGTTTTCAGTTTGGAAATGTTGACCAGTAGTAAGCTCAAATAAATTGGATGTCCATTTTCTGAATGGTCTTCCTTAAGGTCTTTTTTAATTAGAGATCTAATGGCTACCTAACTGAAAATCCATACCTTGTTGAAGGGCCTTTCCCCACTTACCGTAAGCCCCGCGCTACTTGAGGAGAGTAGCGCGGGGTTCCTCCTCCCTCCCCACGGCAGGGGCGGCCACAGCGCAGCCGCCCCGACGCTGCCGCTGTCAGCGCTTAAGCGGCATCCCAGGCTCTCTTCCGAATCGGCGTAGCACAGCGACCCGCTTTGGCGGGTGGGGACGCTTGGCGTGCCTGGGATGCCGCTGAGAGCAGCATAGGGGATGGAAGGGAGTGGGGAAAGGTCCGTAGTTAAATAAAATCTCTTGGGTTGTGCAAGGCAGCACTAACAGAGCAATCCTAAGCACATCTTTTCAGAATCCTACTCAAGTCTACTCAGTAGGGCTTATTCACAGGAAAATATTATTGGGATGGCACTTTTAACCTCTCCTACTTCCTTTCCTGAATGGTGATGAAACAAAACACTTTTCCATGCTGAAATGTCTGAAATAAAAAAAAAAACTAAGCTTCCTTTTGGTAGGGGATGCAGCAAGTTTGCTCAACACATTTCCCTGTATCTTTTCCAGCTCCCAGACTGAAACAATTCTGGTGCAAAGTTACTTTCAGGGAACTCTGACTGCTGTCAATGAAATGCCCTTCAGCTGGAGGATAAAAGATTATTTGGAGGACCTTTGGGCTCAGTCTCAGTACATCACTACTGATAAAGGTGAGAGTTCAGTGGGAGTGCTCAAAGGAGCACTAGGTATGGAAAAACCTAGACAACAGAGGCATAGCAAGGGGGGTGCATCCTGGTGCATCCTGCACCCCCACCCTGGAATGCCCCCGCCATGCCCCTGGAACACCCTTGCCACACTCCCACAGGGGCCCCCCCCCCCCCCCCGGTGCATCACGCGCAACTCCCCCTCCGGATCTAGGCCTCTGCTATACAGTTACTATACCTCAAGCTGATTTAAGGGAATTGTAAAGGTACAATCCCTTTCTGATGCTGTTTTTATTTTTATTTGTTTAAAATATTCATATCCCTCTCCTCTCCCAGTCAGTAGGCACAGAGCCCGTGTTTCTTTCAGTTTCATTTTATCTAGGTTTGAAATTAAGGATTCATCTATTAACATCATTTTTATAGTCTGATTTTAGTACTGTGTGTGACTTGTTTTGAGGTTCTCAATGTTTTAATTTTTATTTTATGGTGTTTTATATTTTTGTTATGTTGTTTATCTTTTGGGTTCCATGAAGAGGTGGTATAGAAATTGTCTGAATAAATAAGCACGTAAACTGTTTTTATTTAATTAAAAACATGCTTAAATCTCAATCCATATAAATACAGTAAAGGAGGAAGCAAGCCAGTACTTTATTATTTACCACACCGACAGACCTTTAGTCATGCGTCACGAAAAGCACACCATCTGCCCCTTTTACTGGCCTTGTGTTCTGAGGGTCGTGTTGGAAATCCTCCATGAATTACAAGTTGTGACTCTCCTTTACTTTCCAGTTGTGTATGGGACTAAAATGCAGAGATTTTTTTGCCTGTGTCTGCTGACTTTCCTTTTCTCACGCTAAGTATCTAACATTCATTCACAAAATTTGGAATAGCCCTATAGAGTCTTAACTAGCCTCTTAAACCAAGGAAGCAGCATCCAGCTTGCGGGTGATGAGATAAGAGATGTAGGAGCAACTAAAATGATCATCTGAACTGAATTCTTCCATTTTCCAGGCTCCAACGAAAAGTTTATTGACATATTTCAGAAGACTCCACTTGGGAAATATTTTGCTGAGCTCACTGAAAAGGAGAGGGACACTCTTTTCCACTGTTACCTCAGGGACTTCATCCTCCTGACAATGGGTGTATCTTCTCCTAGAGAATTAGAGGTCAGTATTGTAACAAAAGCCAACACACTTGGGAGCAGCGGTGGCTAATCTGGGGCCAGTTGCAGCAGGCCTGGGACACTATCAGCTGGTTCAGCTGCCTCGGATGCTGCCCACACCCACAGGAACACTGACAGCGCACTGACAGTGAGCAGAAAACCTCCAGGTGGAACTGTGGGCCAAGGGGCCAATCAGAGGCCTGGCCAGGCCCAAAGGGACAGCCAACAGTCCAACAAGGACTTGGAGAAAGACCCTGCAGCAGAGCAGGGCAGCCAGCTGATTGGGAAGGAGATAAAATAAGACAGAGGGAAGTGTCAGGGTGGTGGTGGAGAGAGCAGAGATAGAGAGCAAAGAAATAGAGACAGAGAACTATATGGATGAGAGAGAGGAGAGGCGTGGAGCCTGGGCCCGCTGAGAGTTGGGATTAGAACCCTGGGCCCAGAGACTAAGAACGGGTCACAGATTGCTTGGAAAGGGAAGGAAGGACAGCTGACAGGCCTGACCCCAGCACTTCACAGGGAGCGCTCCACGGTAGCTATCACTGAGGTTGTAATTCACCATCAAGAATTTGCTTTTTCTTAAATGCATCAACATTTTTATCCTAAAAATAAGAGAGTGTGGATATTTCAGTATTGTGATTGATTGCTATTTTAAATTAGATTTTAAAGCCCTTTTAAAAGTTAACCATTATACAGTTGGGCCTGCATTTCGACCTGCATTTCGATTACGACCTGCATTTCGATTTCCAGTTTCTCCAGGTTGCCCTGTTATCATGCATTGAAGAAATGAAGGCAGCCTCTTCCAGTGCAGACCAGAATGTGCTGCCCCTTCCCTGGATTCACCTTGGTTACTATCACTTTATGGGGCGACTACAGAACTTCTCTAGGATTCTTGCTGTGCACCCTGATGTAATCAATGCTCTAAGTGACCATGCTGGGAGAGGAGGCAACATCCCACGTCACCAGATGGTACAGTTATTACTTGGTGTTCTGTACCTTTTAATCATATTACAAAATTTATTATCCTCTTCTAATGGTTCTGCTTTCTTTGCATAATCTTAAGTTTTAGGGAAAGTGCTAATCCTTTGGAGGCAATGGTAGAAGACATATATGGTAATGAAATAGTCATCTGCTGTACTCCTTATGGCAGTGGCTCTCCATTTCTACACTTTGTGGGGACCTGTCACTATAGTTCTTCATTCTGCCACCAGTGCATGTTCAGGAGAAGAAGAAGAGGAGGAGTTTGGATTTATACCCCACCTTTCTCTAATGTAAGGAGACTCAAGGTGGCTTACAAACTCCCTTCCCTTCCTCTCTCCACAACAGACACCTTGTGAGGTAGATGGAGCTGGGAGAGTTCTGGAGAACTGTGACTAGCCCAAGGTCACCCAGCAGGAATGTAGGAGTGCGGAAACACATCTGGTTCACCAGATAAGCCTCTGCCACTCAGGTGGAGGAGTGGAGAATCAAACCCAGTTCTCCAGATTAGAATCCACCTTCTCTTAACCACAACACCATATTAGTTCTCAGTGTGCTCTCAGGAGGCAACAGACATAGGGTACACCCGTTTCCTTTTGCACTGCTAACATAGGAGAAAGTGGAAGGACAAAGGAAAGTGAACAGTGGTTCAGATCTCTTCTTTTCCCAAAGCTGTGAGGAGGGAATCCCAAAACATCCTGTGTGAGTTAAGAGGCTGGGTTTCTTAAGCTACATGACCCATCCTTTGAATCACAGCCTTCAGTTTTGAGAGCAGTTGCTTCTATTCATGCCGTCTTAATGAAAAACACCAAAAGCTTCCCTTGCTGTTGTATACTTCATCACTTGCATAACTGACACTGCATACATGTAAATCTCCTGATGTGTGTATATTGAGCATAGGCCACAATTCTAGGAAGTGTGAAAACTATGCTCGGAATAACAAAGGTGGGAGCAACGGGGTGTCATGATCAGGCCTTGTTCTGGCCCTATTCTGCCATGTCTCCCGGCCAGGATGCGGGATTCCCTGTTTGGGCCTCTGTCTCTTGCTTGCATCTTAGTTTTGCTTTTAGGCACAGGCTCATCAACTCGCTAGACATCTGCAGGTTTCTACACTTCAAAGTTTTGGGGAGTAGGGGTTGTTGTGCTTTAGTGAAGGCTACGCCTTTGCCTTCCCATGAGAATGGAGGGATGCTGTTCCCTCTTGCGAACTGGTGCCGAAAGGTGGTATCAAGTGATGTAGAAGGTGTATGGGGCGGGGCGGGGTGTTGGAAATGGAGTGAGGGTATAATGGAATCTGTTTTGGTGCTTAATCTTTAGTTCTGTCAATGAAAGTTTGAATGCTTAATCCTGATGCTGTTGTCAATAAACAAACTCTCATTATTGAACAGACCAAGGGCATGACACAAAGTGTCCTGTGATTTTTTTAAAAGGTTAAAATATATATGAAGCATAAGCTTTCATAAACTTGGTAAAGGAAGTAGCACTTCAGTCAGCTGACCTTAGAATAAATCTGTCCATCTTTAAGGTGTCGGAAGTTTGGTTTTGGGTTTTGCTTCAATAAGCAAACATGGTTAACCCAGTGGAATTTGTGACATAGTGTGGGGAACATTGCAAACACAAGATGGAATTGTAATGAATGTCTTGATAAATGAACACGTTAGGCTGAAAAACAGTAAGATGAAACTGAAGGAGGATACGTGTAAGTTGCATATAAGGGATAAAAAGGGATCTTAAGGGGTTGCTAAAGGAATAAGATCCTGGTCAATTGAGAGATAGGAAAACAAAGTGACCTGTCATGAAGAAACTAGTTGTGGTCACTGAGTAAAGTCACAATCTGATTATGAAATTAGGAAAAAGAGGGGTGTAAGTACATTTAAGAGGATGGTCAATTGCATTCAAAGCTGAGAGCTTCAGAATCTAAAAGCCTTTAGAGATTATTCCATTTAAGAAAACAGGGAATAGAAAATAGTACATTTATTCTTGTTTTCAATCCTAACCATTGTGTGATGCAGATCAATTTTACAAGTAAAGCAATGCAGTTGGTAATAAAATCTTATTCATAGGTGCTGGATGTTCTAGCTGCCCTGGCCTGCACTGAAATGTTGGAAGGAAAAATGTTGAAATGCAAGCCACAGACATGGCTGCAGCTCGTGAAGAATCTTCAGATGCCAATTGAAGTTGTGTGTGCAGCAAATGATTTAAAAAGCAGCGCTGGCCCATGTATGCCCTATCTCCAGCAAGTCAGGTAGGTCACAGAGGCCAAGGATTTCAGAATGTAAGGATTTCAGAATGTAAGAATGCTGTTTGTATGGGGCTAGAGAGGGCTCTGTATCAGTGTTTCCCCTGCTGGCCAAGGGGGTCTGAACCAGTTGTATACTCTTTGGATCTGGGACGTCCTTTTGTCTTTTATAGTGGCTTTGTGTAGCATTTTACATTGCTTACTACATGTATGAAGAGTTCAGAGATGCAGAGGAATGCCTACTGAAAGAAATTAACAATTCTGGTTAATACAGTCAGTCAGATTACTGTGTAGTTACTTGGGTTCCATAGCCTGGTACTCACCTTCCTACTGACAGGCCTTGCCAGTTTTGAAGCCTCAAGAGAATAAAGAAGTTACTCATCTACTCTAGCTTTACAGCTCTGGTCCCTAATGTAGCTTTTCTTCCTTCCCTTTTGCATCTCATGAGAGCCAGTGTGGCATAGTAGTTAAGAGCAGGTGGATTCTAATTGGGAGAACCGGGCTTGATTCCCCACTCCTCCACCTGAGTGGCAGAGGTGTTTCTGCACTCCTACATTCCTGCTGGGTGACCTTGGGCTAGTTACAGTTTGTGCAGAGCTGTCTCAGCCCCATTTACCTCACAAGGTGTCTGTTGTGGGGAGAGGAAGGGAAAGGAGTTTGTAAGCTACTTTGAGTCTCCTTACAGGTTTGGATATAAATCCAAACTTTTATTCTCCTCTTCTCACACCCTCTCTAAATTGCAACAGAGGAGACTAGACTATCTTTTGCTGTCTTTAGGCAAATAGGGCTTAGTGTGAATGAGGACCAAACCGGGCCTAATGTAGTTAACAGAAATCAGATTGATTATATTTAAAATGAAAAGAAGTTCAACAACTAAAATTAAAAGCACACTGCATAAGTAAGGAAAAATTAAAATGTGTAAACTTGTGTCCGCGCTCCGTAAATCTAAATGTTTGTCTCCATAGTATTTTTTAATTTGAAAATTAAATTTCCCTTTTTTAAAAATTCTGAAATTGATCTATTATGTATAAAGGATGTTAATTTTGCCATTACCGTATATTCAGTTAGTTTACTCATCCATTCATTCAAAACTAGATATTTATCTGCCTTACAGTTTGCTGCATATATTACTCTTGCTGCTGTCACCATATACTTAAATAAGATGTTTCATATTTTTGGAATATTACTTGATGCAATATTTAGTAACATCTTTGGATTCATCTCAGACTTGAGTTGTAAAATTCGTTGAATTTCATCATGTTGATGAATTTCATCACGTTGAATTTCATCAAATCTAGTGTTTTCCTGCTTTCTTACATTTCCACCAAATCCAAATCATTTATCATATATGATAAAACGTGGCTCCAGTACAGATGCTCTTCATATTTTAAATTGCATTCATTTTGGCTCATTCATTTCCTTAATTTCAGTATTTCGGGGTCTGACTTGAGATAGTAGTAGCAGTAAAATTTTATTATTTGTGGCCATTGGCCGTTATAATCTAAAACACATAAACACATCAATGAACTATGACGTATACATGATTGCTGCTGACAAGATAGACTCCTTCCTTGTAAAGGTGTATAAAATGGCCACTTGCCTCAATAAATTGTAGTGGTTTATTTTGCTACATTTCTTCCCCCTCTCTATTTCTTCCACACACACACCCCTTCCCAACCTGTCTGCCAGAAGGCACACACTCCCCTCACGGTCCACTTTGGCCTCTGATGAGGGTCATCTACATTTCTATGGCACTGAATGGCTCTGCACTAGAGAGGGGATTCATGCCATCTTGTTTTGAACTTTCCTTCTAACCAGAAAGGAGCCCCTTATAGTCTCTGTGCTTGCACAGAGAACAACATCAACAATTTCCCTGAAATTTTGGTATTATACTTTGGTATTATATTATATTATATTAATTGGTACATTTTGGTAATATACTTTGGGGATGGAAGGTATTTCACCAGCTCTTCTCACTTTTTATTATTCGCACCGTGTTTTGTCTTTCGCACAGGAGTCAGTGGAATCGGGTTTTCTCAGTATCCCTCTTTGTGGAACATGTGCTTATTGGAGTAGAAACAGTGATGCCAAAGATGCGGGATCTGATAAAGAAGTACACTTCACTACTTGGCAAAGTAAGATTCCTATTCTTGTTTAGTGAGTCCTTGGGACTTATTCTTCTATATGAAATACATAAAGGATCACTTTGGTAACCTTAAAGTAAATGCTGTGTCTGTTCTGACCAAGGTAACCAAATACCAAGAAATTCTATATGAATTATAATAAATTGAGGATCCATAAAATATCATGGGAACAACAAAGCACTGGAAAACTGCTCCAGATCTCCCACTCACCAAGAACTTTCACAGCTCTTCAAAAATGAAAGTAGCATACAGCAAAGATAATACAGAAGAAAAGGATCTCTCTCTATGCCCATGGGATCACTTGTAATGGTAGGCTAGGGCTGAGCGAGCGGGCACACACCTAAGGCTCTTCAGGAGATCCTGTCAGCCTTACTCTAACTGCTTCCTCTCGGGTATATAGATAGCTCTGTGAGGGAATTTTACTTTTCCCTCCAAAACTGACTGCTCTTATCTGGCTGGATTGGGCACTCCTTGAGGCTTATTAACTCCTTGAGACTCCTTGAGGCTTATTAACAAACAAAGATGGAACGTTTATTCATAGATTTACAAGAAAATAAGTCACAGAGATAGTTAAGCTTTTCTCTTTTTTTGGTAGGAATACTTTGATAAACCCTTTAGTTGTTTCAGACAGTTCTTTGACTCAGTTTTAACAAAACTTCCTTCTATTAAACTTCTTTCACAGGGAAAATCTTCTTTCACAGATCTTGACAAGTGCTTAAATCTCCAACTCCTTTCACAGAGGAGAGACACACTGAACTTCACAGAGCAGGCTGACTCTCCTGACTGCCAATTAAATAACACACACCCTCAGACACTGCACTGTCCCATATCTAGGTGCTTTCTCCGCAGAGACCTATAAACAAGCCCTCCATGTGTTTTAAGTATTGTTCCTGTGATGATGTTTCTCTAGGACCTAGGCTCAGGGTTCACACACAGCCTGGCCTTTCACAGTCCTTCACGAAAAACTGGCTATCCAGCCTCTTGAGAAGCAAAGTTCTCTTTCTCTCAACTCTGAGAACTCTCCTCTACCTTTCTGCTTTTCTCTCAGGAACACACACTCTCTGGTCTTTTATACACAGCTGCAGTACCAGCCAGCCAATCAGGCGGAGCTCCAGGTTAACTCCTTACACACCTTTTCTCTGTCAGAACTGCACTTTAAAATGAACCTTTCTTCAGCAGCCCACCACAATAACATTTTGGCTTAGTGAGGATTGCAGGTCAACAAGATGCTCAAACACTTCAAAAAGAATGCAGGCTTTGTGGCTGCCCACCTCAGCAACTCTGCAGCACAATCTGCCATGATGCCTGGCTAGAGTTGGAAGCATTAACCTAAGTCCCGAGGCACCAGACTATTGACTTCTTGGGCAGATGCCATGTCCGTGCCATCTCCCCAGATAAGGGGAGTGACCAGAACTCCTGCTGAAGATATCTCATCCACACTGGCTCACCAGGTTGTGGGAACAGCCAATGATCAATGGCTAAAGGTGTCTGCCAAGATTTCCCCACCATCACTCCATGATGGAGATGGGAGTCTGTTAGATCACTGCAGCCTCTACCATAGTGGTCACAGATGAAGAGCCTTTGGAACACAAGGGAGTCAGTTTTCATTCTTGCCTGCCAACCCCCTCAAGTGGGCAGGATCATTAATCTCACCTGTAGGTGGCTCTTTCCTTTCCTTTCCTTTCCTTTCCTTTTTATTTATTTATTTATTTATTTATTCGTTCCACTTTTATACCGCCCTCCCCCAAGGGGCTCAGGGCGGTTTACATCATAATATAAACAAGCGGATGAACAAAATAAAATATTAAAATTCATATCAGTTAAAATGCAGCGTTCCAGATTCATAATCAATTAAAAACAGATGGCGTTCGACCATTAACTCTTCAACTCCTCTAAGAGGGGAACAGCGGATCTCAGTTGGTAATGGGCACCTATCAGCAGCCGGCCTCCCCAAAAGCCCGGCGGAATAACTCGGTCTTGCAGGCCCTGTGGAACTCGCTTAGGTCCCGCAGGGCCCGGACAGCTGGTGGGAGAGCATTCCACCAGGCAGGGGCCAGGGCCGTAAAAGCCCTGGCCTTAGTGGAGGCCAGCCGCATCATAGAGGGGGCGGGGATCTCCAGTAAATTGGCCTCTGCCGAGCGCAGAGACCGACGTGGGACATATGGGGCCAGACGGTCCCTGACTCTAGACTTTGATGTGGATTATGCATTGATGTATTAATAAGGAATTTGAGAAAGATTGGCCTGTAGAGCTGGGATCCAGAGACAGGT